>NC_081159.1:22765041-23078041 GCF_012432095.1 Onychostoma macrolepis
CTCTGTTCTGTGATGCAAGCGATTGATGAAAGACATAACATTATAAGTGAGACGGGGAATAGTACTTCGAATTTTATGAATGTTTTGACAGACAGAACCTGGAGGACACTTCTGTGAATCACTTGAAAACTCACATAAAGATGTTTGAGATAGCCCTCATCATTATTTTACAATCAGGAATCACTATTTAAACCAGGGGTCTTCAAACATTTTCAGGCCACTGATCACTTTTGGTTTATATTAAAATTTGGTTATATTAAAATAATCATAATTAAAATGATAAAAACACAAAAAACAAAGATGTACAACATTAAACTGACATCATCTTTTTATTATGGTTTTACGAAAGAAGTACCAGAGATACATATCAATTTGTAAGAGGGCCTTCGAATATTGTCTTGGACAAAGGGGGGTCTTGGAATCAAAAAAATTCCATATTTAATATGTGTGTACTTTAAAACGCACAATAATAATCAATACTGGTGTAGTTATGTACTTCAGTGAATACAGGGGAGACAATCAAACATTTATTTAAACTTCATGAATTTTAGCTTTGGTTGAAAATGATACTGTATGTTTGTTTTTGTTTTTTCCCATCAAAAATCCGATTAAAATTAAATAATATATGAGCGAATCCCCACTGCAGACCCCCTGTTGAAGACCCTGATTTAAACCAACATGTTTATAGATACATATGAGTATCCACAAATGTACAAATATTACCTTTCAGAAGTGCTGTTAGAATGGCCAGATCAATGTCCTGGTGTCCCTCTGATCCCATCCGAAACACTGTTATCTGAGGAAGAGAAATATTGCATTATTGCTGGCATCACATGTTCGTCACAACTGTTTGAGTATGATAGCATGATAAAAGCAAATCCAATCATAGTGATAACTGCTTTGTGTTTTGGCAATAGCAAAGAGAATAGAACAAGAGGGATTTACAGAAATGCACTGCAAGCACCGCCATAACCGGAATTGCAGTTCTGCAATCACTGCAATGTCACATATGAAGGGCACCTTGCAGCACCATATGCATCGCGTGTTCAGAATTCTAGAACATATAGCGTACAGGCCATTAATCTAACGCCTATCGTTTGAACAATCCACCTTTCTTTCAGTAGCCATTTTCCATCTGTGTCTGGTATGGACTAATGAACTTATGCGTGGAAGTGGGAGGATTGGTTCAGCCTAATGTCAATGGTGTTTTCATTTTCATCCCCTCAAGCCACCATGAAATGATGGCACATTTAGGGTGTGTGTGAGCTTGAGGAGGGGTGGCAGCAGAATAAAGAATTGGAGCACTTCAGCAAGTTTAAATAACGGAACATATAATCCAAAATGTCTTATAGTTCAGAAATGATGCATAAAAGTAATGGTGCTATGCTTAGGTCTTGTGTGGTGAGGTTCTGTGTGCAATATGAAATCTTTTTGCTGCTGAAATTGAAGAGTAAATGGAATGTAATCGTATCGAACAAGCACTTCATCTCCTCTACAAAGAGTATGGTGACGGCCAATTACTGAAGTGACAGTTATTGATGACCCTGTGACTATGGAGGTGACCCAACTCTGTGTGTGTGTGTGTGTGTATACCTATTTTTCTATTCAGGTGGGGACTTAAACCTGAATGCTCACAGACTCATGGGGACTCGTGTCACGGTGGGGACCTAAATTGAGGTCCCCACGGGTAAACAAGCTACTAAATCACACAGAATTAAGTGTATAAGAATATACAGTCTGTACAGTAGAAAAAGCATTACGTGTGTGTGTGTGATTGAGGCATGAGTGATATTGACCTTTACAATATGTCCCTGTACAGTATATGCCAATTTAACCCTTACTGTTTATCCTATAGAGAACAAATACTATGATTAATGTATACATTTTCTTTTATAATATTTAAACTGTTTATAATACATGAAATAAATTTTATTTTGCACGTGTGTGCGTAAACTCCAAACAATCAACCTTAGATCATCCAATAAATAAATGAATAAATACAATTAAAAAGTTTCATGTTTCCAAACAATGAAAGTCAATGGGGTCTAAAACAACACTGTACCCCATTGGGGGAAGAAAAAAAAAACAAGCCAAAAAGGAGAAAAAAGGGAAGTTTGAAAAGACATGAATTTGAATACAACTGATCCAAACAATTAAAGTCTTTGGGGTCAAAAACAACACTATACCCCATCGAAAAAAAAAAATAATTAAGCCAAAAAAACGCGGAAAAATGTGAGGTTAAATAAAACATGACAAAATTAACTTTTTTTTTGGATGAACAATGCTTTTAAATTCAACACACATCATTCAAACACTCAATCAGAGTGCTTTTCAAAAATTTCATATCCATATTGAGTATACACTGTAAAAAATTATCGTGATTTTAACGGTAAACAACTGTCAAAATGTTACAGTAAAAACCTGTTAAATGGTTAACGGTAAGTAAAACCGTAAACTGATGTTCCCAGAATTCCCTGTGTTGCATTTCAAATTTTGTTTGAATCTGATGTTTTTTCTTTGAAATAACTATGTTTCTTCTTAGTTTTTTCTTATCAGTTATGTTTATTAGGGTCGTATGTTACATCTAATGTTGTTAAATTAATGTTTATTGCATATTTCAGTTTAATGAGTCTCACCATGATGGTGTTTAGTGTTTGTGTGAATGACACTGTGCACCTTCTATATATGTTATTATTTAAAATCTGCTTGTGATGGGCTTTGGTTCATCATGTGACTTTCTCATCATCATCTGCATTTGGTGGTTATCAGTGTATTTCAAAGGTACAAAACAGATTTCAGTACTTCAATAGGTTGGTATATTAACATTATATCAGTTAATGAAATTATGGTATTTAACTGTAAATTTAAGTTAAAACCTAAAATGTTGTTACCGTATTTTTTTACGGTAGAATTCCGGCAACCACAGCTGCCGGTTTTTTACCATAAATTTTACGGATTTGTTTTTACAGTGTACAGCTGACCTATGGGACATGTCTGTGATTTATGAGCATGAAGTAAATGATGGATATTTAAATAATTTCTATGTGCCTCAGAGGACGTTTTAACAACTAAAGCACCCATTTGCTGCTGAAACTTTTAACCAGGTTATTCCTCTACTAATATTAAAGGTCCCATGGCATGAAAATGTCACTTTATGAGGTTTTTTAACATTAATATGAGTTCCCCTAGCCTGCCTATGGTCCCCCAGTGGCTAGAAATGGCAATAGGTGTAAACCGAGCCCTGGGTATCCTGCTTCGCCTTTTGAGAAAATGAAAGCTCAGATGGCCCAATCTGGAATCTCTCCTTTATGTCGTCATACGGGGAAAGGTTACCTCCCCTTTCTCTGCTTTGCCCGCCCATGAGAAAATGAGCTACTACTGTGCGAGGCGAGCGCAATATTTTTTTTTTCCTCGAGAAACATCATGGCTTTCAAACAAGCAAAGCATGACAGTTGCTCAGTGTTTGGATGTACAAATGAACACCAAAGTATTTTTTTAGTTCCTTCATCCGAGCCTATGGCGAGCATTAGCTACATGATTATAACTTTAACAGCATACATAAACAAACCAACTAAAAGACCGTATCCAGACACAATATTTTAAACTAACCATTCAGAGACCTACTGCTGTAGCGGCTGAGTTGCAACTACTTCATCCGGTGCTTCTCCATCCGGATCAGATTCTGGGTCAAACTGAAAAGCTTGAAGACTGTGTGTCTATGAGCCACTGCATACATCCACTGTCAACATTAGCGCATGGTAGCGCAAGCTGGTTAAGGCCACACACCCACCCTCCACCTTGCCCCGCCTCTCTCCTCCTCATTAGCATTTAAAGCTACAGACACAGAAATGGCACGTCCTAAGGAAAGCTCATTGTGGGACTGGCTTGTAGTGGCTGAAATTCTCCACCAAGGCTGAATTTCGGGAAAGACACTTCAGATACAGTACTAGGGACCACTTAGGCCTATATAGGCCTATATAAAAGCATCCAAAAAGCAGCATGTCATGGGACCTTTAAGCTATATTTGAAAGATGGGTAATATTCTGCAGACATTGTCCTGGCCAGATTCCCTCCACTGGCCCTTATCAGTCATGGCCTCCTAATAATCCCCATCCACTTGATTGGCTCTATGTCTCTCTCCTCTCCACCTGTAGCTGGTGTGTGGTGAGCGCACTGGCGCTGTTGTCCTGTGGCTTCCGTCGCATCATCCAAGTGGATGCTGCACACTGGTGGTGGTTGAGGAGAGACCCCCCTACATGATTGTAAAGCGCTTTGGGTGTACGGCAATACACAATAAAAGCGCTATATAAATGCATCATTCATTCATTACAGAGATCTTGAAATCCACCTTGGCCAGGCTGTCATGTTTCAAATCAACCTCCATCATCTGAGTGCCAAAATGACTTCGGTGACTTTCGCCCCACTGCATTTACTCCAGTTATTGTGTGATTCTACTGTTTTGAGAGACTGGGCGACACCGTAAACATTAAGACCACCTTTCCACAATGGACCTCCAAGCACATAATTGCAGGCACAACTGCTCCATCGATGATGGCATTGCATTTGTCATCCTTATTGCACTTTGTTACCTAGACAACAAAATCTCATATGTCAAACGGCTGATGTTTACTTCATCTTGGAATTGATCACAGTCTTTCCCCAGACCCTAACAAACTTTCTGCAGTTAGACTAAGCAAATAACTCTGTCCTCCAAGACATCAGGAGGAACAGCCTTGAGGCAGTAAAGATCCACAGTCATTCGTAATACCATGAGTGTATTAACAAATATCAGAGCAATCATTAAGTCTGCATTCAACGCCCCTGTTGAGGTGCTCATTAGCATCGTTAATGGCGAGACAGCCTAGGGAAGAGGTGAAACAGCTTGCAACCTGGTGCTGGAACAACAATCTCTCTATTAATGCTAGTAAAAAAAGAAATGATTGTTTACTTCAGATGGTCCAGAGCAGTTCATTACTTGCAGCGCATCAACAATGTGGCGGTGGAGATAACAGGCAGTCTTAGGTTAATGGGTGTTCGCATCACCAACAAATTGTCATTGGCCCTGAACGCCTCTTCTTTGTTGAAAACAACACAACGGCACCTCAACATCCTAAAGGGGCGTTCGCAATGACATTGATTAAATCGATGGAGGTTGCAGTGTCTTTCAACTGACTGCTGGTTGCTAATAGCATTTCTTAGTGGCAACTGTAAGAGGTGGTGGATGGCGTCTTTATTCCCATTGGTAATCGCTGCTAATTTGCATACAGTTCAATGCTCGCAGTCGATCATGTCATGCTGTCGGAAAGCTCTGCCAAACACAGTGTAAATTTCAGTAAAATGTGGCCGTAACATAGTAAATATACTGTATACTGTTCTTACATGGGCTTGAATGAACTGTGACACAGCAGAGCATTTTATCTGCCATTTGTGAAATCACACAATATGTGTTCGAGGCCAAATCGAGGCAAATGCTTTTCACAATCAACTGAAAAGCTTAGTTTGAAGTAAGCCTCAATTAGTGATTTAATTATAAGCGAACAGATCTGTTCTATTGGAAAACACAGTCAGAGTGATCTAGATCAATGTGTAAATTAACACTTAACAACGTTAATTTACAGCTAGAATACACTTCTTTTAATATGAACATGACATTTAAAATCTGAACAGATTTTCAAAAACTAGGAACCATGCACTTGCAGACTTTGTAAATGATAATCTTTCACTAAACAACCGAGCGAGGAACTGTCAGTTCTGTCAATCAGTGCTCTTAGTGATGTAAAACAAGCTTATTTGGGAATGAGACTTGTTTAAAGAATTGGCAAACAATACCTCTGGTTACCAGTTGCATTTATGTGGCCAATCAACATTTTTTTTAAAAATTGTATTATTGGATAATTTCAGTAAAATTGTGTTTAAACTATCAAAACACAGAACTTCCATTGACTTGCATTAGAAAAGACCAAGAGCTTGTCTAAGAAATTTCACTCCAGGTCTGGTTCAGTAAACTTTTTAGGTGGGGGATAACGAAAACTTACATCAGGTTGTTTTGTCGCTGTACACAAAAACTGTAAATGCAACTATACGTGTTGACATTATATTTATTAGCAGCAATGTCACATTACTATAGAAAATAATACCAACTTGTCCCTCAGTTTGCAAACACTAAGGCAAAATGCGCTTACGGCATTTACTGTATAACTTAAGTTTATATATGTTCTTGTTGATTGGAGGGTTTAAAACAGAACTGTGCAGGTCTTATATTCATTGAATTTATACATGTACACGTCTTTCCTCGAGTTGAAAGTATTTTCTGTCATTCTGTCAATAGAATTGTAAATATATTCTGGCATATTCCTTTAAGAGAATAAGATCTGCAACTCCCCTTCCTTATTCCTCACCAGCCTCTAACAGGTGCATCGAAGAAAGCATACTGACCTGCTGCATAAGTGTCTGTTATGGCAAATCACCTCGGTCAGAAAAAACCCTGCAGTGAGTAGTGAAAATAGCCCTGTCCATCACATAGGCTTGTCTTCCTGCTGTTAAAGGTTCTCTCTACATTGAGAAGTGTGAAATTATGGCCAGCAGGAGCTTCTGGGGGGAAAAAAAGCTAAGGAGTCTCTTTCCTATTTAAATTTAGAGATTAAAAAAAGAGGGCCTTTTCCCATGTGGCATCAAACCTTCCTGGAAATGTTCAGGTCACACTCGGTTCAAGTCAATACTAAACCTCATCAAAATATTTGGTTTGATACTTCAGCAACCCGTTTTATTAATCAGTCAAAACATCTGCAAGGAATAGTTTTTAATTAAAATCAAACTGAAATATGATTCATCTGCGTAAAATTGATGGAAGCAATGAATTTGAATGTTAAGGACGAGATGGTGTGTACTGTAAGTCTGTATCTAACGCTCATTGGAGAGCTGGCGAATGCTGTTCTCGCTGTACAGTGGATTGCTTCATGCATCAGTGACTCAGGCCCGTGGGCAAACATTCATCTTCATTTATCAGGGGCGAAATTTCCTTCCTCGCCCTCCCTCCACTCCACCAGCCCAGTGCTTTCACATCATCTTAGATCATACTGCAGCGCTCTACTCACTGTTCCTCTCATCTGCCGGGGGTTCCTCTGTCTGTCAGCTGTCCATCCATTTGTTCATCCATATAGTCACTGACCCGTTCGACATGTTGCCAGATGTGACTCCATCTTTCCATCCATCAACATCAGCTGAGAAATATATCATCCCCTGAAACATCTCTCTACTTTCATTCAAACTGTGAAAAATAATGACTGTTGTCAAACAAGTTTCCCCAAACAGTCCCTCCACTGGTCATTAAGTCCTGCCCCCGACTCACATTATTGGTTATTGCCATGGGATGCTAAAACCAAACAGAAAAATCAACCAATGAAAGGTTTACTTGCAGCTGATTTTCGCACGGTTCTCTGGAATACTTGGTTCTGATTGGTCAATAGCACCACCCAGCAGTTCGATATTTCCTTTTTTTTAATTAAAAAAACAAAAAGTGCTTATTATCGTTTTTATTAACATTTTATTGTGTGAAAGAAATTACATTATGCCGTTTGGCCTGATTTTCTGTCTCTAGTATCACATTGCGGACGCGCTCTCGTTCAGAGGACTTCAGTATTAATATTGTAATATTTAATAATTCCAACTCAAATCAATTTTCCATGTTCACGTACTTATTGACATAGTGAGTAGCTAATCATTATGGGAAAATAAACTATTTCAGTGTAATAGAAGGCCCTTACATATTCTGGCATTTAAAAACCTTTTAACACACCTCAGCAAGAGCTAAAACAGTGATATTTCCTAGAAGAGGCTATTGAAATGCTTTGGTTGGAGAGAAAACTAGCGGTGCTAACTTTTCTCTGAGCCATTGGAAACATGAAAAACAAGGAAGATGCTCAAGGAAAACAGAATGAGAGCGATAAATAGACAGAAAGGCTGTCAGTCTGATTAATTGAACCATCCCTCCCTTGGTTGCAGGAACAAAGACCTCCACAGTAGGAAATAGATTAAGAATGGAGTTCAGTCCTGAATAAGAGATGGAATGCCTACTGCAGAGAAGAGACATAATGCTTCTTTTATGTGTCAAGTGCCAATTAATCTCACACAGAACCGAAATACTGAATTCCTAAAAGGAACCTAATCTAATCTAATATAGTTGTAATTAATTGTAGCTTGCCAAATCTGGAGAGGTGTAGTCAGGTCATGTACTGAGAGGCAGGAGGTTATGGAAGCCTGTCCTGTCGGGTTCAGGTTAAACATCTGCTCAGGTGCTTCAAAGGAACAGAGTTGAATAAAGACACCTCCCTACAGGTCTCATTATCCCGCTCTTGATTCACCACAGAACACAAGCTCGTCCGAGTGGAAGCATTATTCGCTTATTCTCATATCTCAGCACTTGTTTCTTTTTCTTAACTCACATTTTTTGTTTTTGTTTGTTTTGCTAATCAGGAGCCAAATGACCAGGTTTCAGTTTTTGTTAATTACATTTAAATACTGTTGAGAAAGTATTGGGAATGACAAGAAGGTGAGCAATTTTTTTCCCTTTAAGAAATGGTTTAGATGCAAAAACATAAAATCTATTATATGAAAAATTCATAAAGTTATGGAGCATGTCCTCAACTTGAGAATACAAATGTTATACTACACATGAATGAAATTTTTATCAGCGTATGTGTTCCTCAAGGCATATTCTGCACCTAAATGCAATATACAAATGAATGTAGGCCTGTGCATGGTGGCATCAGCAATAGCCTTCAAGCTCAAGTTATGACCAGCATGACAACTTGTCAACTAGCAGCTCGGAAGCCAAAAACTCCCCTGTTAAGCATTCTTATACAACCCATCGATTGATTTCGACAAATCTCTGCTGCACTTCTAAATACATCAGAGAATCTCTGTGCAAATCTCAGCAATGAGTTCTAAAGTTCTGAGTTCTGAGTCCTCTATATTTGTCTGTTAGCACACTTCAGTCCATAACCAGACCAAAGCGAGCACACGTTTGTTCTGTACAGCTACTCTGGTTTTATTTAAAAAAAAACTTTGGATATCATTATCCAACCAAATGCGTTTATGCAAATAGCACTGCGGCAGTGGAATCAAATACTAGCTACTTGCGGAGTACTGCAGAGTATTCTGCATACTTTTATATAAAAACACATTATGCAACAATACACAAGTATTTTGTCAAGCATTTGTCAGTAGGATACATTAATGAGTCACAAAAAAGTGAGGTTAACCCTAAGATCCAGTTTATCCAACAAAATGGAAATGGAAAATCAAGTCAGCAGCATTGCATTATGGCACATAGCATTCCAAACTGTAAGCCGTTGTATAATGCACATTTCGCCAAATCTAGTAAGTTCTCTCTGCATACAGAAAACACAGTAAACATACTAGAAAATTAATATAGTAATAGTACACAATTATGAACATAGCAACAAAACTTGGGTACTCTGATGCATTTTATATACTTCTACAGTATTCTTTTTAGGTTACTGCCTTCAAATAAAACTGCTAATATACGATAATTACTCTGAAAAATGTTTGGCAAAGACTGTCCTCAAAGACTGCCAAAGGCACCTCTAACACGCATTCACTCCAGCTTTCTAATCACAGTTGTAAATTGCAAGCATTTGTTCCAATCATCAAGCATGGAAATTCTCCCATTGGCTAGTCCTTAGTGGAAAGTACAGCAACAGAGAGCAAAAGAGGAGATCAAGCACTGAGCTTAACTGTGTGCATGTATGATGAATGCAAGATGAGTGCTGTGGATCATCTACCAACACATCAGACACCCCACGGAGCATAAGTGTACATGTTTGTGTGAGTCAGTGCCACATTACACTCTCAGAAGAAAGGTACAGCTCAGGTACAAAGCTGTCACTGGGGCAGTACCCCAAAAGGTACATCTTGGTACCTTATTCACCCCTAAATGGTGCACATTAGTACTTTTAAAGTACATGTTACTACCTGAAGTGTACATAACCTTTTGAGACCCTTCGCTCCATTGACAGTTTTTTGAGAGCGTTTATTGAAATATTCACACTGGTTTAGTGCTAAATCTTCAAACTGTGATGAGACAAATGAGCTCTTTTAAGTAACTTTTTTAATTTGCTTCCCTTTCAGATTTAGTTGCATCTCGAAGGCTTAGTGATCTCACTTTTGAGTCATCAATAAAACATACTCAAGTGGGTGGCATGTAAACTAAAGCCAATGTGCTGTACTCAAACCAAGCTCTCACCTTCAACAAAAGTTTGCATCTGAACACAATTGCATTTAAGCCAATCCAGCATACAGTATAAATACATGGCTTAAGTAAATGGTCATATGGTGTGTGGGTACAAAGATTCATATCTACGATTGAGAAGGTCATCTTAATAATGATTAACACATCTACAGCTACAGATCATACTTCACAGTGGAAATGCATGCATAAATAACACTGTAAAACACAGTTATACAATGAATTTATTAAAAAAAAAAACATATGGTGTGCACATACACAAAAGTACACATGCACAGACAATGAGTGAAACCACTACAATGACTAAAAGAAGAACGAAAGCATTCATAATAAAAGAACAAACACAAAAATCACTTCGAGGATGTATGATTTAATGACTAAAAACAATATCTGAATATACAAACACAACATTGAAATTTAATTTAATTTACATTGACATACAAAGACAAGTAGAAAAACATTTTGCATGCAAATCATGGCTCTACGAGCCTTTATAGATACTACTTGATAGAGTTAAAAAATATGAAAGCATGCTGAGATTAAAGTATGATATGTTTCTCATGGCAACACTTAAATTGATTGTTAAAACTCTTTATTGAGGTATTTCAGGATGTTCTAGAAGTCATGGCCAACAGGGGAAGGATAAATGTGAACAGAGCTTTTAGATGAGCTGAAAAGTGCACTCTAATTGAAAAGTCACACAGATTATGGTGTCGTCAATCTGGTGAATAATTTAACAGAAGAGTAGTGGATTCAAAAAGATGACAAGTTTTTGATGATAATATCAGTAGTATGTAAGAATAGTTTTACATTCTGTGTATCAGGGAGATGAAGAGAGAGTGTATGTATGTGAGAAGCTGATGTGAAGAGATGGTGTCGGGGCCTGAGGAAATGTACTTCATGCGGGCTGCAGAGGTAGTGACATTTATCAGCCCCGAGCTGAAGGGGCCACTTTACACGCATCTCTGACTGTCCGATAGAATAACGGCATGCTGACATGGAGAGGAATGTGCGGCCGAAAAATCTCCTGACTTTATCGCGGGTTCACCCTCGTACAAAGAACTCTAAGTACAGCAAAAAGGCTCTAGAGGAATGTCTTTAAATCTGTCAGATCAGGGGGGTTTGATCATTACGACTGCACACACTCACCAGTTCTTTCTTCTTCATGCACTCCATCAGAACAATGAAGAGATGCTGGGCCTGCGTCCGGCTGTATGTAAACGTCTTCTGAATGGTGACTAGTAACTGGTCTCTCAAAGATTCGTTTATGATTCTAAAATGCAGTCAGAGAGAAAGATGAGACTGGGAAATCACAGCAAATCATTTATGCAATGAAAAGCATAACAGTAGGTCTCCGGAAGGAAAAATCCCAATCGTTTTCTCCATACAAACTGCTTTTTAATCTATAACATTAAAATCACAATTAGAACAAAATCACAAAAGACCCACCACAGCTCACGTTATATTTCTTTTCTTTTCTTTTTTTTTTTTAATTAAACATCTAAAATGAATAAATAAATAAAATGTTTAACATCTAAATTCTCTATAAATAACTACGCTACCCTTAATTCTGAAGAGAAATTGTCCTTGGAGATCCTTGAAATGAGAACAGCAGCAAAATAGCTCAGCAGTAACCTCACGATATACTGCAAATGTCATAAATTGGCCTTTTTGTATATTTTCAAATATATTTTGTCTATGTTTAAACGTTATACAGTAACTGATAAACATTAGGGCCATGAACCAACAAAATTTTTTTTATCAATTTAAATATTTTGCATTAAATGGTAAATATTTGGTCTGTGAATTGACAGAAATTTTAACTAAATACTCACACAGATTTCTGAGATTAATTGGGATTAATCATGTTAAATTAATTTAAGTAGAGTTCATCGATCAAATACAATATCATTAATCTATTTGTATATTTTACTGTAAATGATAAAAACGTAAAAAAAATTAGATTAATCATATTAGGTGTATTTAATTGTAACACATTAAAAACATTGACATTTTTAATCAATATAATCATACAAAGGAATTGGAGAAGTGAAATAAACTGATGTGATAATTATTTTGTGAAATATGTAACAATTAACACAATGTGTTAAATAATAATTATTATTAATAATTATTAAAAGTTAATTATTTTTAACGTGTAAAAACTGTTCAACATTATTGCAATTAATGTTTTTTAAAGAAGTTTCTTCTGCTCATCAAGGCTGAATCTATTTGATCAAAAATACAGAATTTAAAAATTTATTTTGTGAAATATTATTGCAATTTAAAATAACAGTTTTCTATTTTAATATACTTTAAAATATAATTTATTTTTGTGATCAAAGCTGAATTTTCAGCATCATTACTCCAGTCTTCAGTGTCACATGATCCTTCAGAAATCATTCTAATATGCTGATTTATAATCAGTGTTGGAAACCGTTGTGCTGCTTCATATTTTTTTTTTTTTTGGGACCTGTGATTTTTTTTAGGATTCTCTGATTAATAAAAAGAACAGCATTTATTTAAAAAAGAAATTTTGTGTAACAATATACAAAAGTTTCTTTTTTTAAAGAAATTAATACTTTTATTCAGGAAAGATGTGTTAAATTAATAAAAAGTCATAGTAAAGACTTATATTGTTAGAAAAGATTTCTATTTTGAACAAATGCTGCTCTTTTTAACTTAGTATTCATCAAAGAATCAAAGTTTCAAACAGTTTCAACACTCAAAATAAATCAGCATATTAGGATCATGTGACACATTCATTCTGAAGGATCATGTGACACTGAAGACTGGAGTAATGATGCTGAAAGTTCAGCGCTGCGTCACAGAAATAAATTCTATTTTAAAGTATAATAAAATAGGAAACCAATATTAGAAATTGCAATAAGATTTCACAATATTACTGTTTTTTTTCTGTATTTTTGATCAAATAAATACAGCATTGATGAGCAGAAAAAAAATGACTCCCTTAAAAAACATTAAAATCTTACTGATCCCAAACTTTTGAGCTGCAGTGTATATATATGTATATGTATATATATAATCATTGGCTATAAATCAATAGTTGCATATTATAAAAAAAATATACATTTTCATATAATTTGCAGTGTTTTATGGGATGAGTAGTTCATTAGTTCAGTTTAGTTCATTAGAAAATTCAAAACATTTATTTAAAAAAAACAACAACAACATTAGGCATATTTTGTCTTTATCTCCAATTCCACATTCCGTTTTATAACTGTTTGTAATGTTTGTGATTCATCTCAGAGCTGGTTGGTTTGGTTCATGTCTTAAAAGTGCTTATGGAGAAAATAAATGGGGAGAAAACTGCTGAAAAAGTGGGTGTTTACTGTTGCGCTCTATTCTGTGCTACAGTTCAATCTTCATCTATATGTAAATGAAAATTCATATCTTATTGTACTGTTACAGTGGAGAGAGATAAAGCTCACATACCCGCCCTCCTCTGAGTACTTATGCCCAAAGGCCAGGATGTCAGAGGCACGACCGCTGCCGTCACACACCACCACAGGCACAGGAGGAGTGTCTCTCAGGTACTCAAGCACGATAGAGATCACATTAGGACCCCCCTCCACTATCAGAGCCACCACTGGAACACCCTGTCCAATCCCTGCGGAGAAAACAGAAACGTGAGTGAGAAAGGGTGTATGTGTGCAGCCGCGGGGCTGCTTGTTACAAGGAAAACCAATCAAAAAGATTAAAGGTGAAGTGTGCACTTTTTTCTCCTCTCCCAGTTTAATGTGTAGAGACAACTAAAGGTAACAATTCATATAGAGTGTAAACACTGTGCTTATGTGGAGCTTTGTTTGTTTGAGCAGTCTGATATGTCTGTCTGACTTAACCAGTGGTGCACATTTTGCTTAGCACTTCCTATAATAAGCTATTTACAAGGAATTTATTTGTTTTAAGACAAGCAGAGTGGAAAGAGCAAAAGGGGTGCTGGGAGTGTTTGGAAAAAACAATCATTATTACACACTTCACATTTAAAGGGTTAGTTCACCCAAAAATGAAAATTCTGTTCTCGTTTATTCATCATTATTTTGTTCCAAACCTGTAAGACTTTCTTTTTTTGTGGAACACAAAAGAAGTTATTGTGAAGAATATTTCAGCTGTTTTTGTTCTTGTAATGCAGGCTAGTGGGGTCTTTCATTTTCTGGGGGGGACAAAGAAAGTATGTATATGTAGGTAAAGTAGTTATTTTTGCATGAACTAAAGGTAAAGGAAAAGGAAAAGCATATAAATTACAAGTTAGAGTCATTTTGGCATGCAGAGGAACAGATTATTCTGCTGAATGGCTGTTGTGACTGACCCTTTAGACATCCTTATCATAACCCAATTGTGTCTGTCAACATAACACCCGACATCCACTTAACCGCAATGAAGAGAAGATATTCCTCATGAGACACTCCACAGAGAGAGAAAGTGCTTCTATTTCCTAACGCAACACAGCAGAGCATCATGAAGCATCTGTTTATCAGCAGTCTGTCAAATTAATACGTCACTTTCAACACAATGAATTCTCGCATTCTCAAAATACATTTGCTGCCCATTGAATTACATCACATTTCAATTTTATACTTAAATCAAACAGATTTATTGCATGCAATCATGAGTTATGAAAAATTTGTTATAAAGAATATTTATGCCACAGCATTTACACTCTGCTTACATATGTGACCCTGGACCACAAAACCAGTCATAAGGGTCAATATTTGGAAACTGAAATTTATACATCATCTTTAACTTTCCATTAATGTATGGTTTGCTAGGATAGGACAATAATTGGCTGAGATACGACTGGAATCTGAGATACTGAGAAAATCGCCTTTAAAGTTGTCCAAATGAAGTTCTTAGCAATGCATATTACTAATCAAAAATTAAGTTTTGATATATTTACGGTAGGAAATTTACAAAATATCTTCATGGAACATTATCTTTATTTAATATCCTAATGATTTTTGGCATAAAAGAAAAATCGATAATTTTGACCCATACAGTGTATTGTCGGCTATTGCTACAAAAATACCCGTGCAACTTATGACTGTGTTTTAGACTGTTTCAAATTGGTAACTCTACTCTTCTTTTTGAAGCATTCGGTTAAAGAATCACTCACGAGTCTTACATTTTTTCCATTCCAAACAATTCCATTCCAATTCACAAGTTCTCAATTTGATTCCAATTCATTTGGGTATATTTCAATTATAATGTCCATTTTGCTTACAAATGGTAAGAAACTCTCTCACTCTGATGCTGTAAATGATAAAGAGTAGTGTTTCAGACTGGTTCAAATTGGTAACTAATTTTTCTGAACTACTCATAAGTTTAATTTTTGGAATCAAGCTACACTGGTCTTGCTTTATTCTTTTGATCCGCTATAAAAACTGGTCGAAAAGAGTCGTTTATTTGTTAATTATACTACACTGGTCATTTTTGCATGCAGCCTGAAACTGTTCTTACCATTATTTCACAGTACACAGTGTTTTTAGTGCACATTGAAATGCAAATTGTATTCTGCTGTATAAGTACACACTGAACAATCAGATTGTTTCTGCATTCATTAATCAGCTGCAATTTTCAGCTCAGGTGTGCATGCAGTAGGAGAGGACCTGTGGGAGAGCAGCTGAACAGGACAAAGACAGATCAGTCCTACTTCTGCAAGTTGTTTCCTACAACTTGATGAGTACAAGTTATGATGTTGTGGCTATAATTCAAAAAGCATGTTGCACCCAGATCCTCCTACCATTGCTTAAATTATGCAAAGTGAGATAAAGAAAGAGGGAAGGAGGGAAAATGAAAGAAAGAGAGAGAGGCAGACAGAGAGGTACACCAGATCCACATGTGCTGTCATCATTGTGCCTAAAATGGGTACGGTTACATAAAGTGTCTATTTTTAGCAGCACACTGACTTCAAAAGAAACTGCTGCTCAGCTGGTATAAAAATCAGAAACAGTGGGCTTTACTTCTTCACTCCAAACCTCTTCCTCCCACTGTTATCTCTCCAAGTCTCTTGTTTTCTCTCTTTATCATTTTCTGTTTTATTGAGGTAATATTTATTGATCAGCAAGCCCTTCTGCCATGATATTTGTGGGCTTCCAGGAATGCTTGGTTGTTTCCTCTCTCTCTCACACACACACACACACACACACACACACACACACACACACAGACACAGGCAGTTTGCTTCCATTCAGCATGGCTGGCACTCTGTCTAGACTAGCTCTTATGTTACAACAGGACAAGACATATATTATTCATCTGCCATCTATTTATGTTTTCAAAAATTTTAAAGTCATGGACAAGGTCTTTCTCTTTTTAAAAATGTTTTATGATATATAACATCCTTCATAACATCTCTTACTTCTACTATTCACTACATGGCATTTTAAACCATGAATTTATGTATTTGTACAGCGTTTATGGCATTTTGATTCTAGCAACCTAGTAGTAATATATTCTGTGATATTCCTGCTGTAAACACCTGCTCAGACCAGCATGGATTGCAATGGTGGTTCTGGCTGGTTTATGTTGGTTTGTTGGTGGTCTAACTAGTGGACTAACACAGTCATGCTGTTTACCAGAACAACGCTGGCCATCTTTATTGGGATGTACCCAAAGCCAAATATCTATCATTTGAAAATCAAAGCGAACACCTGCACATTAAACAGCCACATCGTTGTCAATATATTAAAATTCACATTTTCTTTATTTTTTATTTTAATTTTATTACTGTTCATATAATAATTTTACGAATTAAACAAGGCTTATTTTCTATATGGAAAATATAAAACTTAAACTGCAATTCATCGACTAGCTCCAAAAGGGACTCCCCATGTAAAAATGCCCAACTTTACAGCAGAAAAAAATATGTTTACAGCCTGGGACGAAAAGTGGTTTTGGTCCGTTTAGCTAATTTTGCCCTTTACGACAACTGTGAGGGGAGTGAATTTTTTTTAGAACTCATCCGTTTAAATTAAGCCTTAAAGTTCTGCATAATTAAGGGCATGGCCACTTGAATGACAGGTGGATTGCCGCAGCTGTCACCACTGTCGCGCTTGGCGGGCGTGGTTTCAGCAAAGGCTCCACCCACGTCCCACCTTTTCGCCCATTTTCGATTATCCGGGAGTGACACGCAGCCAAGATGGCGACGACCGTCTCCGTGCACTTTGAGCTTCAAAAATGCTCTTCAGAAACCTACAGGTGATGTCACGGAAAAGTAATATGGGCCAAGGGTTTCCAATTTGGGTGTGAAGACCAATAACACATGCTGTCACAAGTCTCAGAGAAAGAGAGAGAAAGACCAGTCAGAAGAGAAAATTAAAAGATTAAAAAGCAGATGAGTGTTCTCTTGTGCTATTTAATTAGGAATCTCATTCAAACCTAACCTTTCTTTCCAACAAGCCTCAGCAGGTTCCAAAGAGCCTTTGAGAAGAATCTAGGTGGGCAGGGGTGACAGTGTTTGTTCTAACGGCCAATATCTTCATCTGCCAACTACATCAGTGGCCAGAGAAAGTAAACAACTCAAAGGAAAGTCATTCTTTTGAATCTCAGTACAGTCATTTGCCATTTAATCAGAGAATGTCAGACGTGTACCCAGCAGCAAGTCAAACGACTTCTTAAAGCTTCTATTAACATTATCAAAAACCTCATTTTCTTTAGCAGATCATCTATTAAAAAGGAAGAAATAATAAAGTTTGTTATCTCTCATTAACATCGGTCCTATTCAGAAGCATGATAATGATGATGCTGGAAATAACTGGAGGGTTTTAGTAGTTAAACACAAACAAAACAACACAAAAGACTGTAAACAAGATTTGAAAAGTTAGACTTGTTCAGTTTGAGAAACTGTGGCTTTCTGTGCCGATCCCCCTGCCAAGCATGATGGTTCCCCTGCTATGTTTCAGACACCCACAGTGATGAGTCCTGCACCTCCAGCTAACTCCATAACCTCTTCACATTTACCAATTGACCTACAGCACCACCATGAGAGGACGGCAGGCCCGGCATTAATAGAACACGAGCCCCCGTGCTCTGGGAGAGGAGGATGAGGAGGCGAGGGGTGTTACGGAGACAGGGACGGGTTGCTTTGTATGCCCCCTGCCAAGCATGTAGATGGAAGATGAATCTCAATTTTTTAGACCCGTGGAAAAAACGGGCAGTTTATTCTGTGTCACTCTCAATCTATTTCATTTACACCTTGTGTGAACAATCCTATCCCTTGCCTGGCAGTGACAAATGCGGTTCATTTATTTATTCAAGAGATTTAACACAACAGCTAGACACAAGATCCATGTCCAAAACTGGTATGATGTGTGACTGTGAATATAACTGCCAAACAAACAATGATCAAGAACTCAAAGTGAGGAAAAAAAACATTTACTATTCATTGTGTGGGTTAAGCTTTGTTCCAGAGTTTTCTATCCTTCCACAACTCCAATAACTGCAAAATACTCACATTACAAGCCTGTTAGACTGTATATCATCATAGTCCTTACAGCACAGAAAATGTCAGGCAGAGCATAATGCTAAAAGAAAAATTCAGGCATTCAAAAATGATAATGCTATCATTATTTACTCACCCTCATGTCAATCATGTTGAATAAAGACTTAAATATCAATGTGTTTGTTACACAAATATATATGGCTTTAGAAAGCTTTATGCTCACCAAGGCTGAACATACTGGATCAAAAATATTATTGTGAAATATTATTACAATTTAATATAACTGTAATTTTATTTAATTAATTTATTCCTGTGATGGCAAAGCTGAATTTTTAATTTCTTCAGTGTCACATGATCCTTCAGAAATCATTCTAATATGATTTGCTGCTCAAGAAACATAATAATAATAATCATTATTATTATCATCAATACTGAAAACAGTTGTGCTGCTAAATATTTTTGTGGAAATCGTGATACATTTGACTAGATTTTTCTGATTAATATGCAAGTTCAAAAATAATATATAAGTATATTAATATTAAGTTCATAATTTATTTAAAATAGAAATATCTGGTCACATTATTAATGTCTTTACCGTCACTTTTGATCAGTTGAATCCCTCTTTGCTGAATAAAAGTCTTTCTTTCTTTCGTAAAAAAAAAATTACTGAGCCAAACTTTTGAATGCAAGTCAGGACCAGATCATGATGGGGTTTTTTTCTTTTTACAGATTGGCTGCCATAATTGGTATAGACTGTTGTTATGGAAAAGATTTTTAAAAATGCATGTTTGGAATAGCATGCGGGTGAGTACTGACTGTTCCCTTTCAGTCGGTCACTCCGAGTCACGTCGGTGGGTCACATACGTAACCGAGACGTTCCTTTTATTTGCTGATAAATATTTAAAGTAATATTCTAGATTTATGAAAGTTTGTGGCATTGACAGACAATATTTTTTAATTCGCCCCTTAGTTGGTAAAAACATACCAAGAAAAATAAATAAATAAATAAAGTGATCCACGATGAAATACTAAGGAGAAAGTACATCAGAGGGATTAAAACAGAAATGTGAAAGCTTTTATTTTTGTAAAAGCAATAACATTAATTATTCAGTTTAAAAACTTTATTTTATCTCTGCTGTTGTTTGAATAGTCATTTTGTAGTGAGTATATTTTTATGAGGTGAACCTCTGTTTATGCATTATTGATATAATTCTTGTGAGTGGAGTTTACTCCATGTAAACAGATTCTCTCAAAAGGTTAGTAATTGAATCTATTACACTCATGCTAAGAGTTTCATGTTTAAGAGTTACTGTATAGTTTCGAACTAGTTATATATTTTGTGTATACTTGCCTCACAGACTTCCACTACAAGTACAACGGCTATTGTACAGTGGAGTGAAAAAGTGTTGGCCCCCTTCCTGATTTTTAAATTTTTTGCATATTTGTCACACTTAAAAGATTCAGATCATCAAACAAATTTTAATATTACACAAAGATAATACAAGTAAATACAAAATGCAGTTTTTAAATGATGATTTCATTTATTAAGGGAAAAAAGCTGTCCAAACCTACCTGGCCCTACGTGAAAAATTAATTGCCCCCTCCTATTAAATCATGATAGAACTGTGATTAACCACATTATTTTAGAAAGCTGAGTTAAATTTCACTAGCCAAACCCAGGCCTGATTACTGCCAGACCTGTTGAATCAAGAAATCACTTAAATAGAACCTGTCTGACAAAGTGAAGCATGTTTAAAGAGCAACACATCATTCCGCGATCTTAAGAAATTCATAAACAGATGAGAAACAAAAGTTTACATGTATCAGTCTGGAAAGGGTTATAAAGCCATTTCTAAGGCTTTGGGACTCCAGCAAACCATGGTCAGAGCCATTATCCACAAATGGAGAAAACTTGGAACAGTGGTAAACCTTCCCAGGAGTGGCCGGCCTACCAAAATTACTCCAAGAGCGCAATGACGACTCATCCAGGAGGTCATAAAAGAACCCAGAACAACATCTAAAGAACTGCAGGCCTCACTTGCCTCAATTAAGGTCAGTGTTCATGATTCAACAATAAGAAAGAGACTGGGCAAAAACAGCATCCATGGGAGAGTTCCAAGGCAAAAGCCATTGCAGACCAAAAAGAACACAAAGGCTCGTCTCACATTTGCCAAAAAATATCTTGATTATCCCCAAAACTTTTGGGTAAATATTCTGTGGACTGATGCGACAAAAGTTGAACTTTTTGGAAGGTGTGTGTCCCGTTACATCTGGCGTAAAACCAACACAGCATTTCATAAAAAGAACATCATACCAACAGTCAAACATGGTGGTGGTAGTGTGATGGTCTGGGGCTGCTTTGCAGCTTCAGAACCTGGATGACTTGCCATAATTGATGGAACCACGAATTCTGCACTCTATCAGAAAATCCTGAAGGAGAATGTCCAGCCATCAGTTTGTGACCTCAAGCTGAAGCGAACTTGGGTTCTGCAGCAGGACAATGATTCCAAACACAGCAGCAAGTCCACCTCTGAATGGCTGAAGAAAAACAAAATGAAGACTTTGGAGTGGCCTAGTCAAAAGTTCTGACCTGAATCCTATTGAGATGCTGTGGGCATGACCTTAAAAAGGCGGTTCATGCTCGAAAACCCTCCAATGTGGCTGAATTACAACAATTCTGCAAAGAAGAGTGGGCCAAAATTCCTCCACAGCACTGTAACAGACTCATTGCCAGTTATCGCAAACGCTTGATTGCAGCTGTTGCTGCAAAGGGTGGCACAACCAGTTATTAGGTTTAGGGGGCAAGCACTTTTTCACACAGGGCCATGTGGGTTTGGATTTTGTTTTCCCTTCATAATAAAAAACTTCATTTAAAAACTGCATGTTGTGTTTACTTGTGTTATCTTTGATGAATATTTAAATTTGTTTGATGATCTGAAACATTAAAGTGTGACAAACATGCAAAAAAATAAAAAATCAGGAAGGGGGCCAACACTTTTTCACACCACTGTATATGCATCTTCCTGTTTTCCAAACTGGTTGAAAATATCTTGTGCAAATTGACAAAAAAATCTTTATCAACACCTTCCTGGAATTTTTCTTTAAGAGGGTAAAAACCATCCAATCGGATAAACCTTTAAGAGGGTGGGAAAAAACTCCCACAGCACCCTTCCTGTCTGGTCAATACAGCAGCTACTGCTCCATTATGCTAATGTGATGGGACCCGCAGAGACCAGCAGCATGGAACAAAATCCAGAAATAAACCACCAAAGTAAAAAGACCAGCTCATCATCTCATCACTTGGAGACCCAGTTAGTGCAAGGGAAAGCTAAAACAGGTTTCTAGGCTAGAAACACCATCGGCGCACAGTTTGATGTGACTTTTAATCAGGGTGTGAATATGACCGGCTAAAGCGTTAAATAAATGTGAAATTACTACAAAAGTAATAAAAAAAATGAGAATATTAATTCATGAAATGATGGCTATGCACATTAAAAATTCATCAAACTGAGATGAGTGTGGTATGATGATGCATCAATCAACATTAGACAAATAATAAGAAACATTTGCAAATGTAGCTTTTCTATAAAATTTTAAAAACAAGATGACCCCCAACTTGGGGCAAGAAGCCTTATCCCAGCTGTCACCTGATTTTTGCCGCAAATATAAAATGCATCTTATTTATATATATATATATATATTTTTAGAAAAATTAAAGGTGTCAAATTTAAACTTTACTTTATTTACTTTTAGTCATTTAGCAGACGCTTTTATCCAAAGCGACTTACAAATAAGAAAATGTAACTAAAACTAAAAGTTAAAACTCTATAAATACTATATATACACATTTAAGAAAATAAAGAAATTAAATAAAAATGACAAATGCATGCAACAACATTTCAAAGCAAACAATAAAGCTAAAAACAATTTCCATTTAGTATATTGAAGTACCAAAATAACTCAAATTAAATAAAACTAAAACTTAATAAAATAAAATGACAACATTACTACAACTGTAACTAAAACTAAAATAGATAACAAGTACAATCAGTAATCCTAAAAAATAACACTGAGCCAAACAAACATGCTAAAAAAACAACAACAACTTACTTACATATAGTAAGAAATGGTTATAAAAACTGAAACAGAAGTCAAACAAGTATAGGAAAGAGGAAAAATAAAAAGCGGTACTTATATTCTCTTTATCTCTTTAATATATGTATTTTGACATTTTAGTTGACAGAGAAAAATGAAATAAAATCCCAGTCAAAGAGATGCATCTAAATTGCATCTGACATTTTATGTATATACTATGAATTATATATTATATATACATTTTTAATTCAAGAGATAATACAATAGCCTGCAGGTTACGATGAATAATGAAGATGCTTGAAAAATATCTAATTCACAGAATTATTAAATAATTCTTAAGGGGGTTTCTTAAAGCAGCTATCTTTAACTTTTAAAATGAAAACCAGCAAGATTCAGCCTGCAAGTTGGGGAATGGTGTTGTACGGTTTGCGTATTGCTACTGTATTTGCATAATTGAATTAGTTGCTAAATTAGTTGCTATACCAATAAACAACGCCATCAGTGGCCGCAAATCATTATTACTGAATTCACCTCTGTTCAGTAGTCTGCAATTTCTCAACATCCATCCTAAATCACAAAGGACACTTTACTCTATTCCCCATGAGAACTGGGGATTAACCGCTGATTCCAATCAAACTGCACCTAATTGTGCACAACTGAATTGATTCTCACATCCCATCTTATCCCGCAAGGAAATCTTCATTGCATCCTGTGCACGCTAGTCTTTCCCTCATCTGCGAAACACTCAAAAAGCCCTCCTCATTAGCCCAACAACAGCAAGCACAGTTCCGTAATTCATTTTAATCCAGTACCGCAGCAGTGCTTGTCAGAATGTGAATATGTAAACCGGCCCGCAGCCTGCCAAAATTCTTCCAAAACAAAGAGATTTGATTCCATGTTCGAGGGTCTCTGTAGCTCTGTGAGCCTCATGGTGATGGCTCAGAGTGTTATTGATGTTCTTCTAGTGTTAGAAAGGACAGGTAATAAAATAAAGAAATGAGCTCTGCCCAAAGCCAGAGCAAACACCACCATCACACAGCTGATGCAACAGAGAGAGAGAGAGAGAGAGAGCTGCAAGCTGAGATACGGCTCAGATATATGAAGCTCCTGTCATGAGTGTGATGTCAGAGTAAACTGGTCTTATCGCAGTCTGAATATGTGTTGTGAATGTGTCACGGGATGATTTAATGAGATTAAACATGTTTCATCTGTTCGGTTTACAGGGCTCAAACATGTTTGAAGTCTGAAATTTCCACATGCTAGAGGGTTGGATGCGTTTTGTCCAAGAGTAGATTTTGCCTGTTTAAATGTCAAGACACTTGCCGCTTTAAATGCTGATTATTTTAAGTGATCCGTTTACATGCAGCTTCCTATGGATAAATTAGCGTGGGTGAGGCTGGTGTCATTTTTGATGTGAATGATGACGCCTGAGCGTCCCTTTGACTTCCCAGCCCCCTCTATTACTCCAGGCATAGGATGACAAAGGGAAGTCCACAGGTCACATGACAAGGGAGGGAGGTCAAACTCTGGCTCACTTCCTGTTGACCTTGGGCTGTATGTGGCAGGTATATGAAATGGCTCATTTGATACTGTGGAAAAGTGTTACTACTGTGTTTATGTAATAAACTGAATAAATTATGTATATATACATAGAGCTGTGTAGATTACTTACAAATTTTAATCGGTTACTGATTCCAAATTACATGACAAAAATTGTAGTTAGTAACGTAATCCATTACATTACACATTTTAGGTAATATAATGAGACTACTTTTTGATTGCTTTTAGACTGCTTTTGACCTAACTCGTTTATCACATTGATTTAAATAGGATAATCGTGTACCATATTGATATAAAAATGCAAAAAAATAAAAATAAAAATATGTCATTTGTTGTTACCGACAACATGAAGTGCATTAAACATCAAGGTTTGTAAAGGAACTGCAGGGGATTTGTGAGTTTAATTTGTGCATTATAATGTGTTTGAAAGACAAAAGCCTTGCAAAGACATAGTAATAAATAACTCTCTGAGTGAGCATTCAAATAAAAATTAACATGTTTATCAGTAATTGATGTGATGTTGAAATACTAAGAAAAACTTCTTAAACTGATTTTTTTCTTTTTTTTTTTTTAAATCCAGTGGCCTCTCAGTAATTATAGCCACCTAACCAGTGACTGGTCTTTGTGTGAATGTCCACAAAACTGAAAGACTTTCTGAATGTATATAAGTGGTAGGCTATTTTAAAAAGGAACATTTAAAAGATGAAAAATAATAATTAGGGAGAATCAATAAATTATGAATAATCCAGATTACATGTCACTATATTTACTATAATTTGGTTTAATAAATCCCTGCATTTCTGCCACAATCCAGTTTAACCAGGCGCTTTATGTGCTGAAACACTGTTATGCTGTGATTAACCCATTTTATTCAGTTTTTATTTTACACTTTCTATGTAATGCGAATTAGGCTCAATAAAGATTGCACTTTATTCACACATCTCAACACTATTAGCCTGCCATAATTAATGTTGCATTATTACTGCCCATGGAAAGCAAGCCGAAACGGCAATTTGATTTCAAAGAGATGTTTCTATACATTTGCCATTGATAATGACAGCATTTCTCAAATGACAAATAATGTTATAAATGAGCATATATACAAGCGCAAGAGAGAAATCTTGTAACAGCTAATCAAAGTATGCATGAGCAGGCCATAAGAAGTCTGTGTATAAATGCACTTTTCAATAACCCTAAATGATCCACATGAGCACAACAAAACAGGGGCATTCTTTTTTGTGTGTTCATGATTTACTTCATTTTCACCGGCTCTAATCTGAATGACGTTTATTTGATATCTTCATGAGAGTAAATGGCCTGTATGGATATTATCTGGTGGAGTGCAGTTGAAGAGGGCTTTTGTGGGCTCAGTGGAGTCAACTCTGAATCTTGCAACTCCTGTAGCATTTTGACGTTGAGCCACAAACTGATCTGGGCATTTCTGACAGGAATCTATAGAGAAACTCCTCTGTGGGCTTTTGAAGATAAGCACAACAGAAACTAGAAATAGTGATTGAGGATAGAAGACTATTATAACCTCTCTCGAAAAGAATTTAAAAGCACCATTTAATTTGAAGTTTGGAGTAATCACATTAACATTAGCATCTCTAATTACCCGCAAATGAACTCACGTGTGTTGATCTTTTGCAGAGAGATGTGCTTCTCTAGCTGTCTGCGCAGTTTGACTTCTGCTCCGTACTTTCCGGTGGTGCCATTATCAGCCAAAATGAAGTGGGAGTGTAGGC
Organism: Onychostoma macrolepis; assembly: GCF_012432095.1. Lineage (NCBI taxonomy): Eukaryota > Metazoa > Chordata > Actinopteri > Cypriniformes > Cyprinidae > Onychostoma > Onychostoma macrolepis. Next base: position 22,791,170 of record NC_081159.1, read on the forward strand.
TGTTGAGTACCGTTAGCTTACTAAGAGGGTTAGACATTGTCTGGTACGGCCGGACCACCTGCAATACACATCGAATAAAAGTAAAAATATGCTTTTCAGGGATGTTCAGGACAAGAAAAATGAAACAAAGATGAAAGTGACGTGCTACAAAAAGCACCCACATGCACACATAGCATTCAGTAATCATAGATCACTAGTAAAAAAAAGAAAAAGGTTTTTATTTTATATTTAAAATGCAGATAAATAAATAAAAGCACTGAAACTCCTGTGTAAAACCTGATGATTATGTTCTCCAGCATGATTTGAGAATGACCCAGAGAATGTCTTATGGTATCAGACCGTCTGTACAAAGAGGCATGTGCTCAGTGCCACACATTTACTTATTTGATCAGCGACCCAGAAATAGAAATGCCACAACATTCTCTTTAAAACGTTCACCAGACCAGACCAGACTAGAGAGGGGTGGGGGTGAGTGGGGTCTCGGAAGTGAGAGAGACAGAACCAAAATCTTGTATGAACGAGGGGGGATAGAAATCAGTGGTTATAAATAAAGAATGATTCTATCTCTGTGTCTCAGTTGTGCACCAGCCCACAGAGACACACAGACAAGCTTAGGTGAAACTGAGTAGATATATGTAGTGGCTCACATATAAATTATTTATAGATTTCGACATAACACAGAATGCATGCAGAGACAACATGAAAATCATTCCATTGTGATCTGAAAATTCACTCTTGTAAATAAGGAATTCAATGAATATATGAATTTTAATATATCATTATTTAACGGAAACACATTTCGTGAAATCTGCCCTGACTTGAGCCAAACAAGGTCTTATTGGTCATTTAGAAAAACAAACTATACTAAAAGAGCCCTAGTTTTTAAATAGCAACAGTCAAGTCACTTACATCTTTGCCCACCAGGTCTTCCTGGTTCTCCACAATCCCCCAGGGGGCAATACCGATAGTACAGATCTTCCCTCTCGATTTGGAAGCGTGGTCTTTTAGAGCATCACCAACGTGCCTTATGACTCCTGGGGTTGCAGAAGGGAGTATAATGGAAGAGATAACAGATTCTCAGTGTGAGAGATACAGTTTCACACAATGCATCAAGGACACTGAGATAGCACACAGTTACACTTGATCTTCTGTAGAAGTTTAGATAGCATCAGCCTTCACTAGCTTTGCTCAGCATCTTAATAAGAGTAATCTAATTAGAATCTTAATTAAACTGAAAGACACATTAATACACACCAGTATTAACTCCTCCAGTGAAGATCCAGGCCCCAGTGGTCATGGCTGCCTTGATGAGACCCTTGCCGAAGACTTGCTTGAGTTTGGGCTGCAGCTCGAAGTTCTGAAGTCCTCCATGGACAGAGATGAGCAGTTTGGGAAGCTCCAGTTGCCACTCCTTTGTCATCAGATGCAGCAGTAAATCTGGCTTAGTGTCGTAAGACACTCGTACATACTGACAAAACATAAAAATAAGAGTGCATCTAAGATGTAACAATACCATTCAATAGTTTGGAGTTTAAAAGAAGTCTTTTAAACTTTATTTAATCAAAAATACAGTGAAACAGTTATATTGTGAAATATTATTACAATTTAAAAGATCTGTTTCCTATTTTAATATATTTTAAAATGTCATTTATTCCTGTGATGGTAAAGCTGAATTGTCTGCAGCAGCAGCAGCCATTACTCCAGTTTTCAGTGTCAAATGATCGTTCAGAAATGATTTAATATGCTGATTTGTTGCTCAAGAAACATTTCTTCTTATTATGATTGTGGAAACCATGATTTGTTTTTCAGGATTCAAGCTGGACTTGCAGCAGCAAGAACACAGCCAGCAAGACTGAACTGTCATTTATTAACGTGATTAAGGTCAACATGAAATCAAAGCACAGATTTTTTTCCTTTGGAACAGGCTTTGGAATCAATCGAAAAATAAAGGCAAACTTGCTCTTCCTTTTAAACCACTTATGTCACTTGTGTAATGTAGCCAATAAACAATTTCTGGAATGCAATGTCCACTTATTATTATCCAATAAATTCCCATTTAATAAAATCAGTTCCCACCCTACATTTTGTCTTACTGAACATCCTCTAAAATACTGTACATCACTTTATGGCAGTTTCAAAGCTTGCGTGATCTACAGACATTAATAAATGCCTCACAAAAGGAATTTAATTCTAAAAGGTTCATGAATATTTTATCAGAGTTAAAATATTGGAATATTAATAGTTATCACCAGCATCAAACGGTTGTTGATAAGAGATTGAATAGCTGTACCATTGCTTTGTTGGAGTGTCCACCTCCCTGGAACTCAATGGTTCCAAATGCGTCAGTGGGACTGAGCTGGGTGTGCTTGCTGATGGACCACTTCTCTGACAAGCTGTCATTCTTTGGCACACGCTCTGACTTCTCATTCTGATTGGATGAGATGCTGGGGGGCAGGCCAACATGTTGACCAATTAGACGGCCACAACAGCACCTGTGACAGAAGACAAAACCATTGTGAAATTAAGTGAATGTCCCAATTCAGAAGTCAAAGCTGTCAGCAACTGATGTACACTCTTTAAAATAAAGGTTCTTTATTGGCATCAATGGTTCCACAAAGAACCTTTATCATCCATGGAAACTTTTCATTCCACAAAAGGTTCTTTACAGTGGAAAAAGGTTCTTAAGATTATCAAAATGTTCTTCACACTAAGAAAAAATGGTTCTTTTAAGAACTGTTCACTGAAAGGTTATTTGGGGAACCAAAACTGGTTCTTCTACAGCATCGCTGTGAAAACCCTCTTATGGAAGCTTTATTTTTAAGAGTGTACAGAGGTTATAGAGTCTATTAAGTTATCTTTTACAAATGTTCACTTCCTCACTTCTTCCATCTTTAGGCCACACTAATGAAGAATAATTTCCCTTTCATTAATAGTACAAACACATTTAGTTACATCCAAATATGGTTTAGATGTGTGTGATTAAAATGCACTTTTTGCACAGACTACAGTAGTAGTGGTGCTACTCACCTATGGGGGTCTTTGGTGCTTACAATAATGTGCACACATTCTCTCTTGCTGAAAGCTCTTTCTATCCATGATTTCTGTGCCTGGGGAGAAACAAAACAGGTACAAGTTACAGAAATTACTAGAGGTAGAAATGTCAGCTTCCTGCATCCACTTAATAGACCAGTAAATCCCAAACTAAAAATAACCAGAGTACACATTTGACCAGTCACATTTTATACATTGCAGCACCAGGAAGTAGTGTTTTATCGTACTTTAGTCCTGGTTTAACAGAATCACCTATTCACCAATTGTTGTTCAATCAGAGCTTTATGAACTGGTCACTTGGTTTATGTTTTACTTTTTAAACATTTTAAATAAATTATCATTATGTATTATTGACACCTTATTTTTTAGTCATTGATATTATTCTTTTATTTTTCTATTCTTTTCAGTGCTTTTGTCATGTGTATTGATGCTTTAGCAATACTTTGAGAAACATGCCAATAAGGACTTTTTTTTTACTTTTCACATTTTTATTCACGGTATTACAGGTCCAGCATTTACCTGTTTGCTTGCTTTAATTCAACACAACAACAGCACCATCTGTGAACGCACCTCAAAAACAGCAAGTGGTTACACAGGCACTTACCCCACAACCAGACTTCCTACGGTACACCATTACTCTTATAAAAAGCTATAGCCTGAGGGAGAGAGGGAGGTGGTACCGGGGTTTAGCTTTTACAGGGAAACCCCCATGTGATGACTCAGTGAATCCAGGCCGCATCACTGACCACCCACATTCACACATCGTTACGCCAACATGAACATGGATAATGTAGATCTGACTGAACTCAATGCATTCTGACAGAACTGCTGTGAGAACAGCTCTCTGCTCTGGTGTTGGTCAAAAGCAATGCATTAACCTTTTCTGTTTGAGGTCCAAGAGACCCCAAGAAGCCATTTTAATTGCTCAAAAAACACACTTAACATTTAAGAATTGGATTGACACTTCCAAACCCTGTCAAATCTTATGAGAACTAATCATAAATTGGAATGTTACATTACTTATTTTCAGAGATCTCAGTTATAGCACATGAACAAATGTAGTCTGTGCTAACATCAAAGTGCTAAAACACTTTTTGATTGTCGATTGCAAAATAAAAATAAGGTACAGCGAGGTAAGATACAGCAAGTGCGGATCCTTTATCTGAGAGTGATGTTACTGATCAATCTACGCACCCAAAACTAAAGTTGAGTGCAGTGATTTTTTTTGAGAATGTAGGCATCACAAAGTTACAAAACAGTATTTAAAAAAAAATAAAAATACTGTTTGTAAATTTTTCATTTGGAAATTACACTGAGATTACATTTAAATAAATGTTTTACTAACACTACGTGAGCGTTAGATGATTACAGATGTAATCTAAATGTAAAAATAGGCAGTATTGAGCATGCAAAATTATATACAATATAGACCTATACAGATAAATAGTGGCCGATAACCAATGGCAGAAATATTTCATGCATCTATAATAAATGCAACAATTTTTCACATGCTAATGTTCACTCATTGGTACTCATAATGTGTCAAACTGACTACAAACCACAAATACTGTATAAAATAACAATCATATTACAAACCTACCTACTATAACAGAAAAGTTAAATCTTCACTAATATCTGCTTTACTGGGTTGGATTAGTCAGAGGCTGTGATATTTTGTGTGATTGATACAGTATTATAGTTTTTATTCATATTTTGAATTAGTTTTAACTTTTACATTCTCCATTTTCATTTTAGTGACATTTTCAGTAATTTCATTTGCTTTCGCAATTTTTATTAGTTTTTCTTTTCTTTTCTTTTCTCTTCTTTGTATTGCTTTTTAAATATATATATATATATATATATATATATATATATATATATATATATATATATATTTATTTTAATTAAATTTGAATTCAGTTTTAGTTATTCAACTACTTTAAGTTAAACTAAAAAATTAACTTCATTCAAAGTAACATTTTTGTTTGGTTCTCGTTTAGTTCACTATAATAACCCTGGTCAGAGAAACATGTTATAAGAATTTAAAGGAATAATAAAGGTTAATTACAAAATTACTATTATTTCCATAAATACAGCACTGGGGTCTCTTAAACCCAAACGTTAACAATGCACAATAAAAAAAAAAACTAATAAAATAAACTTTAAAAAACATAAGGGCTAACAGAAGACTAATATAGCAGAGCCAAATGTGCTAATATTAATTGTCACGAAAAAGAGAAGTAAAGTAATTTGGGAAGTAACAGCCAAATTATATCAAACCCAGCTGGGATCCCTAGGCGTGATACCTCAGTAATTCTGCTTAGGTGTGAAGAACATAATCGGTTTAGTCTCTAGTGTATTCCTGTGTGTGTTTTTAATGTGATAAAGCACCAGGTAAGCTATATAAGATGTCATAAAATGCAGCACACATTCAAAACAATTAGTAGTTGAAGAGACCTCATAAACTTCTCATACTCTTGTTTTCTGTTTCTCATGTTGTTTGTGAGTGCTGACATGATTCGTAGGGATCTCTAGTCTCAGCAGAGAGCTGCCAAAAGCTTGTGGTGTAATTAAGAATTGTCCTCAGGATTTGCCCCCTGAGAAGCAAAGAACAGCTTTGCTCCTTGTTGGAAATATCTTACCATCTATAGGGGATCTGTGCCAATAGGTAATGTTATGGAAGGTGGAGAATTTGGGCACGTAGACAACAAAAGCCCAAAAGGAAATTAAATAAATAAATAAAACAATAACAGGAACATCAGATAACATTAACATCTCGGACTATTATCAGGGGGGAAAAAAACAAGTTTTCTTGGGAAGGAATTTTTTTTTTTTTTGCAGGCATGATATTCAAATGTTTCAGAAGCTAAATGGCCCATAAAGGTTAGTGCTCATTTTAATGACTTGCATAAATCACCATTTTAATGACTTACATTAACATTAATTCATAAAACATATTTTTTAAATTATTAAAATGTATTATTTTTATTAACACACTTTCTCTAATTTTAAGTATTTAGACATAAAAATATTAAATCATTAGAAATTACCTGCTCTTTTTCTTCATTTACATTAATAAATCCGGAGGTCAGAAACCAGTCATAATTTTGCAATCCAAATATTCACAGCTGCAGCTTCTGTTCTGTTGAAAGGCTGGGGACTTTAGAGGCCAAACATGCATGCTTGTGGCCATGTTAGCCGAACTCGAATGTGTTGGGACTTCAGGATTAATCCCTTCTGAAAGTCTCACAGACGAAAAAAAAAAAGTTGGGACGCCCCTCTCAAATCCTGTTCCGCTAACCCAATTTGACACCCCTACAATAACAAACTCCCCACAGAGGCATCCAGATGGGATCATCCATGTGTCCTTTTCTCACAATCGTGCACACACTGTGACACATTCGAACACACTTTTCTTTAGCATTGTTGTCCAGAAAATCTTGGTAATTCTGACTCAAACCGCACTTGTGGCTATTGTCTGTCCCGTCACCCCAGGGCTTGTCAGAATCAGCTCACACTTCTGCGCATCAGCAAAATCCTCACACAACACCAACGACCAATTATACGGGGGAGGATCAAAGTAGCGCTCGGTCGAACGGAGATTCACAATGGCCGTCACCTTCTTTTTTTGACATATGGTAATTATAACAGCCCTGCCGAACTTACATAACACCCCCACCATATTTACTGCAATAATGAACACACAAACACACCACCACAGTGCTGATACACCACCTGTCACCTGTGTGAAAAGGTGTCAGTCTGAGCAAAGCAGTCAGAGACAGATGGAATCCTCTAAGCTGTCCATCATGTTTCTCCTCCCGGTTGAGGAGCTCAAAGACTGACAGGACGGAAGCCTGTGGTGAGGGTGAGACCACAGATATGTGCTATATAATCTAATTTTAGCACAGCACATATTAAAATGCTCATTTTATATTGGTAGTTCAGAAGTCAGTGGACACAACGGCATTAATGACAGGAGGTGGAAAGATGGAAAGATGAAGGAAAAAATAAGATTAACTTGAAAATCAAATCATTGTAATATATATATATTAAAAAAACAAAACAAAACAAAACAAAAACACACACAAAATCATAAAACTGTGTCACTTTTATTTTACCACATCAATTTATGGTTTGAAACAATACATTTATTTACTGACTAATAATACATTTTATTTTTTGCACAATAGAATTTATTTGTATTGCACTTTTCTTACATAAAATGCAGCTCAAAGTGCTTCACAGGTAAGAATAAAAAAATATGTTAGTAATATAATAATATAATATGTTAACAGAATAAATATTACTGTGAACATGAGAAAATACACTGACTAAACAATATACACAAGTATAAACAATAATAAAAAATACAATATATAATGTTCACATATTAATTATAATATAAATTATATATGGTAAATAAATAAATATAAAATAAACAAAAATACTAAATATTATGAAAATAATATTAATTTAAATTTCAGTGTGTATATATTTATTAAAGTAAAGGTAAAGAGCGATGTTTTGAAAGAACCACAGAGCCATGATTTTCACACTTTTCATGGGAATCAACCCAGAAATTAATGGCTAATAATTTTCTTTGTACACTGTAAAAAAATAAAATAAAATCCTGGGTTGAGCCTTTTGGGTAATTTTTTGGGGTTCTTTTTTTCAGTGTTTGGGTAGTTTTTGTGTTACCCAGATCCTGGGTCCAACGTAACCCAATTATTTATTGCGGGGGTTTTCGTCCACTTCAGGAGAGAGCAGTTCTAAGCGCCATTCTAAGTCAAATTGATGCATTTCTTTGGTAAAATACAGGTTTGTGTACATTTCATTTTCTCTATAAAATCATTACTGTGCTGTATATTGTTCAATTTTATGCAAAGCAACAAACGAGTGTTGCATCTGTCTTTTTCATGTGATGGAAAGGCCTGATGCTTTGCATAAAATAAATAATTTTATTCACAAAGACACAAAATATAAATACTTTGGATGTTAAAATATATCTGAAGCTAGCAGTTCCCCACCGAACACGATTCCAGCTCGGGCACGAGAACCAGCACCATAACGGTGGAAACAGGTTAACAGAAACTGGTGGATTACATGCAAATTACTTCTAAATGTTTAATTTTTAATTCTAATATTTGTTAAACAAGTTTAAATATAGGCAATATGTATGGTCTACATATTAAAAAACGATATAAAATATGTTATGCAGTAAATATGCTATAAATAAAGGAAGTTGTCATGCAAACCAGTAGTTGTGTGGAGTATTTTAGTTTAGAGGATTTAAGTTAAAGGTGCCACAGAGTGCATTGATACACTATTTTAAATTGTTCTCTGATATCTACATAGAAGGCATGTGGCTTAGGTAAGGGCAAAAAATCTCCAGAAACGGTTTTACATGTGCATTTACAACCCTGGGATTTCTCCCTAGAATGAAATGGTTTGTTATTGGCTTATTTGGAAGGGTCATGAATAATAATGAGCTCTGCTCTGATTGGCTGTTTCTCAGTGCGGCTCAATGTTGAGCTCTGCTCTGATTGGCTGTTTCACAGTGCGGCTCATTTCAATAGCTCACAGCAGACAGGAAACACAGTGAGGAAAATATATATTTCAATACTTTCTCTCGCAGTTATATGGTCGGGTAATTATACTGTTTATAAAAAGCGGGCATCAGGGAGCCGCTATTAATACGCGGGGCATTGAAAATGCTTTTGAACGATCGGTCGATAGTGTTATAGTTTCACTTCCACGATCCCACGATCAGATGCTTGTCAGTGGTGCTCAAGATCTGTAAATCTTTCGCCATCATCCTCAGTCATCTTTCCTTACTCTGTTTATGTGGGAAGTGAAATCTTATGTACTGTAATGTAACAGACTACTGCTAACAAGCTAACCATGTCCCTTTAGTGGCTCGTGTTATTTTATTAGAACGCCTTATTTGCTTTCCGTGCCTTTTTGAATACAGATACCAACCCATCCCTGCACTTCACATCCCCTGCACAGCCTGAAACATAACATTTATTTCCATGATCTGCCATTTTCGCTGTTGTCCTCGCTTGTTTCTTTACAATACCTGCAGAACTTCTAATGATTCGGCTGTGTAGGTTCAGCTGGCGGCTGGGTATACATTATGCAAATGTTGGGGGCGTAGTGATCCCAACTGTTACGTCACAACCAACCAACCAACCACAACCAAATTGGGTTGTTTTAAACCCAGTGTTTTTTTATAAGAGTGTACATTAATCTTTGACAATATTTTAACATAAAAATGCACATGGCTCCTTTAAGGAATCCTAAATATCTTGCTCTATTATTTCTTAAAAAGCTGACAACTGTCATTGGTAACGTCTGTCTCCAGTATCCCCCATTCCCTGCCCTGACCCCTATTGAGGTGTTAGGATCTTAATAAAGGCACTCCACTGAGAGTTCATTTAATGTAGATTAGAGCTTCATTTCCCCACTGTTTAGCCTAATTAAAGCCTCTGCAGATTAGTTAAAGACTGTTTATACAGAGCCATTGCAGGATAGAGCATTGGCAACACCTATAACATCACAGAAGAGCTCTCCATGGGTATATGAGAGAGCAGTGCTTTTGGACAGGGAATAGAGAGAGCTACTCAGGTTAAGCGGTGTAAGATTAATAATTTAATTTGAGGATAATTGGCATCAGCGTTCCCAATGTGAGCAGAAGCTCTATTTCCAGGTAATGTTCAGTATGCCAGTGATCTTTGCAAAAATAACTGATGCACTGACAAGCTACATATGCATCATAGATCAGCTAATATAGTAAATAATTGAGTCATCACTGTTTGTAAAATATTAACTGATCTAGAAACACAACCATTTGAAATGCAAATGCATTTAATGTTTTTGATTTGCATTTATTTGATCAAAAAAATTGTTACATTTTTAAAAAATTCTAAAACTGTTTTCTGTTTAAATATATTTTAAAATGTATTTTATTCCGGCAATGGCAAAGCTGAATTTTCAGCATCATTAATCTAGTCTTCAGTGTCACATGATCCTTCAGAAATCATTCTAATATACTGATTTGGTGCTCAAGAAGCATTTCTTATTATTATCAAGGTTGAAAACCGTGATACATTTTTTCCCCCAGGATTCTTTGGTAAATACAACGTTCAAAAGTACAGCATTTATTATAAATATAAAGACCTTCTGTAACACTGTAAATGTCTTTGTCACTAACAATATACTGTAATGCATAGCTGCTGGATTTTTTTTGTTTTAATTTTTAAGTACTAAAGAAACTTTACTGACACTAGACAGTAGTGTATTTTTAAATTGAGTTATCTAAAACTATAAACATCTAAATTATACGCTGCACACTGGGTACAAATAATCTAACATTTAATTTAATTTCTTTATCCACCTTATTTTTCAATGAGGAAGTAAGCTGTTTTCTGTGAATGTGTGAGACTTCCGGGTTCATTAGCCGCTGTAGGGAAATATCGAGAAAAATAACAACGTGCAGTAAATGGTAAAACTGTTTACGCTACAAACCAGTGTGTTCATAATTAAGATAATACATTAAAATAACATGTTAAGACACCAGTTTGCAATATCAAGCAGCAAAACAAGCTGTTTTGTACAGCTAAAAATTGTTTACAAATGGCCTCGCGGGGTTCTCCCGCTCTTACGGGAAAAATAAGTGATAAAACAATTTATAATTTTTTACAATGATGCAGACTTGTGTATATAATGCAAATCCACCAGAAAAAAAAATACTTAAGGGAACTTTACATTTACATTTAGTCATTTAGCAGACGCTTTTATCCAAAGCCAATAGATTTTATCCAAATGAGGACAATAGAAGCAATCAAAACCAACAAAAGAGCAACAACATGCAAGTGCTATGACAAGTCTCGGTTAGCCTACAGCAGTACAAGGTTTTTTTAAATTTGTATTATTATTATTTTTAAGAAAACGAGTAGATAGAATACAGAAAAAAGAAACCTAGTGTTTTTTTTTGTTTTTAAAGAATAGAAAAAAAGAAAGACAGCGTTAGTTTTTCAAGAAAGGCTAGCAGTTAGAGAATAAATATGCAATTGATAGAGGGTCAAGTGTGTGTGTGTTTTTTTAATAAAAAGAAGACCGATAGATAAAATAGAATTAGAATAGAGAGTGCTAGAGTTAGAGGGTCAAATAAACTTTAACTATATACATACTAATGTATATATATATATATATATATATATATATATATATATATATACACACATATACTATAATATAACTTTAGCTCAGTTGTACCTTATATTCCATTTATGAAGTTTCATAGAAGATGACAATTCTCACGCACGTTGTACAGCCGTTGTATTTGACATGTGCATCCCTCCCTGGCTAATAGGTCTGAGTTTAGTATGGATGAGATCATGACAATCTTCTTCAAGCACTGAAATACCTGCAAATGGATTTTGGAGCCTCCATAGAGGACAGATCAAGATGTTTTCACAGGAAAAAAGAGAAGGCACAAGAAAAGGCTTTTCCATTCCATTAGGTCTGGAATCAGCTGAAAGCTTTTAGCAACTGCAAGGTCACCTAGAGGTAACATGAATTTACTCAGAAGGTTCATTGCTGAAATTTGCATAAGAAACTGATTGCTTAATTGGTATTATCAGATGCATGTGTACACAGATTCCTTCCCCCACATAAATACCCTATATGAACACACATAAGATGGTTTCCATGTTTACTTTCATGATTTTAATGCATACTTGGAAATTCAAAAACCAGAGGTAAAGACTATTGACATATTTGCCCCTTCAGATACCGCCACTTTTGCGCAGCAGAGTTGATAAAACTGCTTTGACATCAACTAAACTAACTTCACCAGCAGGAATAACCACCTAAATCAACCATGATCGTCAACCAGTTTTAACAGCCTAGCTTTGATGGTGAACATCATGGTTAGACAAGCATCAAATTAGCATTAATCAGCAAAAACCAGCTTGGATCAGCATGATGAAACTGGTTAAAACCACTTTCAAACAGATTCTGATCCACAATAAAACCTTCATTGTGAAGAAATCCTACATTCTTTACCTTCATTGACTTTACAAGCACAACCAGCCACATAAACAAACACGCATTCTCTCTTTCATGCACACACTCAATATCTGTCTTTACAATCTACTCAGGGTTACAAACCCTGTTGGTTTTGACAGGCGCTGAGACAGTTCTCCCCTGTGCTTTTCCTTTTCAGCATCCTGTGGCTTAGCTGCTCAGTTTGGCATGAAAACAAGCAGGGGATCGGGACAACCCTGAGAGGTATGTGTGTACATGTGTGTGTCTGTGATATGTGTATGTAATAAACCCAGCATTAGTGACTGACCTAAACAGTTTGTTCTGTGGTCATCTGGACATTTCAAAACATTGCATCTTTGCAGAGTTAAAAAATAAGGGTCTTGCCTAGAGTTACGTCACTCACAAAACATAATTTACAGAAAGTTGATGGGCTTCAGAATAAAACCTCTTAAAATGTTGCAGAAAGCGTGAAGCCAAAAGTCATGAGGCAATGTATTTCCTAGTATTCTTAAGAAAAGCTGTGACCGTAAACAACACAGACAGGCAATCATGGGATCCCTTTATTCCTAGCATTAACATGTGTTTCACATCTGGGTAGTATCTGGACTACCTTTGCAGGATTGCATATGCAACTTAATTCAAATTCAAATCCTCACCATATATCCAATGTTTCCATCTTTAGGAGTTCATTATGTACAGGATATTGATAACAATTAGAAGTGAAAGAAACACAAGAAAAGTATTAAAGCACTGAACAGAAATGAGATTCCAACCCAGTGAAATAATTAAATATTATTGATTAAACTGTGGGAAAAATCAGAACCTTTATTAAAAGCAGTCAAAATCCATCACAGACGATCTCCAAATGTAGTTTCGGTGATTACGATCATCGTAAAAGCATTTTAATGTCAGGTCTTAGATGCAGCCATTCACAGACCAATGCCAATGAATATATTTCACATCACAGATGCCTTTAAAAAAAATCAAATCTGTGCTTATGTTTAATGCTTTGCTATAACACCCAAGTATGTTTCATTTCAAAGCATTAAGAAGCTCTACACATTTATTTATGGATGCACTCACGTTCCACAACCACAGAAATGCTCTGAAGGCAATTCAATCAGCATTCGATTTCATACGTACAGGCTCTCCTGGCTCAGAAAGAAGTGCTGTATTACTTGAGAAACCCCAGCAACCTCTATCAAACAAAGGCTAACAAACATAAGCTGGTATAAAATCCTGCCAGTTCCTGAGAAATGCAAATCCCTGTAGGCAGAATAGGATTAGCCTGTATAAAATAATGACCATAACTTGGCAGAGTCCTTTCATGCAATAATAGAAGAATGTCACAGGATATGGAGGGAAAGGTAGATAAAGAAAAAGTAGTTACAGACTATGAGCAAGTGTGTGTAAATGCAAAGAAGCTACTAAGTGTGTGTGCATGGCGCAGGAAAAGCGATAGGCACACATAAGCAGTAATTGAGTGATTAAAGCAGGGAGACAGAGCTTGTTTTTGCAACGTCGAGGACAATCCATCTGTAGACCTGCAGAATAAGCATGGGCTCCCTTTCCCATAGGCCTCCCCGGTCCCAGAATGCGCCACCTCAACCAGCTCATAATCACTTGTGGCATGACCATTCTGCCTCTCTGCAATGACTACATGAGGACCTAATTCTCCCTGCCTATCCCAGACAGAGACGGAGAGAGAGAACAGCTACACTTCAGTGCTGCCATTATCGCAGCATTGCTACAAAATGATAAGTGTTAGAGTAGATGAAGGTTGTCAGAAACGCTCTCTCTTCTTGGCAGAAAGATGAAATATTAATCTTTCAGCAGCAGACAGATTGGCAAAGCTGTATGACGGGATCTAAGTCGACCAAAATGTAGAACATTGTTTAGCCTGGCAGGAAAAAAATGATTGATGATTACAGCATATGCTGTTGTTTGGTACCTGCTTATCGGTGCCTTGAGTAAAGTAGAACTATTTTTATAAAACACACATTTCTTACTATATTCTTACTACATTACATGACATTTTCTTGGACTCCAAATAACACAGCAGTAGCAACTGCTTTATGAAAGCATAGTAAGCCCGACGCGCATATAATTTCATCTAAAATGTGGCTATGTATAAATTATATATATATATAAATTATAAACAGGTCACTCGAAAAAAAAGTACGTATAATATGACAAAAGCATGACTGTTGTGATGGATGAATGGAATTACACAATGGCAGAACAACAGATCGAACGACCTATCGATAGAACTACAGAAAATATGTAAATAGAGATGGATGGAATGGTAAAATGACAGACAGATTAAACAATAGACAGAATGACAGATAGATAGATAGATAGATAGATAGATAGATAGATAGATAGATAGATAGATAGATAGATAGATAGATAGATAGATAGATAGATAGATCGATAGATAGATCGATAGATAGATAGATAGATTTATTTATTCAGGTACATCACTTAACTTGATTTAAACAAGAAGGATGTGTTCCTTTTATCCATTCACAATAAAATTTTCACCTGCAGGATTACGCATTTATTATGTACTGTATGTGTAGAGCTATGTTTTGTTCAGAATGCTTACAATGCATATATAAACGTGTTAAAGTGTGACTATTTGTGTGAACCCAGCCACCCTATCTCACATGCACACAAAGCCATGACTGACATTCTACCACACACCCACATGCCTGTGTAGACATGTGTAAAAATAGCTTTAAATATACCACTGTATACAACCCTTATGATGTTGATACTCTCCTACATATGCACAAGAAACTCAAACAGCTTCAGACAGATCATTGTCATCATTTCTTGTCAATTATACATTGCAACGGTTGACTAAAGAGCTCAATCTCTTTGAGTATTATTTTGCACCAGCTTGACCATCCAGGATGAGTGGGTCTTTTTTTGGGTTGTTTCCATTCTGCCCGCTCCGGCTTCTTTTAATTGAGCGAGTATTGGTCTGTATTTTCATGTCAGGAAGTGAAAGGTGTGAAATTACCTTTCTCCCTGCCAAAGTCACCCTCCGCTTCCTCTATAATAATGAGCCACTCCTTTCCTCTCCTCTCCCCTCTTCTCACCCTGTGTTCTGTGAATGGAAGTGTTCTCACTCGGCAGCGATTATTAAATATGAAATGCTAAAGGTCTACAGATGACAGACACTTAGCGGAGTGTGAGGTCGTACTGACCAAATGCAAGTCAATGTGACCCTGGACCACAAAACCAGTCTTAAGGGTCAATTTTTTATACATATAGATTTATACATCACCTGAAAGCTGAATAAATAAGCTTTCCATTGATGTATGGTTTGTTAGGATAGAACAATATTTAGTCGAGATACAACTATTTGAAAACCTGGAATCTGAGGGAGCAAAAAAACTAAATATTGAGAAAAAAAGTTCTTAGCAATGCATATTACTAAACAATAATGAAGTTTTGATACATTTACAGTAGGAAATTTACCAAATATCTTCATGGAACATGATCTTTACTTAATGTCCTAATAATTTTTGGCATAAAAGAAAAATCAATAATTTTGACCCATACAATGTATTTTTGGCTATTGTTACAAATATACCCCTGCGACTTAAGACTGGTTTTGTGGTCCAGGGTCTCATAGGTTGTCCTATTTAAGGCTTTAAAATTATCCACATATTTTACCCTGTAGAGCATTTTATTATTATTTAATTTATTTGTTTGTCTTTTTTTTTTTACAAAAAATTTAATATAGCATATCCTGCTGTTGTGAAGAAAGTCGTTTGTTTTGGGATTGTCCTCAATCTTTCTGTAGTAATAGGCCTATTATTGCTTCAATTGACCATTCGCAAAGAGCTTGATTGACAGGCGATCTGACCAATCAGAACGTGGATCAGATATTGTATGCCACCACTGCTATCCGCCATTTTGCCTGACAGCTACGGCCGGTCTCCATAGAAATCCATCTTAAAACGGGGTGAAAAAGGTGGACTGAATTGAATTTTTTTCCATATAACTAAATATAAAAATGGGCGCAGGGTTAAGCTGTGCTGTTGCCACAGTAACGGCAATAAGCTAAAGGAATTCCTTTAACGTACTTGTTTTGCGCACCAGAAAACCTGTCATGTCTGGTGCTGTATGCATGGATTGCAGCACTTATGTTAAAATACTAAGTGTTAAATAATAAAATAAAATGTTAAACGTGTGCTCTTACCATTCTGTGGACAAAATCGCCACGATCGGGAGCTGTATATGCACATGTGCGCTCATCTGTTTTCAATGCCGCTAACCTCCCATCGCTTCATGTCATCTTCCCACTCATTAAACTATGACAGGTCCTTTACTGCAAAAAGACGGTCACTGCGACACTCTAAAGTGATTAAACTATGGCGCCATGTACTTTTTACAGTCCAATTTTTATTTGTCAACTACCCATGTAAATGCGCATGCCCAGCAGCCGTAGCTGTATCCCTTCTAGCCTTAACCACAAATCAGACAGGAGAGTAGATTAATTTCGGTGGACTTAAACTTGAAAAATGGTGTGTTCCGCGGTTGAAATAAAATAGTTTGTGATGTTGATTCATGTTCATTTCGAGCTTTAAGTAAATATGAAAAGACGATCGGTTCACGTATTTGAACTGAGGCAATACAGTGATCTGTCACGACACATTAAAGAGCCACAAAACGGTATTTATTGCTTGAATTTACTTAAAAATGACAAAATTTGAAAGCTAAGAGTCCTGAGACCTTGTTTCATACCAAAAGTAACCTGATCGGTCTTCTCTGTAGGTGTGTTGTCAGTTTCCTCTTTGCTCTGCGATGTATTTTTCACTGCGTGAGAACATGTGTAGTGTGAGAGCGGCATTGTTTGTCAGGGATGGCAACAGTAACCAGTCCCTCCAGGATTTCACGATTTTTGTGTGTGATTTTTGCGATCAAAATGACTGAATTTGTGGTGGTAATTTCCATAAATTTGTGACAAATTTGCGATTTTTTTTTTCTTTTAAATTATGATATCTCATTTACCAGATTAACTCAAGTGAAGTCACCTTTATTTATATAGTGCTTTTAACAATACAGATTGTGTCAAAGCAGCTTTACAGTATCAAATAGGAAAATAGTGTGTCGGTAGTGCAGAAGGACAATAGTAAACACTCAATTTTCAGTTGAAGGTATTTCATTACTGAATTCAGTGATGTCATCATCCAGCTCAGTTCAGTTCTAATAGTATTTGTGCAATCATGTAGACGATATCGCTGGAAATTAAGTGTCCCCATAGGGCTGCACGATTAATCGCATGCGATTTTGAACCAGCTGGAGTTTATTAAACGTGCAGATTATGTATTGTGTTAGATGCACAATATTCACAAATAACAAACAAAATGCATAAAGCTGGTTTATTTTGGTCTCTTAGTCAATTCTGAAACATTTTAACTTTTAAAACAACCTAGGACCCTTTTTCCACCTTATCTATGTAAACATTAACAAATAAGTATTGTAGCTGTATACTGCTTGTAAATCCAATTCATACATTTGGTATTTTGGTCTCTTAATAAATTCTGATATATTGATATACTAAATATTGATATATAAAAAATAGAAAGGGAAAAAATGTAATAATTAAACAACACTGCGTCGTCAGCGTTGGTATTGTATCAGACTTTACTGATCAGTGTGCACTTAATGCACTTAACATTATATGAAATTCAAGCTCAAATGGAGTTAACAAAGTTTTTGACCAGCGAATGACGGAGATGGAGTGTCCTTAGAACGGCTGTAACTGTTATCTGAGGCAGCAAGTGCATCGCAATATATGCTTTCATCAACTTTTACAGGTTATATGACGTTTATTGTAGCTATATGGGCGCTTAGTTTTTCTTGTTGTTCAATACACTTGATCAAAATCTTAAATTAAGCGTTTCTGCACAGGATATTTAAAACGTACAAAAGTATATTGGCTAGACTGCAAATAACCTACTTCTTCTCCGCTCTTCAAGCACACAAAAACATAGCCTTTACAGACGTAGTGTTTGAGTAAAGAAAATGCTGTACTATTCAAACATCAGTTATTTATTTAACCTTTCATTGCGAAAAAGCCGAGATGTGTCTCCTCCAGGCTGTGCGCGGCGCGTCAATCTGAAAGGAGGCGGGGTGAAGTTACGAGGTTTCACTGAGAGCTTGATGATCCAATGGCATTACTAAGTTTTACACGTGAACAACATCTGAATCCACGTAACGTAAAATAATTAAGTTAGATGATTATAATTTTATGTTATGTGAGGTCTTTTATTTATTTTTTTTGCGAATATTTTGCAGTTAAATGACGAATTATGCAGGATCACAAAAAAATGCGACATTTTGCTTATTTTGCATTGTATTCAGCGATCGCGGAATCGCGAAAAACTGGAGGGACTGAGTAACTAAGGAGGGCGGGTCTTTGTGAACGGTCAATTACACAAAATGCATCCAAAATCAAGCATAAGAATTACGGTGTGTAAATAATGCCAAAATTTTCATATCTGGGTGAACCAACCCATGAAGGAGTATTTCTGCTCATTGGTTTACTGTACATAACTTATCACCACATTTCATGGATTGTGATTGGCATTGCCTTGGCTGTCTGTCATATTGTGGATTCATAGCTGTCCTTTGTAGCCTTGAATGGAGGTCAAGGCAGAATAATCTCTGGAAGAAGCATTAATCAAGGAGGCACTCTGCCATGACAACCATCTAATTGGCTGTTGTTATAAACCAATGAGAAACATTCAATTAACAGCATCCAGTATGAAAAACAGTATCTTGTGGCATCTCTTTATCCTTTTCACAAAGCTTTTGTCTAAAAGTCAGAAAAGCTAAATTATTATAGCTATCCTTTCATCAATGATATCACCCCTAATGGAAATCTTGATGTCAGGTAAAGGAGGAGGTCTCACTTTTCACATTATAAAGGGGAAAAAAAATGTCCCAGCCCCCCATAGCTCATTCCATCCCTTGGTATAAGTGACTTTCATTCCTTCAACCTTAATCTCATTACCGCTGCTGTTTCCTGAGAACACTAATCCAATGTTAAAGGAGATTAAATATACTGCATTAAAAGTATTGCAGTTGTAATATGAGGGACAGTGCGAAAACAGCTTACACACTTTGGTTTTGTGCCCTCAAACGTTACGAAATGCTGTGTTTTTCATGGGAAATCATTAGCCGGGATTTTTTGGTCAACCCTGAAACACTTTCAGCGTCAACAGAAATGCTTTTGAAGGTTATCATATTGCAGAGGTTCATACGGGATGCAGCTGTTCTGTTGAGAAACTCGGAAAACAGAAGCAAGGAAGCAGAAAAAGCCCAATGCCAACACACACAACAGAAATGTTTCCCTCAATTCACAGCACCGCGGTTTTTCATCTGACCACATTCAGAGGATAAAGTGAGAATGCAGTTTCAATTTGGGGTCTGTAATAGAGGGTGAGCAAAAGTGCTAGTGCAGAGAAAAACCCATTCCTCCCCCATCTCCACACTGACACACACACTCATACAAAAGGACGCATGCTTTTACTTTAGTATTATGTATTTATGCCGCAGCTTTAACATCTTTTATAAGAGCCTTTAGGGTCTGAATCTACAGTACAGTATTTGGAAATGCTAAACAGTGCAGCAGAACAATACAGCTCACTCAAGACAGCAATCCTAGAAAAGCTGCCATTACATTGCTACATTCAAATTAAGTTCTATAGCAATATGTTGAGACATCAGCACAATAGTATTTGGCTTTGTAATATTCATAATAAGAGGACTTTAAAATGACATACACAAAATTACATATTGGATTCAAATTACAGGCATTCTTATTTTTCATCATCTCAGTAATCAGCCTAACTACCAGTGTGCTGTGATTCAGATTTCAACCCTGTAATTTAATCTAACCCGCAATGCTTCTGCCACACAGGGCATTGTTGCAATGCCAAAGATTCTAAAGGGACTAGTATGAAAGACTGTATACAGAGACGGTGCACTACTACGAATGGAAGAAAGTGCAACGGAATAAGTCCCACCTTCTAAATAAAAGAGCCAGTTGCCAGTTGCTAAAGTTCTTGTGTCACTGCAGCTACTGTTAGAAGCTCTGGTTTCCATAAAAACAGTCAGTGTCAAGAGACGTGCACACATGTGCATTGGCTAATCCCTAAACCAACCTCATATATGGTATTTATGCTACTGTATTTCAGCACAAGAAACAACATCTTTAGGACAGTTCGCGTCTGTTTTTTTTGTTTGTTTTTTTTCTGATTTGAAATATGTTATTTGAATGTGAGTTTGGTAATCAATTTTTGAGATTTCAGTATTTCCCAACCAAAGCTGTATGACTTTCTTTATTCTCTGAAACACAACAGATATTTTGAAAGTCAAACTAAATTGTTCCCCATAGATTTATTTTTGGCTTTTTTTGCCTTAATATGATAGGACAGATAAGAGCTGGCAGGAAACGAAGTGGGAGAGAGATAGGGGACGGGATCGGGAAAGGTCCTCGAATCGGGACCCGTTGTGCAATAACGCTGTGTCGGTGCTGCCCACAAGGCTATCGGCGCCAACCCCCATGGACTTTTAATGTACATTTTTTCAAAATATCTTCTTTGTGTTCCACTGGAGGTCTGGAACAAGATTAGGGTGAGTAACTGATTACATAATTTACATTTTTGGGTGAGCGGTCCCTTTAAAATTATGTGGAAGGCGCAATACAAATAAAACTGACTTCACTTGATGAATGTAATACAAAAGTCAGCCCGAAAACCCTATAACACAGAGTAAAAAACATCGCTAGTTAAAACTGGGACATCCCAGCCACATGAAAATGCTAATTCAAAATCAGCCAGCTTCCTGTTCTGCCCTCACAAAGACGTCAGAGCACCGTTGCCAAACCTATTTCCCAGCTTTATCACTCAAGTGTATTTCAAGCACTGTACCACGTGTCACTGCTATGATAATGCAGAGGAACACAGACCAACGCAATCACAAGGGTTTTAGGAGGGAAATTGTTGGTAAGGTTGGCAAAGAGCACATCCTCTGGGCACAGGAAGAGAGAGAGAGAGGATTGTGTTACGTAACCCTCTCTCCCTACCCACTATACTTGTGCCAGCCGCCCTAGCTCTCCACTGCGCCCAGTCTGTTTCTTTTGAACCCAGCTTCTGTCATCTGCCAAGGGAGAGAAAGAATAGAGACAGGAGACTTTGGGACAGACCTAAGCCTCCAGCTGAGAGCCTCTTCATGATGATGTATGTAATGACTGAAATGCAGTGGGACAGAGGTCTGGATAAACACAGCTCAGACTGGCTTCGGTCACACGCTCTTTGCTGAACACAGTCAGAGAAGCTCTAGGGCTGCTGTCCTCCTCCAAACATCTCCTCAACTTGACCTGGAAAGACTTGACAGCACAGAGAACATGACACACAGAGTAACCAAGCTGACTGGTCCATATGAAAACATCAGATCAGCGCATATTCTGTAGGTGGACACTTATGTCACACTTAAAATGTTAACAATGTTAATTAAAGTAAGTCACTTGGATTTTAAATTATAGGACAATAGATATAATATTTGAAATACAAAAAAGAATTTGGACACTATCTGGTTGTCAGATTGGAACATGTTCATTGTTAATATGTCTTCTGTTAGAACACCTTTGGTGAACTTGAGGAATTGACTTCATATAGTACAAGCCACCAAAATGACCATGAGACCATCTGGTTGAAAATAACTGCAAAACCGAAATAATTCTGAGAAAATATCTAGGGCCCCATCATACACCCGGCACAATGCGTCGCCAAACGATATATATATATCAGTTAGCAACAGCAATGCATTTGCGCCCATTTGTGCACCCATGGGCGTGCTGGTCTGAAAACGAGGTGTGTTCAGGCGCATTGTTGGCGCTTTGCTATTTTGATGCAACTGAAATAGACTGCGCTTTAACCTTGCGCACGAGCAGATCCATTTCCTCTCTAGAGAAGCGTTCAGTCTTTGCTCTTGCAAATTCTGCCATGTAAATAGCGAATCCTCCATGGTGCAAGCACAACTGGCTCTTAAAACTCCGCAGACCCGTAAACGGGTCCAAAATCGCGTAAAAAACAATTTTTCCTAAAAATGTGTATTTTTTATATTTTTCACAATACAGTCAAGTCATATATCACAAGAAAGCGCTCATTCTCAGGAATCTGACTATATCACCTTTTCGCAAACTTTGTTTTTGTCATTTTCCTACTCGTACAACTCGCAAACAAACAGTCACTTCTTTTCAGCATTCTCACAGCATCTCTTCTTTCAAACGAGACCACTTTCACGTTTCTGCGTGCTTCCAAAGCTGAGAAATCGTCGTTTATTCCAGACACGCTCCAGACTCACTTTTTGCCAAACACGCGCTCTTCAAAACATAAGTGCACTGGTGAATCAGCTCTGATGATCTACAACTCTGTGCTGCTCGGGGCTTCTCAATAGGTCAGATTATATGTCAGTCTAGCCTGCAGCCAGTCAGAGGTGTGAAACTTGACACCTCTGGGTCAGCAGAGGGGAGGGTGCGCTCAGAGCCAGAGAATGTGCCCGGCTCAGCACTGAGGCTGTGTTCCGGCTGGGATATGTAGTTCATTGGACTGTTTTGAAGACGGGAATGGCACTGTGGAAGGGTAACACATTCACGTCGCGGATAAAGAAATCTTTGGATATAAAAATATAAGTTATAGATAATGAAGAACGATCAGAGGCGCCGTGGAGAGCAGAGGACGTGCGTCTGTTTTTTTTAATACAATCTTTATTGTGAAAGGTGAAGGCACAGATAACAGTCTGATGAACTCTTTATTGATAGAAAAGTACAGTACAGGATCATAGGCGTAAATGCCAGGGGGGTCATCTGAGGGTTGTCCCCCATAAAAATATAATTACAAGTGACTCTGTGTATTGAAAATAATACAATGGACATATACTTAAAATAACTGAGTGAGTAGTAAAACAAAATAAACGTAAAAAAGCGTTTTAAGTCCAGAAATATTTTGATTCCCCCCTCCCTTGCCTCACAATGGTTTGGTCCACTGCCTGCTTTCCTCCTTTACCGAAATACACACACACAAGTCTCACAGTTGCCAAGTCTGTGTATTATACGCGACTTTGGGCTTCTTTTTTTGTAAAGTTGCGGAAAAAAATCCCTGGTCGCTGGTTGTGGTTTTTTGGGCTTATTTAAAAAAAATATGGTTGCTTGTTAGGGAAATCTGACAAGCAACTTGGTTTCTTTATTTATGTTCGCCGTATTCTCCAGTGCATTGATTGACACTCTGTCTGCTCGCAGTTAATAGCCAACCAGTGCAATAATATAAGTGCTGTAGCGTAATTTGCCAAATATTCCGCCCCCTCATTGGAGAAAAATCACATTCAAAAAGAAGGGACGCTGTAATCCAAGCGATGACAGAAGTAGACGTAGAGGAGTGGGATGACTTTCTTTTAGCCTAATTTTTATAATGTTTTTGTAATGTATTAATTATCACGGGCTGTAATAAAAAGCAAGTAGTCATATCCTAATACTGAGTAAATACATTTGGTTCAAATAGCCTGGTATGGCAAGATGTCTTAAAATGTATTTCTTTTTTTAACATTTAAATTTAGACCACATTATTAGATTACCTTTTGACTTCATGAATACACATAAATGACAGCTTAATGATTTTTTAAAATCTTTTTTATAATCTTTTTAATAATATTATATAATATTTTCTTTTTTAATATAATATATATTATAATTTAATATAATATTTAATATATTATTCTATAATATTTATGTCGCATTTAGTTTTTTTATGTCATTTATTTAATAGTTATGTATACTTTATTTTATTTTAAATGAAAGAAAAACCTGTTTTTGACCTCAAAATAAAGCACTTTCCCTCTGTACATGGCTGTGGGGACGAGCAGTTTTGTGGTGCTTGGAATTCTTTATAATTAATTAAAAACAAATATTGCCACATTGATGGTTTAAGAAGCTGTAATTGTTCAAATATTGTTCCATTGTTTCATTTTAAAATATATATTTTTAAAATTGTAACCAAGTGTTTTTCAAGTGTAATATTTCTAAGGCTAGGGACAGAAAAATTTACATTTCCATAGAATGACTTCTATATATTTTAGGCTATAAATATGTGGCTATGTTACAGCTCCCCTTTGAAGCTCTTGTGCTTTTCTCCTTTTTCATCTCTCCAATCCTATTCTGCTCACAGGTGATTGGAGACAAGTTTTGTTCCCACTTTTGTTGCAGTTTGCTAATTTTTGTAAAATAGCTTCTGTTTTTGCTTTTCAGATAAAAGAGTGGTTTCAGTTTAATATGTTGCAGGCTCATTTATTGGTAATAAATAATTGATAATAAATAATATTGAATATAAAATATGAATAAAAAAAAATATTGGGCTTGTTTTGGGCTTGTTTTTGAAGCTGCGGTTGCTTATTTGTCTCGCGAGAGTTGGCAACTGTGACGAGTCCTCAGTAACAAGTTCCTCAGTAACAGTTAGTCATGTGTAAGTAACTTAGGCTGTCAAGGCTATTTTATTCTGTTTAAACATCGGGTGAAATGATTCTTTCTCTTTAATACAGATGATGCTGGATCATTAATAAATTAGTCATGACAAAAAATATGATGATATCCGATGTATTTTCTATGAGCGATTATAAGGTTAACAAGCTTAATACCGTAGCTACACTACAACTAACAAGGCGATAAGCCTGTGTGTGAACTGATATTAGACTAATATTGAAGACCTACCGATGTGTTGGGTTTTGCTCAATATGATGTTAAGTGGCAGATCAGTGGGCTTAATGCGGTTGAATATCTAAAGAGACGTACTCGGTTTCAGACGAAACCTAAAATACTATGGAGGACGCAAAATAATAATTATAATATGACCACGTGGTGAACCATATGAACCGAACTCATATTTAAACACTGTCTCCATGCTATGTACACATGCTGTGTGTACACACATCTATCCTTACAAGTACAATTTTGGCTGTATTATTTGTGTTCCCTTCAAAAATTGCTCTTGAGAAATGTTATGTTTATTGTCCCCCCCCCCCTACTGTTAGATGAAATTTATGCCCCTGTACAGGATGCATTTCAGTAAATATACATAGATTATTACAATGCAGTGTGGATGAACAGGCATTTGTTTGTTTGACGTTCTGAAGATCAGATAGCAGCCACAGACAGCTGGAGCAGCACGGAGGGGCTGTTAGCTTGTCTCCAGGATGCAGCAGATGATGGAGGCAGATGAAGCAGGGCACAGGTGAAGAGGTGAGCTGATGCTCAAAACAGTATACCAATACAGAATGCACATAATGATATAAAGCTGGAGGATGTGGATTCTATTTTAGATTGAGATAGACTAGATATATTTTATCATTTATACAGTCTTGTGTCTCCTGAAAGAATAAAACTGATAATATAAAACACAAAATGTGAAATTTGGTCCAATTCACTTATGCCATTTTGTACATTACTACTTAGAAAAACATAAAAATGAAACATAATTCAATCAATAATCAAGAAAAGTGCTTATGGCACATTCTGGGTGTAATGTGTTTTATATAGCCTGTTTTTGCAAAGGAAACTCAAAATGACACTTGTAGATGCAAAATAGGACAATTTTCCTTGCTTCATTTATGATGCAGTAACTGTTTATGATGCAAGCTGTTATCTGAAAAATGTTTTTTTTTGGTACATTTTGGCATCTAGTGGCATTGAACAAAGTAAGTTGCAAAGAGCAGGACCAAATAGATTCTGAATAACAGAATTTCCAAAAAAAAAAAGCGCCTATGTTTTTTTGGTGTTTATTGTAATATTTGAAACATGTATAATGTTATTTATAAAGAATTACACTCATATTTTGTAGTCCAAAGGGTTTCATTTACAATGAAACTTTTTTTCTTTTCTCTTTCCATTTCCTCCTTTGTATGTGTGTAGGGTAAACATTTGAATTTGAGTATGTCTTTGATTGGTTTATTGCACGTTACGCCCAAAACACACCAATGACTCATTAAGAGAATAGGTACAACCTTTTTGGACCATGCGCCTGAGTGCAAATGAACTTAGATCGTTAAAATAGGGCCCATAGTCTCATTAGTTTGAAAATACCAATTGGTTTGATATTTTGTTTTCAATGCAATGAAATTCATACTTTTTTGAGTGTGAGTATCCTTAATAATACCAATACCCTGTGTTCTTTTTAACCAAATGTGAGAAGAAGAGACTGGGCTACAATTTTTATGTAAAAAAAAATCTTAAATTGCTATGGAAACTGAAAGTTCTGTCAGTACCTATCAGTGTAATGACTCTCTAAAAAAATTGAAAGTAGTGTTATGCTCTCCAAGACTGCATTTATTTGATCAAAAATACAGTAAAATCAGTTCTAAAAAGTTATAAAATCTGTAATATTGTTTTTTAATTTTTTGCAGCCATTACTCCAGTTTTCAGTGTTTTCAGTTGTGCTGCTTTAAAAAAATATTTTTAGATTTTTTTCTGTTAAAACATAATATCAAAAGTGTACATTTTTAACATTTAAAGGCCTATTATGCCCCTTTTTGTAATATAAGTCTCAGGTGTCCCCTGAATGTGTCCCCACAGATCATTTATTATATCATTTTGAAAATGCCTATTTTGAGTGGAAGCAGAGACACGCTGTTTTTGTGCATGTCTCTTTAAATGCAAATAAGTTGCTGCTCCTCGTCCTGTTTTCCAGAATAGGGCTGTGTCTTTACAGCTCGTACCTTAGACATTCTGCCAAAAACATCTGTTTGGTTTTGATTATTATGTCTATCGTGCATTTTAAAGCCATATCAGTTTGAACTTCTGATATATGGTTTCCTAAACGCTTTCTAAGTCACAGTGGCTGCGAAATCTGAGCGGCTCGTTTTTTCACAAAGTTTGCAGAGAAAGGCTTACCAAAAAAAAATAAAAAATTTACTGAGTTTTCTGGGTTCGTACGTAGATGCACCGGGGACCTGATTATAGCACTTAAACACAGAAAAAAAATCTGATTTTCATGTGTCACCTTTAATGTATTCTCTGGAACCTATGACCTTGGCATTGCTACTCAATATTCTACAATTTAAGCTAGAAAAAAGTGGGAAAAAATAAAGGCATGGGGGTAAAAAGTTTCCAAGATACTTGTACTGTTTTCTTTATATAACAAAATGAAATAAAGTTGCAAGCTTTAATGGAAAACAACACCCTGGGGCTTAAAAGTGCCTGAAGTTGAAGAAATATCAATATATTAAATCACACATACATCCACCCAAATATAACAAAGCCATTTTGCCCTCATAACCAGTCGGGCTGAGTTTCACAAACATTTGACTCATTCAACATTTACATGGAGATAACCATAATATCAGCAACAAACTATCAGGTTTTCTCTGTTCATTGGAGTCACAAGACACTTCATTCAAGTGATGGTCCAGAGGCACTTATCAATCATTCTGTCACATATCTAATAGAGGTGTCACTCTCTGTCGCCTGCTGCTGAAAGACCCGTTACATCACATCTCTGGAAATCAACTTTTTATACTCACTTTCATCAATAACAGACACGTAACAGTGTTACCACAGCTTCTAATTATCTGACGACCCTAGTTCAGTCTCTGTCATGTGTAGGTAAAGTGAGGTAACTCTTTACAATCATAGCATACACATATCTTCAAAATTAATTCAGTTAAAACCGTTATGATAAATTAGAAAACTTTGTAAGTATATCACCAATAAATACTTATATTATAAATATTAATATATTAAATACAATGTGCCTAGAAACAAAGCTAAAGGGTAAACAATAAATTCAATACCCAATACTGTTACGAATCCGGTTCGTGGCCTTCCGTCTGATTGCCACCAGAGGTCACCCTTCCATCATATTGACTCTCACACTACACAGACTGTTTCACATTACCTTGCACTACAATTCCCATCAGCCATTGCACTGATAACACACAGCTGATTGCACTGATCACACTGATCACACACCCTACATAAACCATGGACTTCCTCTTCGCCGAGTATTGTATAGCGTATATCCTAGCGATAGCTACTCTACGGAGCCCACTTAGTTATCTTAGTCTTGTCCTGCCGGTTTTCTCGTGTTTTGATTCTTGCCCTTGTTTCCTGGATTTACCCTTTGCCTTACCGTTCGGACTCTTGTTTGCACCTCGTTTGGATTATAGCTTGTGTACCTGGATTATCTCTCTGCCTTGCCCCGTTGGATATTGCTCGCCGATCGTAGACCCACGCTCGCCCTAGGATTACTCTCTGTCTTGCCTGTGTTGTACCTGTTTGCCATTGTTCGACCCTGCCTGTATTTATGACCATGTCTTTAAATAAAACCCTGCAAATGGATCCGCTCACCTCTTGTCTCGTCGGCTCCGTAACAAATACACTGTTCCCAATGCACAGCTTTTTACAAGAAAAAACATAAATTTCTGCTTGTAAAAAGCTGTAGGATATCAAAAACCTTTTACAAAACTTTCATCAATCATTTAAATGCAATTTTATGCCAACTGGAGATAATAATGCTTGAGGACTTAAAAAGAGTTTTTGTGACAAATGAGGTTTGTCTAAGCAGCGATAAATAGGCGTGCTGTGCAAATGGTGTGACTCACATAAACAACTCTTCAACTCATTCAACATGTTATTTTGAGTCCAAGATATATTTCCATATTTTAATGTTAACCTTTTAATGTGTAAATGTTTTATATATAAATGTTACATAGGGTGAATTGAGGCAAATTTTGATGTCTTTCAAAAATTTAACCTGAATCTACTAAGTGAAAAATATTATTTGACAATCTCATGATGGCCTAGCAGATCCATCACAAACCATTAGGGGTTTGCAAAATCTCAGTTCATTCAGAGTGACATTTTAAGTTGCTAAGAGTTTCTAAACTCTTTATTTAACTTGATACTAAGCACACAATAATGGATGTTTAACTAGCTTTGCCAGTCCCAATCAATTAAGTTAATATTTAACAAGACAAAATAAGACAGAAATTCCCGTTAAAGCCAAAAACAGTTCTCTTGGAAGGAAACAGTACACTATATGTGACCCTGGACCACAAAACCAGTCATAAGGGTCAATTTTTCAAAACTGAATTTTCAAAATGTATACATCACATGAATAAATAAGCTTTCCATTGATTTATGGTTTGTTGTGATAGGACAATATTTGGCCGAGATACAACTATTTGAAAATCTGGAATCTGAGGGTGCAAAAAAAATCAAAATTTTGAGAAAATTGCCTTTAGAGTTGTCCAAATGAAGTTCATATTACTAATCAAAAATTAAGTTTTGATATATTTACAGTAAGAAATTTATTAAATATCTTCATGGAACATGATCTTTACTTAATGTCCTAATGGTTTTTGGCATAAAAGAAAAATCAATCATTTTGACCCATACAATGTATTTTTGGTTATTGCTACAAATATACCCCAGCAATTTAAGACTTTTTTGGTTTTGTGGTCCAGGGTCACATATATTCTTTTGCCATTTCTGGCACATCATTACAACTGCATTCCTGTCCACCTGTGCCTGGAAATCCCAGAAAGCCATTTCACCCAAAAAATTACACTGCTTCTTGCTGATATTTTATTTTGAGAGATAAACAATATGACAATTCTAACCCTGCGTCACATGGTGCTGTGATGCAATGTCCAACCACAAGGGATTTGTCTAAAATGAAAATGCAGTGTGATGTCACAAAATAACAGCCAATCAAAACATATTTGATGTGAAATATAGGTTCATAAAAATGGATTTGGGGCTACCTGATGCTTTATCACATCTGGTTTAACAAAATCATTGCTAAAATGAATACAACGAAACTCTGATCCAACCTGACAAAGGATTTCAAACACAAGAGAGTTTTCTTTGTTTAAGATTTAAGGAGATATATACGGGCTTTAAAGACCATAGCTTAAAAGAAAAAGTGCATTTAAAAAAAAATCAATATTAAACTGGCCTCTGTGCATCTCACAACAGCCATGTCCTCTTTTTCTTTCTCAAACATAATGCCGGTTATTGATTGGCCGTTACACGGCAGGTTCAGGTTCACCTGTCCCTGTGCCTTCTCCCTTTGCGCTGGTCATTGATTTTGGCAACTCAACAATGACTTAATGTCTTTGCACATCAGAGGTGTGATGACTCCATTAAGTTATCACAGATGTATTCGGCACAACAGACTGAATTCAAAGTGACAAATAAAAAATGACATGAAATTCCTGACATCTATTTTACACCTCATTATTTTACAGAACTTACCATAATACAGCACATGACCTTGTTGCATAGACCAACATTTCTGGTCACCAACATATTTTGCATGCAGGTCAACCAAGCTAGACCAGCACCAAACCAGCCTGTCTAAGGTGGCCTTTTCAGCAAAGGAGACATCACACTTTCAAAGAGCAGCCTTGTTAAACTGTCATGCAGCAAACAACAAGAACACATGTATACGGTACATGACAGACATCTCTCTGTACAATTAAAATTATTGTTGACCTTTCAGTTTACTGACTTTACAAGGTACTTGCGTGAACTTGCACAATGTAACTCTCCAAAAGCAAAGTTAACTAACATTTAGAGAACTTTATTTAATGACTCTCTCCACTTTCAAGAAAAGTATTCTTCAGCGAGTCTAAAATGGTAGGAAACAGCTAGTGTCTACGGTGTAGGGTCACTGGTTCATTCACTAAGTAGCTATAATATGCCTGAGTGAACATAGAGCTACTTTCTCAAATTAATAACATGTGAAGGCAGGCAGCTGTAGGAGGAAAAGAAAAGGAAGAGTGTGAAAGAGTAGGTGATAATAACTCTTTCTTCGTGACTAAACTCATCGAAACATGTCGACCACAAACGCTATTGCTGGAGACCCGAGTGTGTTCATCTAAACAGGTTTAGCTCTTAGAATTGGAGGTACAGATACTGTGTGTGGGTTCTTTTGTGATCTGACGAGCAGAACTGTCATCAATAGACGAGGTTAACGAGGTGCGTCAGGAGGTGATTCACCCGAGCTGAGCATTGTGCCTGTCAGCTCTCTCATTTTGGTGTTGTTCAGTGTTAAAGCATGATCCATACAGATCAATGACAGAATTATGTAAGTCTTCTTACATAATAATAGAGTATCCACCTCCTCGAGTTAATGTTTTATTCATCAATATTTCTGATTTATTAGTATTCCTCCCGCTCTTGTTCAGATTAGCGGACAGCTGCTGCTACATAAACATCCCATAAAATGCTTGAAAGCACCTGTTATGAATACAGTGATCATTAGTTAGTCAGATGAAGTAACAGTATCTTTCTCAAGTGATAGCAACTGATTCACTAATGCAATCTAAAGTATGCTGTTTTGAAAGATAGTAGCATATTCGATTTCCTAGAACATTTAGCACTAGCAAGATATCTGCAGGATTGATAGAATATTAGTTTTCGTGGCCTCCAATTAGCCATTTTTCTTTTTACAAACTGTAGCCAAATTTAAAACCTTCACAAATTATATAAATGACTTTTAAAAAATATATATATTTTAGAATTTTAGAAAAGACAAAAAAAAAAAAACCAAACAAACAAAAAAACACTACAGACGTATTTACAACTACCTGTGGTCTGAAAATAAAATAAAATAAAATGAAGCACCAAACTTTTTATTGACATGTTAGCAAATTAGAGATGCAGTTATGGTGTGGACAAGCATTCACATCCAAATCAGTCAAATCAAATCACTTTTGTACCTCTGATGTAATTGCACAGCTCTAAATTAAAAACAAACTTGCCTTGACACTGCATCAGTAGAAGGCAGTAAAAATCCTCATACATATTCCAAGCTCTTCGTGCTGGCAGCCAAACTTCACAATTATTTTATTTGTGATAAATCAGCTCTCAATGCAACTAAATGTGCAGACTCTATCCACAGGGAATAGCTGGAGCTCATCTTCCCTAAAAGCTGAAAGATTCTTGTCATTAATTGATTCAGTATTGTAATACTTTCTCTGATGGCATTTCGGCTAAACACATTAGCATAATTTCTCCTTGAGCTAATTTGAAAGAAGTCGAAAGTCAAAGTACATGCTTTAAGATAGTGCCACAATTACAGTACTGTATAACTTTCAAATGCATATCATGAACCTCACACTGCATTTCAATCAATAGCCTCTGCCCTGAGAGCTGTGGCTGGTAAGTCCATATTTTCTCAATAGCAGTCACCACCGGTTACAAGCTCAGGGCACATAAGAAACACATTAATTTTTTAATTACAGTATATGATTAAAAAAAGAGAACAAAAAACATCTTTCTAGTATATATCATTGTCATTGCCATACATGCATATAATGCCTGCTTTTATGAGTAAAATAAAGCATGTGGTTAATAGTACGTAAAGAGACTTTCAAGTTTTGTTCTACAACACACATTTCCCACAGTTATACCTCAAACATGAGTTCTGAAGCTGTTTAAAAGTACAAAAACATTTTTATGAAAAATTGTAGTGCTACAATAATCAGGTTGAGTTCCATGTATCATTAATAAGCCAAATCTGCATAGAAAGCAGATGTGTGTGATGATTGACTATTTAATTTAAATACAGTGCAGTGCCTGGTTAACCTGGATTGCAGGTGATTAGTGAATCAGAGGCAAGTTCATCTGCCAACAGTACCAAAACACACCTGCTTAGTGAATATAACTCATTTTTCTGAGGTCAAGTAGTAAATTTACTAGTAGTCTGTTTGTACTTTTAAAATCTGATTGGCATACTGTATATCTCAGCCCTTGCTTCAGATGAAGGGCAACAGTGAGCCAAGGAGATGCTTTATTTTTAACAAGTCTGTCTCAGTCTGATCAGTCTTAGACATCCTGAAATGACTGGTACTTCTCTTTGCAGGTGGACATTTGCTATTCTCCAGGGGCTGCATTTGCAGAGTTTCTGTTGAGCTCCATTACCCACTGCTGCCTTTTGCCTTTGTTTTTGTGTTTCTATGCTTGAAATTTAGCTCCCGTCAAAGCTGGCATTTTCACTTGTGATTTCATCACCTGATGTCACAATGTGCAATAACTGTGACATTTGTTCAAGACTCGTTAAAAAAAAAATCATACTAGTCCACTGCTAATGATTAAACCTGCCTTCACATCTCAAATTGTTCATTCAGCCAAAACCATTTGCTCACTAGTAAGTAAACTGTTCAGTCTGGAACATAAAAGTACAAACTTATGGCACCAATGCTAATAAATCAGGTTTTATGAGACATTTGCATATGGTGCACATTTTTGCATAGTAATAATAAGCTTAGGGGAAAATAACATGTCAGGACAGCAGATAAGAGCGTATCTATCTATCGACTTCCTGTTTTATGCCCACTGGTCACAAATCAGCAGCTGCACTGATTGGCTCAGATTGGTCCTGTCATGCTGTCAGCCGATAGTCTGATAATGAAGTGTCAGAGTCATAAAGGCTTACAAAGAGACAGGCTGGTGCAGAGCGGGTGTCACCAGTGCTAAAACGCTGAAATAACACCTCCTACAAACAGAAAATCCTCAACTTAATAATGGAGAAAGGGCTATCCTGAATCATCTCATATTCAATATTTAACTCTTCTCTAGCCTTACAAAAAAGTAATGTGGCAGTACTGTGAAACAGAGTCTGAATCAGTGTGTAATACTGCAGTACTGTGATATGTGCCAAGACACTGAATGATCACTATATTCATATATCTTTTCATGGTACTTCGATGTGCTTCAAACAATATCAAGATTAATATGGTACACAAAATTATAACAAATCAACTTTTATTATTCAGTGTACAGCAAGCTTTTATTTCATAGCTCCACACTTAAATAATCACTTCTCTAAAACAATTGACCTCACGGGAAAACATGTAACAGAGAGAGCAATACAAAAAGTGGTGGTAAATCTTACATATCTCTACACTTATGACTCACTAGTGGCAGAAATCAAATGCTAAGCCAATCCAATAACTTCAAGCACAAACACTTAAGACTTCTCTGCCAGTCTATTCCCCTGTTGGATGCTAAATGACTCACTAGTGAAGCAGGGAATACCTATAGGGTGCCAAGTGTGTTGCAAACAACTGCAATAGGTTTTGAATTCGATTTTCCAGATTTAGCTCAAGTGGGTCTTAAAATAGATGTGTTTTAATAATCTTTTCCATTTATTAGCAATCTTTTCCCCAGCTTTAGTCACATATTAATAATATTTTAAGTGAAGACATTTAATAAATCAGATCTGATTGCCGATGCCTCTGCTGCTTGTTGCACAGGTTCTGTGCATCAGCTCAACTTCAAGCAATGTGATATTAGCTATTGCTTTAGATTTAAACATTTACCAAACATTTAGATTCAGATTTAACATTCAGACTGTAAATAAATATTAAATGGCACAAAACTGTAACATATCTTTAAATGGGTCATCGGATGCCCATTTTCCACAAGTTGATATGATTCTTTAGGGTCTTAATTAAAATTAAAAATTTCTCAATGGTAGTATAATTTTTTTTTTTACCATGTCAAAATCAGCTCTGTTTTCATCAAGCCATTTTTGTCTATGTTGCTTTAAATGCTAATGAGCTCTGCTGACCCTGCCCCTTTCTTCCATGGGGTGACGAGCAGTACGGTTTACTTTAGCTGCGAAACTGGTTAACTAGCACATTATTAGGAAAAGTGATTTGCAAAGATTCATTAAAAAAACCTTATACTCACTTCTTCTGTAGATGAAGTTGAATCATGAATGATTCACGCAAACATAAACACATTTAGGCAGATCGGGGATCAGCGCATTCCCTTCAAAACAAGAGTAACGTTAATCCTCTGCGTCTTCAGCGGCTCTATTCTCTAAAAGTGTCCTTTAGCCATTTTCTCTAAAAGCCATTTTCTCTAAAAGTGTCCATTATCTTTTGAGTCAAATTCTTATATTTAATCAGTGAATTAGATTAAGACATTTGGGCTGTTACCAAGCAAATTAAATCAGTATCAACAAAATTCATCTTTGCAATGCAGAGGAAACAGAAGCTGCATCTGAAGAGGCATTTAGATGTATTTACACACTGTTTAATATAAGACATGAATGCATTTAACCTGCAATTACAAATGCATAAATATTTTTTTCATATATTAAACATAAAACGTTGAATACTGTTATTTGAAATTATTTAAATAATAAAAAAGCAACTTTGAATGTGAAATTAAAACCGCCAGCAGGTGGCAGCAAGTCACTGTTAATGAGTCATTGTGATTGAACCGAATCATTTAAACGGTTGATTCATTCAGGAACGAAACGCCCTCATGTTGCTCAGACACGCAAAACAGTGCTGTGGCTGTGTTTGGAATTATTTTTGTAGTCCAAATAGCGCAAAAACAGGAAATATCGTGTCTAAAATGTAAGTATCTTAATTACCTTCTTGTTTATTGAACTGTTGTAAAAAATCAATATCACATTTGTAATCATGATAATTTTTGGAGAAAAACGGCAGTTTCTGTGTGAAATTGATTAACTATATGAAGCGGTAAAAATTTATACATTTTCTGCCCCCATGTCTTGAATTTGTGATAATTCTAAATGCATTTTATTAGACTGAATCATGCAGTGAAAGAACGTACACACACTTGTCTTGCCTTCACGTAATGCGTGAACTCTGAGGGTGTGTTTTGCGAAATTTTTTGCTAAATACTCGATAATGTAAAAATCGCACATCGTTAAAACAACAATTACGATATTATCGCAGACGATATATATCGCACACCCCTATTAATCGGAGACATCAAGTCTTCCCCTGCACTGGAGTCGACACAATGGCTGACTGATGACAGCTCACTCAGGGCGGGTCTAAGGTAAGACGGCCTTGTCAGTCAACTATCGTGGGAGGGGCCTGTACAGAACTACGTCATTCTGACAGGAACCTCAGAACAGCCTGATTTGAGAAAGGGGATTTTTAAAAAAACACTGGGTGGATCATTATAGGATGGATGTGTACACACACTTCCAACACACATTTATGTTCAAACAAATTGTAAAGTGAATTTTGCAGCTGATGACCCCTTTAAAGTCTGGAGAAAAACTAAGCAATTATTTGCAGCATGTAAGATTTGTCATTCCATAAACACCTGTACATGAATAAAGAGAAATTCAAGGGCTGTGGTTTGTTGCTATGAGACTAAATATTTGTTTGATTACTTAATGGTGTTGATTGATTCAGTCAGTGAATGTCAACCCAAGCAAAACCCATTTATTGGCATGAATATTCCAGCTTATAACCTTGCAATATATAACTGAGAATTTCTCTCTTTGTTTTATTCATACTCTGGGGATAAACATCCAGTTTTTGTAGTTTGCGGAACAAGCTGCTTGAGCTATTTTTTAAAAATTCATAATTCTAAATTTAGTTACTTACCAAAGTGTCCCAGTGTTTTCATGTGAAATCCTTTAAAAATTATCCACAAAAAAAATGACACAGTAGAAATCTCTTCCTCTATGCATGTGATTTTCTTATTCTTGTGCATGCTAAATTGCATTTGCACACTTGGATGCATTTGATGCCCCAAAAGGGAGATTGGCAGGCAGATTCATTACTGAATGTGATAGAATAAATGTCCCGATGTCACACGATGTGACCTTTTGATGGAAAAGCTGTGATATTACAATCTGTTCTTGACATTGATTTGTGCTGCATTGCCTCTGTTAGTGGGACATCTGACTGATCATGCTCTTGCGTACTAGCATGTATCAATGTGATGAAGCAGCACTGGCCATGCATCAAAGTTAAGGTAAAATTATGCACTTCATGTGGTTTCTATTGGAAAAATACCTCATTCATTTTAACAATCAAGGCCACGTAAGGGTCAGCTGGTCCACCCAATCAAAACTGCTGGAATATACAACCAGTTATTAAGAAATATAACTTGCATTGGACACAAAATAAGCATAGCTCACATGGACATACTGTACATGCATTTCAGTTATTTTGTATATACTGTACTGCAGTACTTTGCATGAATTATTCATTCCGTGTGGAATGTTTGGAACCACAGTTCTGCCTCACCTCAGACATCTCATTATTACCTACAGCATAACATAAATATACAACTTGATTGTGCCGTCATTGTAGTTGTACAGTTAATTGTGCAGCTATACATTATGCTATTGAAAAATTAGCAAACATTGGCTGTGATCCAAAGCCTAGTGAGCTGCCTCATGGCTTTCTGCCCACTGTCTACATTGGCAGCATCTTATATGAAACTAAACCTCAGTAAGCAAACAGTATGCAAATCTGTAAATAGTTTTTGGGGGGGGGATCATTTTTCTTTGCCACCTGCCTCCTAATATCCTCTGGAAAAGGCTATAGAAAAATGCTTGGTGTGATTAGTGCTACAAAAACACATCGGAATTGTTCTCTGTGAGTATACAGTATACATATATCTAGAATTACTCTGGACAGAAAAATTATACACTTACAGTATATTTTCCAGATACTATTTTCACCATTTCTTTTGGATTTACTACAATATATAAGCTGACAATGTAAAAGCTGATTATTCAATTTAGAACACAACTTGTAACCTTTATATTATAATGGTTGCCATTTTTACAGTATAGTATAAACATAAATGGGATATCCTTCAAAAGTTTGGGGTCAGTTTAAGTTTGAAATTAATACTTTTATTCAGCAAGGATGCATTAAATTCACAGTAATGACATTTATAGGGTTACAGAAAATTTCTATTTTAAATAAATTATGGTCTTTCAACCTTGTTTATTAAAGAATCTTAAAAAAAAAAAGTATCACTTCCACAAAAACATCAAGCAGCACAATGGCTTTCAACTGTGATAACAAAAAAACAGAGCCAAATCGATACATTAGAATGATTTCTGAGGGATCGTGTGACACTGAAGACCGAAGTAATAGCAGCTAAAAATGTAGCTGTGCCATTGCAGCAATTAATTATATTTTAAAATACACTCAAACAGAAAACTGATATTTTAAATTGTAAAAATTTCACAATACTACTGTTTCTATTGTATTTTCCGATCAAATAAATGCAGTTTTGATGGGCACAAGAGACTTTTTTCAAAAACATTTGAACGGTAGTGTATAAAAATATATACTGTAGCTCCCTTTACATTAGGGCTGGACAATAATTCAATATCAGTATGTATCGCGATATAATTTTTTTCAATAAGGGTGATATGATTTTTAAACACATTTCCGATATTTCGATATACATTACCAGTGTTTCCCATACATAGATTTATTTGTGGCGTTTGACTTCGTTGAATAAACATGAGCACTGCACGTTTCAAAATGCGGGTGATTTATATGACTCTGAAGGGAACATACTGTCTTCAGAATAGTTTTGATGGCATTTTCATTTTATCTGATAAAGTAGCATTGGAGCTGCTTAAGCCTGGAATACACTACACAACTTTTAAAATCTGAACAGATTTTTAAAACGCCAGGCATCATACACTTACCGACTTTGTAAATAGTGACAAAGGAAAACTGAGCATCATACACTACGCGACTGATGATCATACACTACCAGACTTTAAAGTTGTTCCGATCACAACGAACTCACGCAGAAAGGTGCGCCTTGTTGCTAGGAGACGCATGACAAATGAAAACATGTGTGTTCTAAAATCGGCTGAAAATATCAAACATGTTTGATATCCTCCGACTGGATGGAGTCAAAGTCTGAAGCTAAAAAATCGAAGTCTGTGACCATCATACACCACGCGATTTTCTGTGGAATCAGTCAGCTGTAATCTGCAGACTGGCTCCGACTTTCCTCAACTAGTGTCAACTTGTTCAGACTGAAAAATTGGGGGGAAATCAGGGCAAAAATCGCGTAGTGTATTCCAGGCTTTACAGCCGTTACCGGGAAAACCGCTAGTTCTACGCTCTCAAAGCGCCTCCTACTGGCAGAGAAACAGATTCTACTCCGCTGTATTCAACATAATAATAAATGTTTTTTGAGCAGCAAATCAGAATATTAGAATGATTTTTGAAGGATCATGTGACTGGAGAAATGATGCTAAAAATTTCAGCTGAAATCACAGGAATAACTTGCATTTTAAAATATCTTCAAATAGAAAACAGTTATTTTAAATGGTAAATATTTCAAAATTTTACTGTTTTTGCTGTATTTTGGATCAAATAAATGCAGGCTTGGTGAGCAGAAGAGAATCTTACTGTTCAAAAACCTTTGACTGGTAGTGTATGTTAGCCTACAGTTTGAAGTTAAAGATATTAATATTAATAAGGTGAGTCTGAGATGTTTATTTGACAGTGATTTCACATTTCTTGTTTGTATGAAGGCTAAATACAAATAAAAGGTGAACATTATCATTTTTCATACGTTGTAGGTACAGACATCTGTTGTGGGCATTCTTGGCGGTTTTTTTTAGGCTTTTTTTAATAGTGTTCATATCGATATCGGAATTATATCGTATCGACCAAAATTAAGAAATATATCGTGATATCAATTTTGGCCATATCGTCCAGCCCTACACTGAAATAAAGGTACAAAAGCTGTCACTGGGGCGGTACCTTTTCAAATGGTACCTTTTGAAAAGGTACTGCCCCAGTGACAGCTTTTGTACCTTTATTTCTGAGAGTGTACTTTACATTTAAGAGGCAATCATCATTTTTGGGGTTCCTCGGCATCAAAACACTATTGCCTTTCCCACAATGGATACAGTTGCCCTTGCCTTCGAATTTGGACCAAAAGAAGTATCAAGTATACCAATAAAGTAAGCAAGGAGGCAGCGTAATTAAGTTGCCTACTATTTGGAACAGCGTTAGCATCTAATGCCTGAAAATGCCTGTGGAGGCAGCTCACAAGTTTTAGAACAGAGCTATTGTCTCATTAAGGCCCAAAAAAGTAAACTTTATAATTATCAGAATGAAATTAGAGAGCAGGCACACGATAGAGATCCACCCACTTGGAAATGTCTGTTCACAAGAGTGCCCTCACTAAAGCTTGAAATGGTGTCATGAAAAACAACAATGGCGTTTGACTGACACTGAATCGTTCTTCTTACACTGTGCCTATTGCATATGTGTCATAAAAATGGGCACTGAGCTCAGTGTTGAAATGGCATGGCTCGAAGGTATCCGTATGAGCAGGGGTTAAATTGGGAATTGCTTTGTGGGGGGGCTCTATGGTATCGAGCTTATATATATATATTTACATTTAGTAATTTAGCAGACACTTTTATCCAAAGCGACTTACAAATGAGGACAATGGAAATATATATGTATTGTGTGTGCGTTTAGTTTTTTTGCAAAAATGATTTATTCTAATGCAATATTCTCATCGGTTTTCTATCAGCTGTGACATAGGCTAAAAATCTGCATGTTTTTTACATTTTATCCAAGGTTTTTTTTTTTCTTTACCTTTATAGAGGGCATTTTCCCACTAATCTCATTAACTTTCATTTCAAATTCTTACATTTGATCTATAAATTCAATTATAATAATGTGATTGTTATTATCTATACGTTATCAAATTAAATCATTTACACTGAAAAATACAACTACATTAAATTATGAGATTCTTTAAAAAAAAAATAATTGAATATACAAAAAAGAAATGATGGAAATACTTTTATACTTTTAAACTAAATTAAACCGCCAGTAGGTGCATGTAGTGAGCGTTTAATGAGTGAGTCGTTGAGTCGTTCATTCAAACAATTCGTTCAAACGGCAGATTCATCAGATGTTTATGCATGGGCTAATGATACTTTGACTCAACCGATTCGTTCAAAACACTGAATCATTCAGCAATGAATCGGATGGTTGCTTTGAGATGTGCTGTGATTCCACCAAAAATGTAAGTGACCTAATATTATTGTATTTGCTCATTGAACTGTTTATAGAACTATTAAACAGTCGTAATGGTGAGTAATATTGCCTAACTATCTGTATTTTAAATATAAAAACTTTCCATTTTGAATTTTTACCTCAGTATTCTGAGTTTCTTAG
The DNA here is from genome assembly GCF_012432095.1 of Onychostoma macrolepis. Classification (NCBI taxonomy): domain Eukaryota; kingdom Metazoa; phylum Chordata; class Actinopteri; order Cypriniformes; family Cyprinidae; genus Onychostoma; species Onychostoma macrolepis. The sequence goes on from NC_081159.1 coordinate 22,832,327, forward strand.
TGTTGCGCGTTTTGATTTCTCCCTGAGAGGCTGCGTGAACCTCGACTCAGCAGCGCAACCTTATACTGTCAATAGATGCATTATATACAGTAGCTATATCCACTATTCGCCACTTACTCTAAATGTAATAAAATCAGAATAATACTTGCGTTTTGGTGTTTACATAGTTATTTTTGGTTATTGATGTTTTAATCATGTTGCTTGTCTGGCATTAATGAAGCGTTATTTCGAGCCCTGGAGTCTATGTGACGGGGCTTAGCCCCGGACGGCCCTGGCCCAATCTAAACCCTGCATATGAGGGATGTCAGAATGCACCGGAGGTAGCCTTGACAGTAGTCCTCAGAGACAGCAGAATTTACAGGCCTGTAAGGCGGTGTGAGTGATTGCTGCAGATCATGTGACCTCCGGCTTGGTGGTGATCAGGGATCAGTGGTTTCAGGGTTAAGAGCCATCCAGCGACCAGAGAGATTGACGCTTCACTGAATCACTAGGACATGTGACTCTGGGAGAGTCTGGAAAAGCAGATAAGACACAGCCCCAGCGAAAGCCACGGCACATCCGACACATCCCCTTTCCTTTTGCTCGCTTTGGCTGTGGTTCAAGCTATCTAACACTAACTCTTTCATTCTACTTTCTCCCATTACCTTCAAGTCCTTTGTCTTTATCTCTCTCCTTTCTCTTATAAAGTCAAGCCCAGTGGCAGCTGCTTGCAGTGTCACAGCATTTGTGTATGTGTGCAGCACTGGGTGGGAACAGACTATATGCAATCTGGATTATATAGTCAAAGAGATGCAGTTTGTCACTGGAGCAGTGGCTTCAAATGCCAAAAGCATACCTCTGTACCTTATCAATCCATAAAGGCTGCACTTTAGAACCTTAAGGGTACATATTTGTACCTTTAGGTCTAGATAAGGTGCAAAGGTGTAATTTTATTTAAGGTCTATCCTGAGGCAGTGGCTCTTAATAGCAGTCTAACAACCTGAAATTGGTTCACAGGTCAGTTCTAATAAGGCAGGATTCCTCATTCCTGGTCCTGCAGAGCTACATTCCAGCAAAGTTTAGCTCCAGCCCAAATCGGGTGTGTTTATGTTGAGTCTGCAGGAAGGTGGCTCTCTAGCACCAGGAGTGAGGTACCCTCTGAGGTCTTAATCAGCAGCTAAATGCAAATAATAAAATGAAATCAACCACATAATTGTGCATTTAGGATAGAAAAATAAATAGGAACCTAAATAAATAAATGAATAAATTTAAAAAAGAGCTCTTGCATGGTCCATTTTTTGCCTAATACTAGTACAAATTTGTCAGTGTTTTATGCAATTCTGATGCAAAACCAGGTTGGAAGCTCTGATTCAATTAATATTATTCACTTTTGGTCTTGTTTTTATTTTTTATGTCAAAACAGTACAAGATTTTATGTGTGACATCAAAATAAAGGAATAGTTCACCCAAAAATAATAGCTAGATCAAAAGTGATTCAAAATTATTATACAAACGAAATATTTTTAGATTAGATTACCACAGCACTTAATATTCCTGACACTTTTAATTGTGTAATTTGCAATCGGTACCAGGATGCATTTCAGAAGTTATCTACCCAACACTGTATGTGTGTGGCAGCATGTGGAACATTCAGTCCTGAGCGGTGAGGAAGGATTAACAGAAGAGACTCACTGCCAGAGATTCGGAGCTCACTACTGTGACCACACACACCAACTGACCACCAGCACTGAAACCCAACAGAGCAAACACAAAAACTGCCTCTAACCAACTTAAATACATTCAGGGGTGAAAGACTGAGGCAAGGGCTTTAAAACCTTGAACAAAACAGATCAGGGCAGAAAAAGGGCAAACCGGCTTTGGGTACAAACTGACCTACCCGTACTGGACCTTCTAAAGATAAATAAAAAAGAAAAGAAAAATATATATATATCTAGCTCAGGGGTAGGCAACGCCGGTCCTGGAGTGCCGCTGTCCTGTAGAGTTTAGCTCCAACCCTAATCGAACACACCTGAACTAGCTAATCAAGGTCTTCAGAATTACTAGGGCTACGGGCAGGTGAGGTTTTTTTTTCAGGGTTGGAGCTAAACTATGCAGGACATTGGTACTCCAGGACCGACGTTGCCTACCCCTGATATAGCTTCTTAAAGAGATAGTTCACCCAAAAACAATTTTGTCATTGTTTATTCAACCTAATGACATTCCAAATCCATATGGAAACCAGCAGCTCAGAAGTTATGCTAGATGTGTTCCACAGAAGAAAACATGTTTGAAACTAAACAATGATAATTTGTTTGGTGAACGATCACTATAACCATGGCCAAAGGTATCTGATACAATGTTTTTTTTTTAGGGATTGCTCTTCCATGAAATGTGTCTGTGTTGGAATACAGCTTGTGTGAAAGATTGCTGTGTTATGCTTCTGCCTTATCACCAAATAACATCTAATCCTCATTATGCTTTAGCCTCACAACCAATGCGCGTTATGTTTCACAAATTACTTGTTTACCTGAAACTAGTAAAGTACTGTTTGCAGATATGTGAACAAATTGTACTTGACATCCATGATAAATTCGTAAAAAATGTGAAGTCATTACAGCTTGAAACTTTTTCATCACACAGATGATTTTCCCATTTACCGCACTCTGAATTATCGAAACCCTCAGGGTCATTACCCAATGTCAGCGTGTCTTCGCTCTCCAAGGGGAGGAGATGGCATCTCGGTGCTCAAATTTAGATGCAATTCCTACTGAGCACGACTGTCACAGCATTCCCTGAAAACATTCCCTTCTTTGCTTGTGTACCACACAAATGGAACGCCAGTATTTCTCACAAACGGGCTACTCTTTCTGTGATATGTTAGATAAGTGCAATAGCTCCTGTGATAGCCATGGATTTCCCGTTATGCATCTCTAATGAATAATACATGTAGATTTTGCAAGCCTGCAGCAAGCTTGTTTGATGTATTACTCGATAAGCAGCTGATATGAATGTGCCGATGAATGATGAGGAGGTAAGATGATCGGGGATTGTATGAGAAACATGTCCAGAAAAACCATATCATATTTTTATAGATCAAATACACAGGTTTCCTCACAGGTTGACATCACAATCTTGATGCTAAGCAAGAACATTTGACCTCAATTGGTGCATTCATTATTAAAGTTGCTGCCTCCTGACACACATTTTAATGTTTGTTCCTTGTGATTTCCCTTCATGCTCTGCTGATAATGACTAAATACACATTTAAAGGTGAAGTGTGAAATTTCTGTGCCTCAACAGACAGAAGAGCAAAAATAGTGTTTCTGGTTTCTCAAAAATTCCTTTATTTCTCATTTGTTGGCAAAAGAGATGGTCCTGCCCCAAAATAACAATGATTATTTTTGAGCTGATTTGGATGCTCAAAAACCACACAGGGAATCATACTACAAATGAGTTATTTATGATCGTCCCAAATTATTCTAGAAAATAGTTTTAAATAATAAAGCACTTCACCTCTTGTGAAGTCATCCAACAATGAACAAAATTATGCAGTCATCTTCTCAAATGAAACATATGAAATATCATAGTATATAGTATTTTTGTTGAATATAATATTTAGACTCTAAAATTATTCACCATACATTTCTTCATGCTCTCCATAAGCTCATTTTCTAAATTTATGAATTATAATGAAGACACCAACTGAAAAACATCAACAGGCTGTCGTGTATGTGCCAACTAAAGTCTTTATGCCAACAACCCATTACAGTTAGGAAATGCCTTCATTGTCAGCTGTTTTTCGCTCTTGTCATTGGACTGTAATGGTTCAGTGCCACTAGCTCTGGACTGAGTGGAAAGATTCTGCTTCCAGGTTTCAAGATTTTACGGCATTCTGCTTTAAATTAATGCCCACAAATAGAGGAGTACTATGATGGACACGTATCTAGCCTACACATACATAAAAAATAATAAATACATTCACACATAGCCACGGGCTAAATATGCACAAATATACACAGTCACCTCATTTTCAAGGACTGTTGTTTTAGAGCTGAATTTACACTACAAAGGCATCACAAGCCAGGATTCCATCCATATATGATTATGCAGGATATTGCATAAAAAGATGGTTGGAAATACCAAGATGTGAATTAAATGTCAAAAAGACAGAAAGACATAGATAGAACAGAAAGACAGACAGATAGAACGAGAGATGGACCAAATGGACAAATGAAAATTTTACCCCATCAAAAAGAAGCAAAACAACGAATAAAAATAGATCTTCAAAGAGGATTTATACATGGAAATAGAAGGGGAAGATCTAATATGTAGGGTCTGATTGATAGAAATGAACAATAGATAGATGTGGCATGCGGTGGTGTTTTAAAATGAGGAGGCAGTTTTATATAAGAGAACTCATATATATATATATATATATATATATACACACACACACACACACAAATAATACTAGCAGGATTTTCTGCTATTTATACTACTTATTGCAAATAGTGGCAAGTTATCTGCACCTCTGTATTGTAGTACATTATAAAACAGTATGCAATAATAACATATTTAGTGTAAATTATAATTTTAATTCAAATTATTAAATGGATGTCACCTTATTGGGACAATAAATTCCTCCCTACATCTACCTTAACCCTACCCGATTCTTAAAGTTCAACTTTTAGATTATTTCCTTCATTATTATTAAAAATGCATGCCTTTCCGACGTGATATCTGATTTGAAAAGGTAGGAAAAAAAGTTCGGCAAAACGCGGATTCGAACCCCAGTCGATCGCGTCAAAAATGACTTCAACATGTCCTTCACCATCTGCGCCACTGGAACTGTTATTCAAAGATAGTCTTCTGTAATGCTTTGTAATCACACATTGGTGGGCGGAGTTAGTGTAAACTCTGCCAACAAGGTGGCCTATTTGCACTTGTAAATCACTCTGTTTTTTATTTGTGAACTGATGTTCAGCTGTTCTTTTTAAGTCAACTTATTTTCGGGTCATCGTCATAAAAGCCCTGTCACAAACATTGTCACAGGCACGAAGATACATCATTCATTTCATCAAGCTGAATGCTCACTAAAAACTTACAGTCATCACGTTTTCAAGCCATTTCATGTTTCATTTTGACGTGACACAAAGCAGTGATATCTAAGCGGGAGAGCTGCTTACGTACTGTATAATTAGTCAATAACACCATTATTTTCTTCATTCAGGCCGAGAGCTCGCACGAAAACAAGAGGCGGAATTTATGGCAAGAACCGATCACATCCAATCATAACCGATCATATCCAATTATAGCGCGATGGAGGCATTGCCTCCTTTCACGTGACTTTCCCCCATTCATCTCAATGAGCCTCCACACTGTAAAAAAAAAATCAAAAGTTGAGCAAACTTAAAATATTAAGGCAACCAGCTTCAGCAGATTTTTGAGGTTTCTCAACTTATTTTTGTAGGAGATTTTTGAGTTCTCTCAATTTTTTGTTGTATAAACTTAAAACAAGTTGAGAAAACTCAAAAATCTTCTGAAGCTGGTTGCCTTAAACGTTTAAGTTCTCTCAACTTTAGATTTTTTACAGCACTGTAAAAAAATAAATAAATAAGTTGAGCAAACTTTAAAAGTTGAAGGAAACCAGCTTCAGCAGATTTTTGAGTTTTCTCAACTTGTTGTTTTAAAGGGATTCCTGGGTATTAAGACTTGTATGGCTTAATATAAAGTAAATTATGTCTCTTACTGAAATACACTGAACAAAATTATAAACGCAACACTTTTGTTTTTGCCCCCATTTTTCATGAGCTGAACTCAAAGATCTAAGACTTTTTCTATGTACACAAAAGGCCTATTTCTCTCAAATATTGTTCACAAATCTGTCTAAATCTGTGTTAGTGAGCACTTCTCCGTTGCCGAGATAATTCGCCCACCTCACAGGTGTGGCATATCAAGATGTTGATTAGACAGCATGATTATTGCACAGGTGTGCCTTAGGCTGGCCACAATAAAAGGCCACTCTAAAATAATAATAATGTAATTTTATCACACAGCACAAAGCCACAGATGTCGCAAGTTTTGAGGGAGCGTGCAATTGGCATGCTGTTGCCCATGAATTGAATGTTCATTTCTCTACCATAAGCCGTCTCCAAAGGCGTTTCAAAGAATTTGGCAGTACATCCAACTGGCCTCACAACCGCAGACCACATGTAACCACACCAGCCCAGGACCTCCACATCCAGCATCTTCACCTCCAAGATCGTCTGCTGCAATAATCGGTTTGCATAACCAAAGAATTTCACGGTCACAAACCGTCTCAGGGAAGCTCATCTGCATGCTCGTCGTCCTCATCGGGGTCTCGACCTGACTGCAGTTCGTCGTCGAAAACCAACTTGAGTGGGCAAATGTTCACATTTGATGGTGTCTGGCACTTTGGAGAGGTGTTCTCTTCACGGATGAATCCCAGTTTTCACTGTACAAGGCAGATGGCAGACAGCGTGTATGGCGTCGTGTGGGTGAGCGGTTTGCTGATGTCAATGTTGTGGATCGAGTGGCTCATGGTGGCGGTGGGGTTATGGTATGGGCAGGTGTATGTTATGGACAATGAACACAGGTGCATTTTATTGATGGCATTTTGAATGCACAGAGATACCGTGACGGGATCCTGAGGCCCATTGTTGTGCCATTCATCCACGACCATCACCTCATGTTGCAGCATGATAATGCACGGCCCCATGTCGCAAGGATCTGTACACAATTCCTGGAAGCTGAAAACATCCCAGTTCTTGCATGGCCAGCATATTCACCGGACATGTCACCCATTGAGCATGTTTGGGATGCTCTGGATCGGCGTATCGACAGCGTGTTCCAGTTCCTGCCAATATCCAGCAACCGCACAGCCATTGAAGAGGTGGACCAACATTCCACAGGCCACAATCAACAACCTGATCAACTCTATGTGAAGGAGATGTGTTGCACTGCGTGAGGCAAATGGTGGTCACACCAGATACTGACTGGTACCGTGCACATAAAATAATGGCGCCCCCCATAGTCCAAAAACTATGTCGATTTTTTTAAATAACATACATTTTCATGTTTTTTTTTACTACATATTTAAATAAGAGACATCATTTACGTTATATTAAGCTATACATGTCTTAATACCCGGGGATCCCTTTAAGTTTATACAACAAAAAGTTGAGAAAACTCAAAAATTTCCTAAAAAATAAGTTGAGAAAACTCAAAAATCTGCTGAAGCTGGTTGCCTTAAAATTTTAAGTTTGCTCAACTTTTTTTTTTTTTTTTTTACAGTGCAGGAAAGTCACGGCACACTAAGGGGTCTCTGTAGAAAGTCAATGGACCAAAGGGAGGCAAGCCTCCGCTATAACTTTACCTGCAGGTGTCGCTGTTGGACAGTGTTACTTTATAAAAACGAGTGACTTTTAATATCATATTTAGTCATATTTGCGCTGTGTTATTTTTGTAATATCTATTATTTTCTCATCGAATTTTGAGGAGAGGAGACACTGCCTCCCTTGCCTCCTTGGAGGAAACGCCACAGACAGACAGACAGACAGATAGTAGGGGTATAACGATACATGTATTCATATTGAACCCTTTTGTACGAGGCTTTCGGTTCGGTACGCATTACAAACCGAATGATTCGTTGGACTAATCCTATTACATTTGGAAAATAAAAGAGTTTAAAGTGTGTGAAATATAATGTACTCAATGCCACTGCGCTCAACAGGGTAGCCCAAACGACGTAACAGGAAACATGCTGTCTGCCCAGTGACGTAGCAGATGGACGCAGGGCACACTCGGTGAAAGGCCCCGCGATAACCTCCCCTTGCTGGGTTACATTGAAAGACGATGATCTTGTATCGACGATAGCCAGAGATATTGTCAAAAACAACAATTATTGGCAATATTAAGAGGATTTGGCATTTACAATTAATGTAGGCCTGTTACATTATTATTTTTATTAGGCCTACTATTATTAGCTATGAAGTTACTTTTATTATTAAATTAAAATTCAAATTAATTTGACCCGCAGTATTACTGCATAACTGACACGCTGCGAGGATAACAAAAGATTAGGCTATTTAGTCCTCAATTAAAATGTTTTGAATTGTCATTGTCATTCCATTTTTGCTTTGTGCATAGTGAATTGATTGAGATTAATACATTCACTGGCGTAACTCTTGCGCAAAGTTTGCACGTTGCTTATGTGAAATCCATTGGCTTGCCATAATGGTTTAAAACAGAAACATTTCCAACAATGTGACGTAAGCAATTACCGTTACACCCCTAATAGATAGATAGATAGATAGATCGTTTGAGGGAACAACTGAGTGACAGAAAGCTACGATAGAGATACAGTAGATAAACACAAGCTCTCTATGCTGTCACAGTGAAACAATCCAATCATGCCCTTTGCTCACCTTTACAGTAGCTTTACCATTCAGATGGGATCTTCAGTTTCATGAGGTGTGAAGGAGGTATTTGTTAGCAGACAGGGTGAAGCCCCATGTGTTTCTATTCCTGAAACGGTGGAAGTTATTCTAAGCTGGGCTGGGACTACGCAGACACGTCATGTCATTCACACCACAGAAAAATGAGATAACATGCTGTCCAACACCATAAGGAGGGGAAATGAATGAATAAATCAAGGACATGGAAGGATAGGGATGATTGTGAGAACATGAGGGAGTGATTGAGTGAAAAAGAGGTGTGGTGAGCCAGGGACAGCTGTGGTGGAGGGCTGGATCTGGGATTCAAGGGTGAGGAGACAGAAATAGCACACTTTAAGGAATGAGAAAGAAACTGGAGCACAAGTCCAATATCCATTAAATCTGAAATGTGGGGACTGTGTGTGAACACACACACACACGCAAACATCCAATATAGAGATATAAGAAAGAGAGGGGTTCCTGAAAATAGCCCTTGGTTCCACTCTCATTTTGTGTGTTCACGCATTCAATTTATTCTGGCCACACAAATCGTACAGTGTAAATCCACACACACACACTAAGAATGTACTGTAAGACTGCCTCACACCTATCAAATGTGCTGACAGGGCATCTTAAAGCAAGCATGAGGAGGATATACTTGATCGGATCAGGCGCCCAGAGACCATTTGCAAGCGCAAAGACAAGAGCAAAGGAAAAAAAGATTAAAAGTGATTTCCATTCCTGAGAATCTCATTGCATACGTCTTTGACATGGTTATGCAGCACATTTTACCGCACATTTTAAAGACGAGGGAAGCTTATTACTTCTGACCAACTTCAAAGGGCCGGTCCTGTTCAGAGCCCATTCATGACTTGCCCATTGAGGGAAGCTAATTCCAAATCCTCCATTTAGAAAGAGGGAGGGAAGACTGTCCCGTTTCACCTCATCACTGAAACCGTGAATGTTTTCCAGGGAAATGGCAGGAAACCAGGAGGAGCTGCTTGTTGATGCAATGCTTTGTTTTTGTTTTTGTCCTCTGTTCAAGACTATGTAAATAAAAGCACATGGTGCTCATTTATTTCAAACCAAAATTAGTTTAAGAGGAAAACTCTGAAAAGAATACTATTGGCTTTGAAAACTTTGAAAGCCCAGAGACAAACCAATATATTGCATAAAGACTAACATATGGAGAGCCAGTTTCTGTTGTCTTTGTGAGGAAATCTGAGGATAATCTCATGGGAAATCATAGAATATTAATTCCAAACTTCATTATTATTATTATTTTTTTCTTTAAAAGAATTCAGGTATAGGTAACCCCAAAATAAATCAATGGTCAAAACATATTTCAAAATGTTCATTTTTATGTTCCACAGAAGAAAGTAAGTCATACATGTTCGAACTTACTTAAAGTTAAGAAAAATAATTTTATTTTTCGAGCGAACTATCCCTATAAGTTTTGATAGTAATATTCAAAAGAATAAAGAACAGAATATACAAGGATCGTCCAAGCGTTTACTATACATTTTCTAAAGATGTTAGTGCTATTTTTCTAGTCATATGCAGAGTCATGGCTAATTCAAGCAATGCAAATTGTATTTATTTAGACACAAAGATGTTTTCGCTTTTAAAACCCATGCATCATTTATCAAAGGAAGGTCAGTCTTTTGTTGTCCAAGGTCTCTGTGATCAAAGACCGGTGAGTCAGAAAGTCACTCTTCAAGTGAAGATTTACCAGGCTGTCTTTTATGTTGATTGAGTGAATAATGATAAATGCAGTGTTTCCAGTGATGAGCTGCCCACTTTCTCATACAATTAACTTTTAACTGAATATAATAATGTAACTGAAATCAGAGCAGCAGTCCTACCTGAGGTCATTAAGGACCCTGTGAATTATTTATAATAAATTTATTGAACACCTCATGAGACGGTACATTACCAAAAAAGCCCTCGGTACACTAACAGCAGAGGCCAGAACAGAAGCTCAATAACTCTAATATCTAGGTCAGACATACCAAAATTACAGCTGCAAACTTTGCATAAGCCTAGATGCATAACCATTATATAGTTTTCAACATTTTCTTATTACAAGGCATCGGTCTTCCTGCCATTACAATCACAAAGGACGAGATGTCAACTTTTCCATTTACAAGAGTTTGCTGCAATCAGCATTTTACATTAATTCTGCCACACACACACACACACACACACACAAATCCCCAAAACAATTGAATTCCTCACTGTCTGAATAAATGTCTGAAGAATAAGGTGGAGAAAGGAGAAAGTGAAAGGTGTATTTTCAATTCACCATACACTCAAAACCAAAAAGAAAAATTAAGATAAAAGTCTTTGAATAAAATTCACATTAGCTACAAGACAAAGTAAATGTGCAATTGACTTATCCTTGAGTGAAATGAAAAATGGAAACTTGACAAAGATTTACTTGGATTCGGCTTGTTAAGGAGCTAATGCATTTATTACCATGTCTTGTACAGGAATAAATTAACTGAATTGATTAATACATCTCTGAATCCAAGTTGCTGAGATGTCAGTGCATGAAAAATGTGTTTGTTTGGCTTAATCCTTTTGAGTATTTTCTTTTTGTATAGCTATTTGTGTGGTCGTGTGATTCTCTAAATATTAAGTCCTGAATTTCAGTGTACAGCAGAATTTAAATCCGGTCTTTTTCATCACTACATCAATCCTTTTCCACACAGTAAGTATATTAAAGTAAATACGCTTTAGTACAGAACGAAAGGAGAAAAAAGAAACATGAGCGTGAACCACAGAGAGACAGAATGAGAGAGATGAGATTGTCAGAGTGTGTCACTGAGATGATATTCAATATACAGTATATAGTCCCAACACCTGCCACCAACCCTGAAGATATTTGCTGTGGAGATATGTAGCTTCACTCTTCTAATGCACCATGAGGAAAGCAGGACTGTATTTGTCTTTGAATTAAATATTTTTCTTTATACTGATAGTAATGTAACTCTTGTAATCTTAAATATTAATGCAAATGGAAATACATAATTTAAAATAAACTGACAATAAATATTTGAACGTGACAATTAAATATTTAGTGCTATTCTGGCTGAATAACGTATTTGACATAATGAGTTTACTCAGGCTAGTAGATATAAGAAATATGTAGGACATATGAAACCTCATTCACGGAGCATTGCAAGTATGTGGAATTTGTTCTGACACAAAATTTAAGGAAATATTTAATTAAACTATTCAGTGGATTCAGTTCACCATATTAATACCACACACAAAAACATCTGCCTCACTTTCACAGGAAAAGCCACGAGTTAACATGATGCACATTAATTATATGTATATATATATATATATATATATATATATATATATATATATATATGTATGTATGTATGTATGCATGCCTGCATGTTTCCACTCAGGATTTACTCTCTCACTTTCACTGCAGCATCGAGCATGCCCATATCTAATTCATCTTAATTATCACATAATTGACAGATGTCTTTAAACAATACACTAAGCCGTTGAGGACAATCTAATCCAATTGCACACATCTCTTTCTGGCAATTGCTAAACGGATCATGAAATTTGTTATAAAACTTTAAATAAACATTTTGTGCAAATTATGCAACAGTTGTTAGACCAAAAAACACACTTTTTCAAATATGAACACACACACAAAATGTGATCAAATTTCTCTCCGTGGTCTACAGCTCATACATCACAGTCTGCGATAGAGGTCTGTGCGGGACTGTTTTTTAAGTCCCGCTCCCGCGAGGTTTTATTCCGCACCCACCCGTTCCCGCCATATATTCACTTTTTGTTCACCCGCTGTCCGCTTAGAATAATTTTCTTCCCGACCCGACCGTTCCCGCTAAATTTAGATCTCGTTTCCAGAATCTCACATTTAAATTTCCTCTACTAAAAGAAAGAGAGATAGACTAATAAATAAACGTGTATAGGATACAGGATATTGTTAAACCGCCCGCTCCCGTTCAAATTACACCAGAGTTACCGACCGCTACCATGTTTTATTCGGGAATTTAATCCCGTGTCGCAAGAAATCTGGTCGGGAATGCAGACCTCTAGTCTGAGAACACAGACACCTGCAGACACACAGAAATGCTTGTTTGGGGAGGAAGTGTTACATCGCTACATTAATTTGCATCTCAATAGACACATCAGCAAACAACTTTACTGTTTGGATAATGTCCAATATCATAAACTCAGAAGAAAGAAAATCCAGCACACAACAAGATACATCATAGATACTCTTTTTCTCCCCATAACCTAAAGAGTCCTACACACAACCAGGAATAGTTCACCTAACAATGAGTATGTATGCTATTATTTATTTTTCTACAGCATAAACCATATAAACACTATGTACAGTATATTATGTGTTGTATTCCAAGTCTTCCGAAGCTATATGATAAAACCTCATTGCTGATCTTGTTCAGGTTAAAAATGATGCCACACTGTCACAGTCCTGACATCATTGACACTGGTTTTTGAAAGTGTTGCATAAGAATACATTATGCAAGCTAGAAAATGAAACCGGAAAACTGCAGTGAAGGACAATATTGTCTATTAAATAATGCTAAATTTCATCTGTTCTTCACACAATGCTATTGTATGAGATCTGAAAACTTGTTATATAATTATATGCACTAATAATTCTGACATTTTTTGGAGCTTGACAACACTAAAAACTGTCAGTGTATGAACACACTAAAAAATCCTTCTACTGTGTTACATGGAAAAAATAACAGCATATAGATTTAGACTGCCATGAGTGAGAGTAAAAAAAAAAAAAAAAGAATTTAGCTCTACAAAGGGAGACTATTTGTACATATCCACTTCTATAGACACTTGGGAATACAAACCATGTGAAATTGGTGCAACCTGCCAAAGCATCTGACTCATTACCAGTGTTCCCTGATAACCGACGAAGGCATCAGCAAATTAGATTAGCTCCAGTGCGATGACGGATACAGCCACATCAGTCACAAACCGTGCTCTGAGGTATTTTCATTATATCTGGAAGGTTGGTGGTTTGCTATGCTGTTGGACCTCATGCACACACACATATATTCATAGTATTACATGCACAAATAGTGAAATACCCAACCACCTCCTTGGTGCTCTGTTGACAAACTACACCTCAGCAGAGCTGGGCAAACACAGCTGTTTACTCATCTCTGAGATAATCTCATATGTAGGGCATCAGTCTTTGCAGCCTGCAATCTTCAACTCCTCTGGTCAGTCACCTACACAGAACACCTGCAGCTGAAACTACATCTGCTCTCTAACCCTAATCAGAAACATTCACCTTAAAGTCAACTTATAGGTCAAATATGCTGCATTGGAAAACCGTAATCAATCTAAATTCCTGCCCACCATTGTTACGTAACTCAGCAATAGAATGTATTATGCAAAACACAAGCACATCTCATACTCTTACGATTTAAACTCACAAGCAAAGAGACAATGTTTACAGCAAAATACACTTACAGCTATGAAAACAGCAAAGATCCAAACTCAACGTAAACAGTTATAACGCTGGCAAAAAATATAAATATGCAACAATTATTTTATTTTTAATCTGTACATTACAATTGCATATGCGGTTGCGTCACACATCAGTATGCCAGTGTTTCCTGCAAAAATGAACCCAGGACAAGTTGTTATGTCTGATTCATGAACAAATCACAGATATACTCACATCAATCAGGAGTAGAAACAAATTCCAAACAGCTCACAACAGTATAATGTTTGCGAACATTCAGACACCACCCGCTATGGTTCTTTTGAATAAACAGGTTCTTTTTTAATGAATGAATCAGAAAAGATTCATGAAACAACATCGAACTCGCTTGTGAGTTAGTGGGTTGAATCAGACACACTTAATAAATAGTTTAAAAGCCCTGATTCCCTCACTAAACTGCATGTCATTTTTGGCTAGTGAACTGGAAATCTGCAATGTAGGAGTTGGTTTGAATCAGAAATTACATACTCATAGTAGATAATTTTTTTTTTGCATTAGTAATTACTTCACAACCATTAAAAAGAATGTTCTATAGCATGAATGTAATCCAGACCATTCATATGGCATAAAATTAAAGAAATATTCACAACATATTCACAAATGTTGTACTCAATGATTAATGCTATACTTAACAACTAAAAAATGCATGTTTTTACAATATGAGGCCCAATTGTAATGATGATTAGACTGGAACTTTGTGTGGGCAAACCTACACAGGAACTCACACTTTTACTTTTTTATTTGTTCATTTTATAAGACACAAAACAATAAGGGTCATTAGAGTGGTGCCATTAAATTCGCACAAATTTATACTACATACAAATAGAAAACACCCAAGTAGTCTATAAAACTTAAATCATCATAGCCTACCTACTAAAACAACCCTTCATCACGGCACAAAGCAGTGACTGTAACTGAAGTAAGAAACTCACTCTGTGAACTAAAGCATTTGAGAACAACCATCTTTATCATGCGAATCACTACATTTTCAACCGAAAGTCATTTGGCTCCTTAATGTTTCATTTTAGGAGCCAGTGACTCCCTAGTCATTTCTTTTGTCTGGAAGTGCGAATAAGATCCAGTTCTCTGCATTTCACAGCCAGTGTGAAAAGCAGCTCACGACACGCTGTAACAGTTCTTTGTAATACTACACCTCCAGAGCTGAAACACTGAACCAAGAACATAATGATCCACTCATAACACTGTGAGTCATGACCTGGGGAGGATTTCACTCCTGGGAGTGCTAAACGAATGTAAGCACTGTCTGTGACCGATCCACACTGTACTATTACTATAACACAAGCAGAAAATTGATAATAGAACATCACTGACTTTAACACAAGAAGAAATTGCATTACAAACTGGGATGCATTACTATACTACCAGCAGAGATCTCTCTGGAGCTTTCCTTCTCATAAAGCAACTATCATGGTCCCAAGTGTGCGGTAAAGCTTTATTACTACCTATTAGCTCACACCTCTGTGCAAAAATATCACAACAGCGGTAATAATCTTTTTCATGCATACAACTGACAAGTTTCTGATTCGTGTGAAATGCTATACTTGTAATGTAAAGGATGTACAAGTTGCAAGTGATTTGTGGGTAAGCAATAAAGCATTATTCTTGAGAGGCTGACAGCACTTATTGCACACCATGCAATGCAATTTTTAATTTAGCTACAATATCTCAACACTTCAGACTCTGACAATACACTTCCACATGAGCAGAGTACCTGTCATTATCAAATAAGACAGAGAAGTTAGCTGCTTCAGCGCACTGCAAGAAAAAGCTCTTAAGAAGCACCGAATTTCCGAGCGGATGAAAATGCTTCAGAGAGAATCAATCCCATAGGTCATTGTACTCACATGATGAGGGTTTATGTATCAGTTAAACTGAAAATCTGTGTTAAAAATAGCTTTCTTTCTATGTCTAGTATATTTTTCTGATTTTTAGCAACTAATTCAATCAGTGCAAGCCAAAACGAATATTTCCTAAATATTTTTCCTTTCAAAAGACCTCACTGTCTCTTTCCTCCCCCTGTATCTGCCCATCCCACGGGTACCTTAAGCAGGCGCACAGACGGAAGGAAGGCTGCATGGCACAGTTTCCGTATGGTCCAGTTGAGTGGCCGAGGAGCATCCAGCTGGTTCGTCGCTCCTGGCCGGACGTTCCCGCCATCCGGAAAAGGGCCCCACATTGGGGCGGCGATGCGTGAGGGGTCTCTGTCCGAAATCCACTTAACTCATGAAGCATGACCCTCCTCAGCCCCTGCTGCAAAGCCGCGTAACCTGTTTCCCTCCGACACAGAGCTCTTCACCTGCACCCTCCCTGCCCTCCCTCCCCTCCCCACAGATCCACTGGATCGGGAAAACACCTTCAGGGTGTCCGGGTCCACTTCCACTGGCCACACAGACCCAACAGTGTCAGAGATGACTGGGAGCATGCGGTCTGAATGAGTGGAGAGGAGCAGAGAGAAGAGGAGCGAAGCTGAGTGGAAGAGAGGAGAGTGGGAAACAGTAGCTGTGATGTAGAGCAGCAGAGCGGCACTGTCTTGAAGAACCCGGAGAGAGAGAGAGAGAGAGAGAGTGAGAGAGGGGAGAGAGGAAAGAAAGAGATGGATGGAAGGAAGCAACATGAATGATAGCATGCGTTAACAAAGAAACGGGGAAAAAAAAGATGCAAGAGATCATGCTGTAAAATGAGGTTGAGAGTTGCTGTGAAGGCAAAGCACTGGAATTGATGAGGAATATTAGAAAGCAGATGGAAAGGAATGACGGATTGTGTTCTTTTCATTTTAATACCACATCTTTCTCTTGTTTTAGGTCTTTCGGGTCACAAATGAAAAACTGAGGAAAGACTCCCCTGATTCCCTCCCAGTGTCTTCTATTTGTACTCCTCTGACCTGTTCTCCTCCATTCCCTCTCTTTTCTCTTCCTCTAAAGCCCCCTCCTCCTCCATTCCCGCACACTCCATCCTTTCCAAACATATGACGCATTGACCAACGAAAGGATAATGGAGTAGAGAGAGAGAGAGAGAGAGAGAGAGAGAGCGCAACAACAAAAAAAATGTCTCTTCGGTGTACTGGACTGAACTGCTCCCCTCCATTGGATGGATTTAATAATACAGCATTTGTTATACAGTCCGCCAATGTTTCTGAAAACATGTTAGGGAAAAAATTCTCCCTGAGGCAGAAGTGTTAATACAAATAAACGGAACGGTAGAAATGGAGAGAATGCGGTGGAAGAGTTGGCCATCATGCATTGCAGTCACTAGGTCGGCATCCCTGAGGATCAGATCGTAATAATGAATCTCAACAATCAATCCCCACTCTCCACAGGCATCACCTGGACATGCAGATGTGAGAGATGTCACAGAGACCTGGATGGAATACTAAGTAGCGCACCGAGTGGGAAGCTCCTCCTCTTCCTGCTTTCTCCTTGAATGCGGGGTTCTCCTGTCACTCAAGGTATCTTGAGATGGTGAGAAGATTATGCAACTCTTCAAGGCAAGGTGTGTATCCATAGCAACCTCCGTTTACCAGTGTCTGTGGGAGATTGGGTTTAATGTGCAGGTATGTGGAAAGAGGATTGTCCTCCAATCAGATCTGACAACACGCGAGAGAAGCTCCCAGAGATACAGAGGTTTAGTGAATGGGATTTAAACAGAGAGAGCATGAAGACACTGTACACATGTTTACTATGTTTATGTGACAGCAATAACCACGTGGAAGGTCATTCTACTATGCAGTATATTTTCATGTCCCCAAGTCTTAACATATTCAAAAAAACATTAAAGATGGAAATCAAATGAGTTAGATTTATCATAATGTCACAATTAAGTAAACAATGGGGTGCTTTTATTAATGTTCATTTATTAAATAAAATTTATTATATTATTATATTATTTAAAATAAATTTAGAATCCAATATTCAAAATATTACAGAAGTAATAAATTATTCAAGATGCACCTTCCTGAACACTGTTTTTATTTTCATTGTCAGGTTCCATCCTGTTAATTGTGTAATAAATCAAGATATAATCAATAAAGTTGAAATTGAAATAAAAGGTATTACTCTATTTAATTTCTTTATTAATTGGCATCTTAAATAATTGTAAAAATTGTTTGATATCTTTCGTTTTACTATTCGAATTGTACATGAAATGTGCTATAAATAAACCTACCTTGCCTTAAGTGCCTGAGCCTGGCAAGAGCATATTTCTGAATGCCTGAAATATCCTTTAATTAATTAGATATATTTCCTTATAACACACACAGGTTTAAAAGATCGCACAAAAGGAGCGACCCTGTTCTAATAACAAAACAAGATATTGGGTTCAAATTTAGACGTAAAAAATTGCGCTCTCTCTCTCTCTCTCTCTCTCTTTCTCTTTAGAAAATCACAGCATCTGAAAAGTAGGATTAAATTATTGTGCCTGCAGACACTGAAAATACTGGGGGAAAAACATTGACACATTCATGGATGTGATCAGACAAGCCCCAACAAACTATTTATAAATTCACACGCCAAACCCCCAGCTTCTTTCAGACTGGTGATAAGTGAGTGTAGCTAATGCTGCTTTCACGTGCTATCGGAATTATCATACACTCTCAGAAATAAAGGTACAAAAGCTGTCATTGGGGCGGTACCTTTTCAAAAGGTACACTTTTGTACCTATTAGGTTCAAATATGTACACTTTAAGTACTAATATGTACCTTTAATGTACCAAAATGGACCCTTTAGGTACAAACATGTATCATTTGAAAAGGTACCGCCCCAGTGACAGCTTTTGTACCTTTATTTCTGAGAGTGTAAATACGGGTTTCCTAATCGGAAATTGGACGTGAACGGCCTCTCAAGTCGTATTTACTACTGGGAAATTCGGAAATAATTTTGATACCCGAGTTTCCGAGTTGGGCGGGTCATAAACTTTAAACATAGCGGAGGGGACAATCATTGCTGCTGTCAATGCTGTTCTCACAACAACTACATCCCTTTGTCTTGTCGCTAAAGTAGAGTATTTATAGGCTAGATATGAACGATCATGCACATATTCACAACATATTGTATGTTTTATAAGCAGTGAAATAAGCATGTATTTGACCGAAATTCCAGAATTGTCAGCGAACTGCATGTATAACGCGGTGAATGTTTATATGACTGTGAACCAATGGGATGCTACATTTTATTCTTTCCGACATTAAAGCACTTGAATACGACAAGCTCGAAATCACGACTTCATAAGTGGGAAACAGGACATTTCCGATAGCACGTGAAAGCAGCATTAGAGTAAAAGTCAACCACTTAACAAGAAGAATTTAACTTCAGCATGCGTCACACAACATCTGCACAACACAATCAGGATCAGGTCTTCATTACACACACACACACACACAAATGAGCAATTCACAGCAGCATCTAATTACTTTTTGACCTACACAAAAGCAATCACACACTGTTTACATGTCACTACCTCCTCGCCGCAAAACAGAGGTGTGGAAATTATGTTCCACAGTATGTTTGTGTATTTCAATCTGTTTATGTGTGTGCACGCAAATATATTTGAATGTGCATGTACATGTAAGGTGTTGAACATTGTCAGACACACACCCACAAGTATTGATTCAAATGTCAGTTTCAGGACAGATCCCATTATGAGCAATGATTCAGTGTAAAATAATGCTTGACGGCTCAATAAATGCTTAAAGATGTACTACTTTTATTTATAGTCAAAATGAAGAAAATGCTTGTTGAGATATATGTGTATATATACACACACCAACATACAAAAATGAGCAGGAAAAAAACCCAAAAGCATCCCAATCTTATCTTTTTTTTTGTGCAATAAAAAAAAGTCTCTCCGGAAAATGGATTCATTGAGACCATCATTGTGTGATTTTAAGCACTGCAATATTGCTCTGAATATTTTTTTATAAAATCATTTGCACTATTTTAAGCAAAACAAAAACATACAGTATTCCAACAAAACAAAAGGATTTTCAAAAAGTTTGAAATAATAAAAAAATCTCCCCTGAAAACAGACTTTAACAAACACCCAGTGCTACCAAAACTGCTCACTTATCAGGTCGCAATGATGACGATTTACTACACAACCAATAAGTCCAACAGGGTGATGCATTTGTGATGAAATCTGTAAAGACTATAGCAAAGCACCCTCATCATTATTCAGAAGGGATGATGGAGTGAGAACTGTCTCTTTAATGAGCTCCGGTCGAAAGCCATATTAGTTCGGGAGCATGACAGTCCCAGCCAATTTGAAACAGTCGCAGAAGTGAACGTTCCTAGCACACTATATCATCCTTTAATCTCCGCAGAATGCTTTGTGATTTTGCACCCTTGCTGTTTCATTGTCAAAGACATTATATGCAACCCGTTTTGTATGATCACTATCTTTCTATACCATATTTCATTATATAGACTCACTTAGAACACATTATAACAATCACTAATAGAGCTACACTGTATTTGTATCTCTTACGTACCCACCAGAAGGTCTAATTATGTATGAAGTGTATGCTTGTTAGAGCCGCAGAGATTGTTTATGTTGATGGATGCTGTGCGGTTGTGGGCGGTGAAAATCAAACGATTTTTGGTCATCACGATAATGAGCCATTTGCTTTCTTTAGTTTTAAAAAGCGCTGGTGATTATATGTGATCTGCCTCATGTACCGAGGGTATCTGGGTGTTTGTGTGTTCTATTGTCAAATCTCCGCTTAGCAAAGGTTGAAGATTTTCTTCCTGATGTATCATACAACTTCAGGCTTTTCCATCCGGTTGTGGAACTCATACTTCCTATTTATGTAACATTGCACTCTGTAAAATGATTACTACACTCTCAGAAATAAAGGTACAAAAGCTGTCACTGGGGCGGTACCTTTTCAAATGATACATGTTTGTACCAAAAGGGTCCATTTTGGTACATTAAAGGTACATATTAGTACTTAATGTGTACATATTTGAACCTAATAGGTACAAAAGTGTACTTTTTGAAAAGGTACCGCCCCAATGACAGCTTTTGTACCTTTATTTCTGAGAGTGTGATGTTGTCTGGCTTTATAGTAACATCAGCCCATTTACGTGAATAATCATGGAAGAATATAACCTTGGAGATATGTGCACCGTGCTACTTAATGTCACTTTGAATTATAGACATAGGTTAAATGTGCACCAGAATAGTTTTTGTTGCCATTTTGAACCCGGGAATGGAAGACATTATGGGAATGTGTGTCGCTTGCTTGTTTTTGGGGACTGCAGAGGCTGTGTGCTTGTTTCACAATAATAATTTAGTAACCCTGACATCAACTGTGTTCACTGCCACTAAAGTCTTTTGATTATTACTCTCCTTATTTCTTCCATGTCTGATATCTATACATTTTTGTTATATTTCTCCTGTAGCCATATCATGAGCACTATCCTTTAAACATCCTCATATTTTCTCTGATAGGCTCATTCTTACTCCATGCTCTGATTTCTCCCCACTCCTCATTTTTCTAAATTTTAAATAACTTCAATCACACACACAAAAACAAATAAAAATCTGTGTGTGATGCATCTATTCAAACACTAGATGGCCATCACATAAAACAAACCCATGCACCTGAGCTGAGCTGGTGAATATAATGAAAAATCTTATTGATCTAGCTGTTGCTTATCAATATTTTTTCTTATAAGCATAAGTACTTCTTATTATGCAAATGTGATTTATAAAGTCTTCTATATAGAAGGGGAAACAGGAATGTAAAGATTCAGAACAGCATGTATATTTGCAAAATCTAAGCCAGTGGTCTCAAACTCAATTCCTGGAGGGCCACAGCTCTGCAGAGTTTAGCTCCAACCAGCTCCAAATTACACCTGCTTGCAAGTTTCTAGTAATCCTGAAGACCTTGATTAGCTGGATCAGGTGTGTTTGATTAAGGTCGGAGCTAAGCTGTGCAGAGCTGTGGCCCTCCAGGAATTGAGTTTGAGACCAATGATCTAAGAACATCTGAAGCCAAGTAAAATGCATTGCACAAATTTCCCCAAAGCACTATAATATATCCTATATTCTAAGCACAATTAGCTTATTTCAATAGCAAATGCAGTCATTTCACATGCATTTAGTGTAAATGCACAGTGGCATATAATGGAGCTTTCAAAATCTAACTCACAAAAGAGTATTAAAAAAGTGCATCTGATATCACTTTTTTTACATTCAAGATGATTTTTTAAATGAAACTGTTTAAAGCATAATCGCTAAATATAAATGCTAAATCTATATATATATTTTAACTATTTTAACTTATGCAAACTGGACTGGATGGAGTTAAGCTGAACCTGATGAAATAGGCAATTTGCAGATGAACTGAGCTCTTAAAAGAGCTGACAAGAATTCAAACTAAACAGGACAAGAGTAAAACAAAAAAGAATTTTAGTCAACTAATACTGATGAACTAAAAATAAACAATAAGAACAGCAAGATTAATTAAAAACTTTCAGAAACCTTAATAACCTAATGCTTATGTTGAAGAAAAGGAACATATATGGCTGAAGCCACATGATCAGAGTCTGTATGAAGTCCAAAAGACATCACATGACCCCAGAACAGCAGTTCAGTTTTTCAAAAGGGCCTTTTTCAGTTTTAATAGAGGTGGCCGAAGCCACTTATACCTCCACACCATGAGCATCAGCTCATACACCTGCAGACTGTTGATGTCATTCACCCCTCTCTTCCCCCATCTCCTCACACCACTTTTCTCACTATCACTTTTTACACTCAAAAGGTGCTAGCCATCAACTGCCACACCATATATTCACAACACACACACTCCCCTATCTAAGTCTGATCTCTCCGTTTCCAACTGAGAATAATTTTCTCCAATAATTCAGCCTCTCAATCTGCACTTGAAGAAATCATCAATACATGACTTGTTACAGACACCCTCCTGATCACATTTAAGAGGCCGTTAATGACCCCACTGCTAAAAAGGATCAACCATTTTCCTCATGCTCTTGACAACATACTTGAATGAGCTGTTTTTAATCAAGTCATTTTCAGAACAACCTGTTGGAAGCCAATCAAGCTTCTGAAGTGTCCACTTGATGGGGAGTGACCTGCTGTCTGTCACTAACAACCTGTGGCTGATGAGAGTTGCCTCCAGATCATCTGTTCTTTTCAAAGGCTCATTCAAAACTGAAGAAATGGCTGTCTTTTCATTGTGAATTTGAATGGAATTGGACACAACACACATGAAGTTGAGTTGTAATGACAAGTAGTGGGAGACGAATTTACTAAATTAGAATGAAATAAAAAAGGAAATTCAACACATAGAAATTAAGTAAAAAAAAAAAAAAAAAAAAAATGCAAACTAGAATTTCAATTCTGCATCCTGTTTGCTACCTAAATTCAAATTCAGAAGCTAAACTGGAATTTAAAAGGCATTCTCATTTAAAGTCCAAATGGTAAACAACCCTGCTTCATCAGTGGCAGTGAATTACCAGAAACTTGTTGGGCATCACGGTCAGAGCTCCTTGTCATCCCAGCAAGCCCATGGATTCAGCACAACATGTTGTTACAAGTGAGTTTGACCTGGGTTGACCTTCCTGCATGCACAATTAAACTACAGATGATCCAGAATGTGGCTCCTGATCTTCAATCAACCTAAGAAGGTCATTTAACACCATCTTTGTCTCGCTTCACTAGTTGCCAGTAGCTGCCTGTGCTAAATTAAAGTAGCTGCCCTGACACTTTAAGACAGAACAGTCACTGCATCTTCGAGCTTTCATCTAAACTCCCTGTTGCAAGGCAATGCTCCTCTGCAGTCTGCAAATCAGAGACATTGCAATGAGGCAGTAAGTCATTTTCTAACAACTTCTGCAGAACAGACTAGGTACTAGGTCTAAAGTTATGCGGATTGTTATAAATCTTCAACGTGCACTGAGATCTGCAGTGCTGTCAATGCTTTAAAGAATTTCTCAGACAACGGCAGCAACTCTATCAGGTTTCATTTGTATTTTTCCTTCATTTTAACCATATTTGTACCACATGATGCAAGGTCATGCTGTGCTTTACTTAACCGCTCAAAAAAAATGAGTCCAAAAATGTACATTTAGAATTAAAATGTACAGTACATTAACATACTCCATAACATACAAAAAATACTTCTCCATAATTACACGAAATTGCTTTTTTATTTATTTATTTATTTTTTAGGGAAATGTGGAATAAGCAAGCATTATTTTAAAGCATCCAATACTTTGCATTTAGAATAGCCTACATTTCCGGACCTAACCACTAGAGGGACCAAGTATTTTGTGAACCCTCCTGTTCTCAGATCAGTTACAGAGGTGATGATGTGTCTGTGAAACAGACAACTTAAATGCATTAAAAAAAAAAAGAAAATAAATAAAAAGGCCTTCAGGAATTTGTAAAAAAAAATTTTTAAATCAGGCACAAAAAACAGAAGGGAAGTCAGAAATGCAGTGGCAAAACATTAAGCATTAATAATATGTTAAGTACCCTGACCCTCTTTCTAAAGAGCAAAACAAACATGGCCAGACTGTTTAAAGCCATACGCTTTGCATGCTCAGGAAAGCATGCTTTTTTTGCCAGTATAATTAAGACATCACATTAATGAGACATTCAATCTAATGGGAATAATTACTGAATTAGATTTTGACCTGCCGTTTGCAAATTAATTTGTGCGAATACTAGGACTAAAACAGCTTGGACTGAAAATAGTATATATATATATATATATATATATATATATATATATATATATATATATATATATATATATATATATATATATATAAAAGAGACATCAAGCAGAATGTAGTTCTGACAAAAACAGATGCAGAGGTTTTTTTAGTTTGCAAATTTGAGATGCTTTAAGCATGTTCAGTAAGTCACTCTGGATAAGAGTGCCTACTAAATGGCTTGCATGTTAATGACTGAAATTTACATTTAAGCCAGTGAAAAGCAATTTACAGTGAATTACATCAAAATTTCTCCCAGCGTGGTGCAGCTTTATATTATTCTTAATCAGGAAGCGGCATTAAGTACAATTCACAAAGGAAACATTCACCCATACCAACTCCGATAGTGTAACCCAGTTCATTTACAAAATGCCAATCCAAAATAATGATTTGTGAGGACAAATAATTATCATATCGCATCTGCGGAACTACAGAATCACTGTAGCTAGTTTAATTTTAAGTATTAAAAATAATAGATAAGTTAAGAAGCAGCAGGAAGCTGAGAAGCATTACAGGTTCAAGCTATTTTCCTCTGCTGCGCCTGTGCCAGATCTGATTTGCAAACAGACGAGTGTGAATATGAAACCAATTCCCACCTGCCAGTCAGCAAATGACATTGTATTGCCCACTGTGAAATGGTTCTGAAAAGTATGAATTCATTAAAATTGCATGTTAAAATGTTGCTAAGATTATAGTACAGGTGCTGGTCATATAATTAGAATATCATCAAAAAGTTGATTTATTTCACTAATTCCATTCAAAAAGTGAAACCTGTATATTATATTCATTCATTACACACAGACTGATATATTTCAAATGTTTATTTCTTTTAATTTTGATGATTAGAGCTTACAGCTCATGAAAGTCAAAAATCAGTTTCTCAAAATATTAGAATATTTACATTTGAGTTTGAATAAATGACCATCCCTACAGTATAAATTCTGGGTATCTCTTGTTCTTTGAAACCACAATAATGGGAAAGACTGCTGACTTGGCAATGATCCAGAAGACGAACATTGACACCCTCCACAAAGAGGGTAAGTCACAGAAGGTCATTACTGAAAGGTGTGGCTGTTTACAGAGTGCTGTATCAAAGCATATTAAATGCAAAGTTGACTGGAAGGAAGAATTTGGGTAGGAAAAGGTGCACAAGCAACAGGGATGACCGCAAGCTTGAGAATACAGTCAAGCAAAGCCGATTCAAACACTTGTGAGAGCTTCACAAGGAGAGAACTGAAGCTGGAGTCAGTGCATCAAGAGTCACCACGCTCAGACGCCTTCAGGAAAAGGGCTACCAAGCCACTTCTGAACCAGAGACAACGCCAGAAGCATCTTAACTGGGCTGTGGAGAAAAAGAACTGGACTGTTGCTCAGTGGTCCAAAGTCCTCTTTTCAGATGAAAGTAAATTTTACATTTCATTTGGAAATCAAGGTCCCAGAGTCTGAAGGAAGAGTGGAGGCACAGAATCCATGTTGCTTGAAGTCCAGTGTGAAGTTTCCACAGTCAGTGATGATTTGGGCTGCCATGTCATCTGCTGGTGTTGGTCCACTGTGTTTTCTGAAGTCCACAGTCAACGCAGCCATCTACCAGGAAATTTTAGAGCACTTCATGCTTCCTTCTGTTGACAAGCTTTATGGAGATGCTGATTTCATTTTCCAGCAGGACTTGGCACCTGCCCACACTGCCAAAGGTACCAAAAGCTGGTTCAATGACCATAGTGTTACTGTGCTTGATTGGCCAGCAAACTCGCCTGACCTGAACCCCATAGAGAATCTGTGGGGTATTGTCAAGAGGAAGATGAGAGACACCAGACCCAACAATGCAGATGAGCTGAAGGCCACTATCAGAGCAACCTGGGCTCTCATAACACCTGAGCAGTGCCACAGACTGATCGACTCCATGCCACGCCGCATTGCTGCAGTAATTCAGGCAAAGGAGCCCCAACTAAGTATTGAGTGCTGTACATGCTCATACTTTTCATTTTCATACTTTTCAGTTGGCCAAGATTTCTAAAAATCCTTTCTTTGTATTGGTCTTAAGTAATATTCTAATATTTTGAGATACTGATTTTTGACTTTCATGAGCTGTAAGCTCTAATCATCAAAATGAAAAGAAATAAACATTTGAAATATATCAGTCTGTGTGTAATGAATGAATATAATATACAAGTTTCACTTTTTGAATGGAATTAGTGAAATAAATCAACTTTTTGATGATATTCTAATTATATGACCAGCACCTGTAGATACTCTTTGCTATCCAAAGATTTATGCTCTGTTATAATTGTGTACGCTGCTGTGAATAAAAGCAATTATTTGTGCATGTGCGCATTTGAATGCAGGAAGGCATATTTAATTGCAGGTGTGACAGGTATTACAAGTGCGTGCTTTGTGTTAGCATGCTTATTTTGTTCTGGAGGACGTGCATGTGCATTTGGTATGAATATTTGAGATGTGCATATACGTGTGTGTGTCTCTTTACAATACCGCACTGTCACTGGTGCTCTTCTAAGCCTGTGATGCTGATCCTGGCCCTGGAGGCAAGAGGATAATAGCAGCTCTGTGGGGCTGTGGAGGAGTCAGAGGATGGGATGAGTCTCCTACTGGGTCTCCTCCCTCTCTCAGGAAGACCTCCACCGGCTGATCTCTCCCTGCTCACTTCCCCATCTGGAGCCATCAAACCCATAGGTCCCAGTGAGCCGCCATCAAAAAACCAGCCTCAACACATCAGGCAAACCAGTCACACATCATTAATACACTGACTATGTTTACAGTACTTTGTGATATAATGCGGACTGTAAAGGGGACTCAAGCTTGAAATTAAAAAGCTTTTATCTTTAGGACGTGTTTGGACGTGTGTGTCTGATCTGAGTCATTCTTAGAGCAAAGTCAGTAATGGAGACAAACAAATCTTTATATACAATATACATGATGCTGTATCTGGCAAACATGCTTTGTTTATATCGTTTTAATCGTATCTGTGACCTACACTCTCAGAAATAAAGGTACAAAAACTGGGGCGGTACCTTTTCAAATGGTACATGTTTGTACCTGAAGGGTCCATTTTGGTACCTTAAAGATACATATTAGTACTTAAAGTGTACATATTTGAACCTATTAGGTACAAAAGTGTACCTTTTGAAAATGTACCGTCCCAGTGACAGCTTCTGTACCTTTATTTCTGAGAGTGTACAAAACAGACGCACACACATTTGTTTCACTATATCTCATAGACGTCCACTGTTTTTATACCAGATTAATGATATTTTTCGATCACCTAACCTGAACCCCTACCCATAAACTCCTCACAGAAACCAGTGCAAAAAAGTAGATTTAAATATAAGCATGATTTTGCTGATTTATAAGCCTCACTAGTCAGCATTCAACAGGTTTCACTAAATTAGTGAGGACATTTCTGAAAAGTGAAGGCATTTTGGAAGTATAGTCAAACCTGTACAAAGTTACTGAAAGGGATAGTTCACCCAAAAATGAATAGTTGATGTTTTTCTGCTTACCCCCAGGGCATCCAAGATGTAGGTGACTTTGTTTCTTCAGTAGAACACAAAAGAAGATTTTTAACTCAAACCATTGCAGTCTGTCAGTCCTATAATGCAAGTCAATGGGCAAACAATCTTTGAGAGTAAAAAAACATGCACAGACAAATCCAAATTAAACCCTGCGGCTCGTGATGATACATTGATGTCCTAAGACACGAAACGATTGGTTTATGCGAGAAACTGAACAGTATTTTTTATAATTTTTTACCTCTAATACACCACTATGTCCAACTCCCCTGATTGCGTGCACGGCATCCGGTGCGTGATGTCTGTATGTGCTCTGGCGTAGTTTACGCAAGCGCCGGAAGCGATCTGTCGCACGTATGCGTCACTTATTGTTTACACAGTGCACAGAGATTGTGGAAGTGTTCCCTGCCACTGTGAAGATCTAAAGATATTTAGAAGTACAGGTCATCACAATGGAAGACGATTTTGATGTATCATCAGACAACGTGGAATTTTTTGCGTAAACTACGCCAGAGCACATACAGACGTCACGCACCGGATGCCGTGCACGCGATAAGGGCAGTTGGACATAGTGGTGTATTAGAGGTAAAAAATGATAAAAATACTGTTCAGTTTCTCGCACAAACCAATCGTTTCGTGTCTTAGGACATCAATGTGTCGTCACGAGCCGCAGGGTTTAATTTGGATTTGTGCATGTTTTTTTTTTCATTGACTTGAATTATAGGACTGACAGACTGCAACGGTTTGAGTTAAAAATCTTCGTTTGTGTTCTACTGAAGAAACAAAGTCACCTACATCTTGGATGCCCTGGGGGTAAGCAGATAAACATCCAATTTTCATTTTTGGGTGAACTATCCCTTTAATACAGACAGACATGCACACACTCACATAGAATTTAACAATTCATTTTTAAGCAGCACAGTGTTAGTGGATCTGGGCTCACTATAGCAACAGATTACACTGTTTAACTCCACTTCGAAGTTCTATTGCATCTATTGCAAAAGTTTAGACTGTCCTGTCAGTCAAAAACTTTCATAAACTTTAAATAAATTAAATTTTCTCCATGGTGGCCCCATTGCTGCTTCTCTTTTCTGTAGCCTACCACTCAATATTCTTTCATTTCCTTTCCTATATTTAATTTAAATTCCCTCATTTCTTTCCTTTCTCTCTTTACTTTTATTTACATGTAATTCTTTTTCCGTTCACTCCATTTAGTTTCCTTTCTTTCCATCCTGTTTTTATTTCTTTCCTTTCTTTTTTTTTTATTTCTCTCATTTCATTTCTTTTCCCCTTTTGTAACATACACTGAACAAAATTATAAAAGGTCCGAAAACCAGTCAGTATCTGGTGTGACCACCATTTGCCTCACGCAGTGCAACACATCTCCTTCACATAGAGTTGATCAGGTTGTTGATTGTGGCCTGTGGAATGTTGGTCCACTCCTCTTCAATGGCTGTGCGAAGTTGCTGGATATTGGCAGGAACTGGAACACGCTGTCGTATACGCCGATCCAGAGCATCCCAAACATGCTCAATGGGTGACATGTCCGGTGAATATGCTGGCCATGCAAGAACTGGGACGTTTTCAGCTTCCAGGAATTGTGTACAGATCCTTGCGACATGGGGCTGTGCATTACCATGCTGCAACATGAGGTGATGGTCGTGGATGAATGGCACAACAATGGGCCTCAGGATCTCGTCACAGTATCTCTGTGCATTCAAAATGCCATCAATAAAATGCACCTGTGTTCGTTGTCCATAACATACGCCTGCCCATACCATAACCCCACCGCCACCATGAGCCACTTGATCCACAATGTTGACATCAGCAAACCGCTCACCCTGTACAGTGAAAACCGGGATTCATCCGTGAAGAGAACACCTCTCCAAAGTGCCATCGAATGTGAGCATTTGCTCACTCAAGTCAGTTACGACGACAAACTGCAGTCAGGTCGAGACCCCGATGAGGACAACGAGCATGCAGATGAGCTTCCCTGAGACGGTTTCTGACAGTTTGTGCAGAAATTCTTTGGTTATGCAAACCGATTGTTGCAGCAGCTGTCTGGGTGGCTGGTCTCAGACGATCTTGGAGGTGAAGATGCTGGATGTGGAGGTCCTGGGCTGGTGTGGTTACATGTGGTCTGCGGTTGTGAGGCCGGTTGGATGTACTGCCAAATTCTCTGAGACGCTTTTGGAGATGCTTATGGTAGAGAAATGAACATTCAATTCACGGGAAACAGCTCTGGTGGACATTCCTGCAGTCAGCATGCCAATTGCACGCTCCTTCAAAACTTGCGACATCTGTGGCATTGTGCTGTGTGATAAAACTGCACATTTTCAAGTGGCCTTTTATTGTGGCCAGCCTAAGGCATACGTGTGCAATAATCATGCTGTCTAATCAGCATCTTGATATGCCACACCTGTGAGGTGGGCGGATTATCTCGGCAAAGGAGAAGTGCTCACTAACAGATTTAGACAGATTTGTGAACAATATTTGAGAGAAATAGGCCTTTTGTATACATAGAAAAAGTCTTAGATCTTTGAGTTCAGCTCATGAAAAAAAGGGGGGAAAAACAAAAGTGTTGCGTTTATAATTTTGTTTAGTGTAATAACAACAAATCTGCGGTATTCAGTAATAATGCCCCAGGCTGTTTTACAGCATCTTCCTATGAGAAATTAAATAACTCATATACAATACTAACTTGTTTTATTTTTGAGAGAGGTCCAAATTCACCCTATACTAGTTAGTACGACTTAATCAGCAGGCTTGACATTTCGCCATAATTAAAGGGTGCCGGAGACCAGTTATAGTCATGCTGCTGATTGATGCAAAACTGTAAAAAAAAAAAAATTATAATTTTTTTTTTTTTAAACACTTTAGAAAACTTTGTAAGACTTACTTTACTCTAAGAAGAAAAATATACTCTTTATGTCTCTCAGTACTTTTTCTGGCTGAATGTGCCTGTAAAAAGAGCAACATTCTTTCCATGTAACTGTTATCCATTTCATTTCTGTCTCAGCTCAGGCAGGATAGCAAGTCTCTGATGATACTATAATGACACACATACATGACCTGAAAGTGGCAATCTGTCGAGCTAAGGAAAGAGATTTTCAGCCTTTAGCAGCCAATTAAAGTCTCAACTAATATCTTTCACCATCGCAAAAGTAGACTAAAGAAAAAAAAAATATTACAATTAAAAATAAAATAAAATAAACTGTAGGGTTGCAATGCAATTAGTAAAGACTGTCTCGCTTCCGGAGAACACTCTAATTAAAGTCTGAATGACTCAACAGGTTTGAGTCTTGGTCTGAGGGCAATTTATCACAGACCGTCCAATCAGCATCACAGCATCCCACACAGGTTTTCAGAATATAGCAGTTGCCAGTCAAAGGTGCCATCATTAAAGGCTCCATTATCAAATGGTGATGATGCTTTTTGAGATCAAAACAGCTTTTTATGAAGAGAAAGTGATAAAAAGAGAAATGCGGAATTTAATGATCCCTAGAAGCAATTCAATGGGGTCAAAGACACAACAAAGGACTAAGACAGACAAAGAAGGTAGTGAAACAAAAGTTGGCAAAAAAAAAAAGGACAGGACTGTTTTGTGAGTCTCATCTGAATTGGCTGTGGAAAGGAAAAATATGAAAAATCCTAAAAATGGCATGTGGATGTGAGAGCCCCCACAGGAACAAATGACAAACACTAGCAGGTCTGGACAAGAGCAATTCCCACTCATCTTATAAAGCGAACGAAAGGAGAGCAAAATCATTTAATAAATGCCATGACTATGCACATTTAAATCTCTTTAACACTTTGAGAAAGTTCTGTCATATTAAGTGTCAACTCAATGACATTTAAAGCACCAGAATATAAATGTTGTGTTTGTTCAGAGCTACACAACTTTGAGGTAAATATTTTATGTAAATGTTACAGCCCCATAAAAGAGCATTCACATAAAATGAATTGATTTAGTTATTGCTTTGCTTTATACTAAACAGCGCTGCTCATCTTAACAGGGGATGCACAGACGGTTTTATGTGGTCCTGTGTTGATGAATCTCTGAACTCTGCAGGCTTTCACTGTGAGGCCTGAGCTATTCTTGCTCCAATCGCCCTCTGCATACATTTTTGTCAGACTAATAAGGGCTGTGCCGGGATATGAAGACCACTAATTGGCCTCTTTGAACTAAGACTTTCTGTCCTGTTGAAGCAGATTAAGAAATGTAAAATGACTGGTACAACTGTTATTTAAATGTGGTGACATTCCTTTTACCTTCATTATGAAAATTGCAGTGCTTCGCAAATGATTTCCTACAAATATGCAAATATATCTCATTTCTGACAATTATTTGTCATAGTCACAAACCTCTGCCGATGGCCAGTCACTGTAGATCAAATGCACCCAAACACATTTACTTAGCCATCTAAATTGGGACATTCTATAGACCTCTGCTGTTTTTATATGAAGCTAGTTATAAATACTATAACCTAACCCTGAATAAAAAAAAACTTTCTGAATTTTTTTCAATTAAAAACAAAACTAAAACCTTGATTTACTTTATTTTTATACCATTTTTACAAATGAGAACATCTCCAAAGAGGTTTACTTCTGAGTACGAATTTGTCCCTGATATATGTTTAAGTAGGTAAATACACAAGTGTAGTATTTACTATCGAAACAAGGCATCCATGTACATTAAAATGACAATTAGTGATAAGCTAAAAATTATTTATGTTAATGCCAACAACCAATCAAATTCTGAACTACATTGTCTAAATAAAAACAACAACAAAAACACTAAACTAAAATCACTTTAAATGCTACAAATGAATATGCAATAAATATTAATTATTAATGCCAATAACCAATAAAATTCTGAACTACATTGTCTAAATAAAACAACAAAAAGTTATGCAGCGTATTATAATGTATAGTATGAAAAAAAATCTTTTTCATTAAGGTTAACTTTAAGCAATGGCAAATATAATCAAATTATAAAACATACAGAAAAAGAAACATCAATTATCCAATATATCCACCATAAAGTCATGCATATGAATTCAACAACAAATAACAAATTTGGGCAACTGGACATAGGCCTGGATTTACTTTATTGTAATAATTAACCACAACAAAAGAAATAAGAAAAACTCCTTTAACTGATAAAGAACCTCTAAAGTCTTTAAAAAATCCTTTGGTAACGTTTGAATAGGGAACGCATATCCACTATTAATTTAACAAGTAATCTGCTGCTAATTAAGAGTTAGTAAGGTAGTTTTTAAGATTAGGTTTGGGGTGGATTAAGGGATCAAAAATACGGTCACGCAGAATAAGACATTAATATGTGCTTTATAAGTACTAATAAACAGCCAATATGCTAGTAATATGCGTGTTAATAAGCAACTACTTAATAGTGAGAACTGGCCCTTAAATTAAAGTGTTACCAAACCTTTTAGCTATGCCCAAATATAAGTGGGTAAGGTAATTCGATAGAGGTAAACCGATAGAGCTATAAATTAACATTTAATAACAACAAATATCTATCTGTATCTTGGCACAGCATACAGGATGGATCTATTTTCATAGTATGGCACCCCTGATCCCTGAGCTGAGTGCAACTATGCTAACAGAGCAGAGGAGGAAATGCCACACTCGCTTGACATAAATTTTACATTAGTTCCCTGTGCCAAGTTTGTTACCAAGGCAACATGGCAATTAGCGGCTAATAGGAATAGCCAATAAAAGCAGCACTGTATAAATATAATGGTGTTTATTACAGTCTTACTCCCTTTGACCACTATAAAGGGGCTATCCACACTGAAATGAATAGATGCATCAACCCCTGGGGCACTCCTCGCATTCTGAGAAGGGAAATGCTAATGTGGAGGGCTGGTTGAGGCAGGAGTCACATGCTTTGCATTTTTCTGTCATCTCAACAAGGGTGATGCTATGAAATGGTCCGGGCAAGCTCCGGTAGATGTGCGTGAGCTGGGGGTAAACACTGCCAAGATAAAATTAATCTGCCACAAGTACACTGATTAGTGGGTTTGTTGGCTTTTACCGATGCACCATCATCTCTTTAAAGACAAGTCTTTTGTGCCAGTGTGTGATGGGATAAACGGGTTGTTTTAAGGGTAGAGACTGACTCTAAATAAGCTTATTATATATCTAAACACCATATATAGATAGACAGACAGACAGATAGACAGATAATAAAGCCATAATACAGCATAATAAATCTTGGGACCTATGATTTCCGAGTCACGGAATCACGTCATAAAAATTTTATTTACTGTATAATTAACTGTATTAATCCAAATTTCGGATGGTTAAATCAAGAGTAGGTCAGTACAGTTAAATCAAAACGTGATATGGAATAGTGTCTGTGAATATTAAGATGCAAAAATACCATTTAAATATGAATCCTGCATGTTCTGTGCATCTCTGTGTGAATGAATGGCGCATATGTACAGTTTAGTTTATTTAAAGGAACATTTACCAGAAAAATTATTTACCAGAATTTATGTAGCAGAAAAATGCTTTTTATATAAAATCAATTCATTAAAGATGCTTTGATTATTATTATTTCATATTTCAATTAATTAGACATGCTTTAAAATAATTCATTTGAATTTTTTTTTATTATTATTATTAATTAATTAATTAATTTAACCATTAAAACAGACGAAAAATTATTGAAGAAAAAATAAATAAACTAAACGGAATCCAGAAAAATTCAAAAATTTTAAATGTACAGCCTTTGGATGTGAAAAGAACAAGTCGTCTTATAATTTACAGTGACATTACCAGAATTCCTTGTGTGACACTTCACATTTGATGTTTTTCATTTAAATAATTATGTTTCTGTTGAAAAAAAAATGGATTGGGTATTAGAAAGAAATACCGGTTTGAAGCAACTTGACAATGAGTAAGTTATAACAAAACGTTCATTTTTGGGTGAACTGTACTTTTAACAAAGTTTTTAACCGCAGTTAAAGAGAGAACTCCGTATGAAATAGCTTTTTAAAGCAGCCGCTGTTTTCAGACTGTAAAGAGAAATCACAATCACAGAGGGTGCAGACGGCTGAGCTAAATGCATGTTTTTAGTTTGGCACAAATTGTGCAAAATTCTGATTATGACTGTGTATTTTTAAATAAAAATGATGTTGTGTCTGAGGCCATCCTAACAACAGGCTCCCTAGGTCCCTGCAGTGACTGGCTTTTGAGAAAAAAGCTTTTATCAGAAAGGCACGCAGGCAGGAGTGTGAGCTCATTAATCCGCTGAGAGGAGTGCTGGGTTCTGTTAGGCAGTTTTTTTCAGCTGTCAGAGAATCTCTCTCTCCAGAGGCCATTCGGCTTTACCAGAGGGAGGACCTTTCCAATTCACGCCTGTTATTTCATCTAATGCCGAGGGACGGTGATTTGAGACCTAGGCACCTGGGTTATTCTGCAGTGACATGATCGGTCATAGAATAGCAGAAAAACGAAATCTCGTGTTGAAGATGGAAATAAGCTTTTAAAAGGCCTTATGTGTGTGCATTCAATACAAGTTAACCTCAAGCAGCTTCATTTGTTACACAAAAAAATTGGTTTTCTGCTTTTCTCTCTTTTTCTGTAATGGCAAAAAATCTGGGTTACAGTGAGATACAGTTAATTGGGCCAATCTGTAAACTGTAAAATACTCAATTTCACAAGACATAAACAACATGTGTGTAAACACGTCACTTATTAACCTTTTCTGTGTATAGTTATATTCAAAGGCCAAGATAATGTTACACCTAAAACAACCGTAAATCTGATAAAAACAACATTACAGTGCAAATTATACACAAATTTGAACAGAAGAGTTCATTTAAGTGTTTTTATAAAATACGCATTTCTGCTGTTAAAGGGTTAGTTGACCCAAAAATGAAAATTGTGTCATTAATTACTCACCCTCATGTCGTTCCAAACCCATAAGACCTTTGTTCATCTTCGGAACACAAATTAAGATATTTTTGATAAAATCTGAGAGCTCTCTGACCCTCCGTAGACAGCAACGCAACTGCAATGTTCCCAGGACCAGAAACATAGCAAGGACATAGAATAGTCCATGTGACATCAGTGGTTCAACCGTAATTTTACGAAGCTACGTAAAATTGCAGTTGCATTGCTGTCTACGGAGGGTCAGAGAGCTCTCAGATTTTATCAAAAATATCTTGTGTGTTCCGAAGAAGAATGAAGGTCTTATGGGTTTGGAACGACATGAGGTTGAGTACTTAATGACACAATTTTCATTTTTGGGTCAACTAACCCTTTAAATCCTGTAAAAACCAGGCTCATTACTTCCACTGTAAGGACGAGTCGAAATAATTTGTTGTGGTAATCAACATTATGCCACAAATGTTGTTGATTGAGCTCATCTTATATTGGCCCCCGGACAGAACACGGATTCCTTTAAAGCTAATTAGGGTTGCGACCTTGCTCAACTTTTCTGAAGTGACAAGAAGTGATGAAATCACTACAGTTTAGCAGTATTCAATAATTTAGACTAATGCATGTGAACTCTAGTGACATATCTGTAACTGTAATGAGAAGTGGACTGTAAACGTGCCAGGCAATATGTGCGACTGTTGCTATAACAACCAAAGTAAGCCACATCCGCCAGGCTTAAAGCCCTGTGGTAGCAGCACAAAATCAGCCCCCCGAGGTTGCAACGGCTCATTCCAAACTCTGATCCGCTCCTATTTCAGTTGCCCAGTGTAATGCTGTTTAAGACTGCCTTAGCACCAACCGGGCACAAGATGGATTTTCAGAGTGTTTATGAACAAGAAAGTCGTAAACCAGTCTTTGTAGTCAAACACAATGGGACACAAATCTGGTGACTCCAGGGTAGAATAACTTCAGACTGTGAATGAACAGGGATGCAATATGACAAAGTGGTACACGTACACTTTACACTTAATTTTCAAACATGGACTTCATCTGGATTTAACAACATGTAAACACTAAAGTACAGAATATTGATTGTGAGTTTCTATAGCTTAACATACTATAGCACTATCCCTCTTAACACCTCCCACTGAGACAAACCCATATAAAGAAACAAAGATGTATAAATGACTCTGTTTCCAAGCTACAGTTGCCAAGGTTTGAATCCACACATTCTCATCAGCCTCCTTTGGTTCAAAACCACGCTACAGAACAATTAGCCTGTTTGAACAGTAGTGTTGGCATGCACTCACTCCTCACTGTTTGCACTGCCACTTAGTGCCTAATGTCCGGCCTGCCGAGCATGAAAGCAAACTACTCTGAGTTGGGATATAGAACCGTAAAAACTCCTCAAAGTGACTGTTGGAGTATATGTACATTTAAGGGATAGTTCACGCAAAAATGAAAATGCTGTCATTAATAACTCATGTCGTTCCAAACCCGTAAGACCTTTGTTCATCTTCGGAACACAAATTAAGATATTTTTGATGAAATCTAAGAGCTTTCTTTCTTTCTTTCTTTTCTTTCTTTCTTTATTTATTTATAAAGCACTTTCACACAACTACCAGTTGATCCAAAGTGCTGTACAATACAACTAAAATAAAACAGATAAGCGACAACAGAACATCAAAACACAGCATAACAATACAATTGACATGGCTAGACAAAAGCTATTGACAGAATATGTTTTTTAAGCCAACATTTAAATACAGGCAAAGAGGGACCCTCTTCTGACCTTCCATAGACAGCAACAGAATTGAAGAGTTCCCAGGCCCAGAAACGTAG
Organism: Onychostoma macrolepis; assembly: GCF_012432095.1. NCBI lineage: Eukaryota > Metazoa > Chordata > Actinopteri > Cypriniformes > Cyprinidae > Onychostoma > Onychostoma macrolepis. The sequence goes on from NC_081159.1 coordinate 22,870,351, forward strand.
CAAGGACATCGATAAAATAGTCCATGTGACATTAGTGGTTCAACCTTAATTTTACAAAGCTACGAGAATACTTTTTGTGTGCAAGGAACACAAAAATAACAACTTTATTCAACAATTCTTCTCCCCTGAGTTTACCATCTTTTAGACGTGTTTAACATAAGCCTGCGCTGAGGAGGAGAAGAATTGTTGAATAAACATTATTTTTCTTTTCTTTTCAGCACAAAAAGTACTCTTGTACTTTCGGAAAATTACAGTTGAACCACTGATGTCACATGGAATATTTTACCAATGTCCATGCTACGTTTCTGTGCCTGGGAACATTTCAGTTATGTTGCTGTCTACGGAGGGTCAGAGAGCTCTCAGATTTCATCAAAAATATCTTAATTTGTGTTCCGAAGATGAACGAAGGTCTTACGTGTTTGGAACAACATGAGGGCAAGTAATTAATGACACAATTTTCATTTTTAGGTGAACTATCCCTTTAACAAAGACATTTAACTACACAAGTTCAATTTCACAACACAAGAGCATGGTACATTCTCAGAACTTCTCAGTGTTTCTCGCCTTAATGTCTCCCTAACACCATTTGGTGACACATTTGTTCTCATTTGTTTTGTTTTTTTTATCCTGGTTGTCCAGCAGGTGCCTTGTAACAAAAATGTTTCTATTAAACTCATCTAAACATCTAACATTTCAGAAGTAATTTACACTAAATGGCAAATGGATGCATAGTTTACAAACATGCACATTGTTCAAATGAAAAGTGAACCAGTGCATATGGGCAGTCTAGATGTGTCAAAGTTGATAAAAGTGCGATTCAAAAGATCTATATGTTTCTATAGCAACATGACCACAAATAATTTCACACCCACCCACATAAAGACAATACTGTTAATACGAATGTAGTATTTAATAACAGAGGCTAGGCATGAAACGGCAAGTAAACACTTACTGTATGGATTTAAATACACCGTGGATGAGAGTAAACTTGCCAACGGATTGTTTTCACTTCAGAAGGCATTGATATACTCTAATATCACCTTTTCCTTAAATTAGAGTCTTCAGATATTCTTCATTTAAGTAAATTTACTGTTAAGTAAATTTCCCATGTAGTGTATTTCTAGTATTTTTTGTCCATGTAAAAACTGCATACTTTTTTAACATTCAGAACAGTACTGAATGGAAATTTGTGTGTGACAGTGTCATATAATGATAGAGAAAATATTTTCAGTTTGCATAAAATACTGTGTATAGGCTACTTAAAAATGCTACTCTGCTACATTTCAGTAGCCTAATTGCAACTGCACTTAAGACTAAGTAGCTATGACTAATGACTTCCATCTCTATGATTGCAGTTTGTGTAAAAGCAGCATACGTGTTTTGGTGTCTAGTGCAGGGCTCAACAAAATGATTTTTTTTTTTTTTTTTTTGCTGGCCAGTCATGCCAGTAGTTCGGATTTTTACCTGAATGCAACAACTCACTGATTAGTAGTGTACATTTTTATATTTGCAAGAAATGTTAAGTTTTCTTGACAAAGACAAAATTTGCAACAAGCTCCATAAATTCACAAACACACTTTGCTCTGAAAAATTATGTTACTCTATGCAAAACATTACTAGTTTTATACACATTTGTACTATCACCTGTCATTCATGCGATTTCTCATTTGGCCAATTATATAATATTAACCTGGTGACAAATTGGCTGAATTTGCAACAGTGCAGAATACCAATATGATAGAAAACCATACATTTTGTCTGCAAGGCACAAAATTGGACATACAAGCTCAGTGAATGCAAAACTTTGTGACAGTGCAGCAGTAGCTTAAAAAGGCAAACGACAGTTTTGTCAACTGGTTCAAAACTCCCTTACACTGACCATCCTTATTGTTAGGACATGCAGTGTGCTTGACCTGCCGACCTCAACTATTTTGTATCACAAGTAATTTTGGACTGAAAGTTCAAAAACACTTAGCTGTCCAAATGGGGATATTCCATAGTCTTCTATTTTATATACATACTAATACCTACTAATTTCAATAACCTAACAGAAAACCTTCTGCAAGTCATTCAAACTGTGCGACTGTAGTTGCATAAAAGTGGCAAAAGAATCTGTCTTCGGTGTGTGACAGATGGCTTAGAGCATGCTTCAGGGCACGCTTACGTGCTTAGCAACAACTGACCCACTGAGTTTCCCCTCATTTTGTACTAATCGACTGCTATAGACTTTAAATCAGCCAAAATGAGACAAAACATCAGGGGATTGGAGTTTCCTTGTTGGAACTGCAACATGCCTGAAATCTTTGACTACAGAGATGTGAACTAAAATACGATTTCCCCCCACTAAGCACAAAGTATTCCATGGCCTGGCGCAACAAAGTACTTTATATCAGACAACAACAATAATGTTTTCCAGAACACCTGATTGTGGTAGATATCTAGGCAATAAAAGCTTCTCACTCTTACTCTGCCAATCTTGTCTCACTCCATGCTTCTGTTCTGTGCATATGAAAGCATCATTCATTATCATAAAAACCTTTAGTGGTCACAACGTGCTACACGTGCTGAAACTTTCCACTGACATCCTCCGAGGCAGAAGGGGACCTTTATATTCCCACCTGCTTAAGCCAGACTCTTTCCTGCACCCCCTCTCCCCATCTCTGTGCGATCCCATACCCTCGTTCTCTGCTCTTCCTCCCTTCCATCAGTGGTCCCTCCCTTGCTCCAAATTCAACAAACTGGGAAGAACGGAGCACACACAGACGCTGTTCTGCTTCTTACCGCTGCTTGCTGTGAGGCCAGTCCTGACCTCTTGGTAGACCCTTGTCTGGAGCTCAGTCTCTTCCACGACTCGGAGAAGCGCCCTCTGGTGGAGGGGCGCCCGGGCCCCTGTGCCTCCTCCCTTGTTGAGCTGACTTTGAAGCCTTCTCTCCTCCCCTCCCACTTTCTTTTAGTCATAACTTTGAAGGTTTCCTTAACAAATCTAGAACGAAAGCCACGGAAACAAGGAACCCTACACTGTGATGTTTCGTCTTCTTCTAAAACTCTTCTCGAGTGTCAGGGCATCTCTTTCCTGCTCTTTTCTTGAACAGAGAAGCGAAAGAAATGGAGGGAGTTTGGCTTCTACACCCTGTTGCATGTGGTCCTGCTGCTTCAGTTCATGTAGGAGGCTTCACCCGTAGAAAGAACACCACAGAAGGAGAGAGAGAGAAAAAAACTGTGGTCGGCGCAGCCCCGCCTGCAAGGTTCCCCTCCTGGTCTCAGTCTCCTGATGTCTTCAAACTGAGCGGGCAAAGGCAAAGCGAGTCACTCTGGAACTGAGCTCTCATCCTCACGCTCTCTCCCCACCCTCATTCACACACTCTCCCTCCCTTCCTCCTTCACTCCCTCCCTCTCCACTTGTTATATCTCCCTCTCTCATCTGCTTCACTAGCAGAGTTCACAGCTCACGTGTCGCCCACTCTTGCCGTTCAGCTTTTGTCGAGATTAAAGGGTTATTTAGAACAGAAGCTGAGGGTTTCTACAGGTTCCCCCTCTCTTTCTCCCCTGTGGTCCCACACTGGTTTTAATCGACAAAAGAATGCAAGCTTCACGTCAGCAGAGTCCCACACGCTCTTCAGTATAAAACACTTACCACTTTGGGACTTTAAAACCTAAGAACTTTTATTGCAGCTAACATTAAAGGTAAAACAGCAAGATCTGCACGTCTCCCTTTTCTGGCGGAAAACAGACCTACTTTACATACATAGAAAATGAGGAACTTCCTCCTGCTGAGCAGATAAAAATACAGATCAAATATTTTAAATCAGATCTAGGCCTACAAATGCAACCACACAAAATCTGTACTATTATGATATAGTGATATTAATAACTGCAAGATAAACTGATTTGTGATCAAAAACCTGACAAATCTTTCATCCCATTTACACCTCTGACATATTGTACAGTGTGATAAACCCTGCGTAAGACCCACCCACTCATAGTTGCCAAGGTTACCACAAGAAAACACCATACCAGCACAGCTGGTAGTTCATTAGCATTCCAGTTTACATCAACAATTTAAAATATATATACTGAAGCAAAAAAATTATTATGGCATTTGAAACTACAAATTAAAAACATTCAAAATTGAGATAATTGGGATTCAAATGATAAAAATGAGTCAGGATTGGTTTTGTAAAATGAGACTCATCATTCAATTTAGAGTCGTAGGTTCTGGTGATGGCTCATGGATAATCCAACAGACTTCTGATCTGATTAGCAGTAAGAAAAGTAACACGTTTCCAAAGGATTTTCAACAAGTTTAATTAAAAGTTTAAGCAAGAAGCCTCTAAGGAGCTGAAAGAAAAATCTCGGCATGTAACCTTGTGTAAAGCCCACAGCATACTGAGTCATCACCCTTGGAAGTAAGCATGGTATTTTATTAAAAATGCTGCTTGTTAGATCTGAAAAAACAAATAAGACCAACATATTTTCTGACCAGAACAACAGCCAAAAAACATCACTAGTTTCTTTTTTTTTAAATCACAAACAAAAATGGCTCTAGGAACAATTAAACAGAAAATAGTAAGCTAATCTAATTTAGAGTTGGCTTTACCTTTGACTGTGCATGACTAATTCAAATACAAAAGAAATAACTTTTATAGCATACAATTAGGATTTGTATATAATTCTCAGGAACCATTTACAGATTTACTTTTCCTCAAAAATTCAGCAGACCTTTTCAAATTTGCTATCTGATTTAAAATTGACTGTTTGATAAGAAAGAAAATTTGTCTCCAACCTTCCAACATCTGACTCACAGGGGCCAATCATTTGCCATTATTCACTGTGGCCATTTTATCCATTATGCCCTTACTCTGGCCAGCAATTTTGAGATAAATTAAATCAGTCAGAGACTGCTTTCCACTGTTTTCCAGAGTTTTCAGTAACATGTCTGTCCAAGGTCCACACAAGGCAGAATATATATAGAAATATATAGAATTTTTTTTTTTTTTAATATTTGCTGGTTCAAATATTTGTAGAACTTAAAAAAAAATAGAAAATAAAAACCGGATGAATGCTTTGGGAAACTGTAGTCTTACCTTCATTTCTGTGCAAAGAGGCTGCAAAACTCTCCTGGCCTGGACTTTTCTTGTCATGGAGTCCTGTTTAATGATGAACACAGAGCATTCACTTTCTATTTATTTGAATAAAGATTTATAATGTTATTAATGCATACTTTTTAAAACTGTTAATGTAAGACTTAAGACAACATTATTCATTTTCAGATCAGTAAATTAACACTCTTTTTGTATTTTGAATAATTCATGCCTCCAAAGGATGTCTGGCTGGAGGATAATCACTTTGTATCAGTTTCAGACAAAAGCATGAACCTTACCAAAACAAACCTTTATAAAGACAGACTTAATCCAAGTGATTGAGTAGCTAAATAACGCCACACAAGGCAAGGGTGAGTATGTGAAGCTCAGTTTATTATTAAATGTGAGAGGAGTAATGGCTATTTTGCAGCTATAGAACAATAAAACCTGTTACCATCTTTATCTGTCAGCATGTGTAAGCCTGAAGTGGCTTTGGAGAGACACAAATGCAGGAAAATATATTTATAATGGTAAGATATTTAAATTTCATTTCATTTGCTTTATGAAAAGTTAAATGATTCAATTATAATGACAGAAATCTCTGGAGTAGCATGGGTTAACTGGAAGACATAAACTACTCATCTGATTAAATCACAGTGGCAATTTCTCTGAAGCAACAATGGGCTCTCATTTATTAAAAAAAAGAGAAGCAATCCACTCAAGTCAAAGATGAAAAAAGAGGGGAGGGATTTCCATCCTAAATAATGTGGTGCAGTGAAAACTTATAAGAAATGTGTGGATAGTGTGTGATTGATTTTATTACAGTTTCATATTTCAATTAGTGGGTGACACCTGGGCCAGTCTCAGCCTCAAACAGCATTTTACCCAGCAGAGATTATTTCAAACAGCTTGACAGTATTAAACAAGAAAGTAACAGAATCAATGATGCAAACTTCAAAACTGAGGCAAATCCAAAATAAAGCAGCTGTAGCAATAGTGTCATTATTCAGATTCAGTTAGTGCAGAGTTTATTTAGTTCAGTTCAATAACTGTGTAAAGTTCTTTATGAAACAAGTTCAATACAGCAAAAAGCTTTGGGACAACATAGTCTACTTAAGACAACAGTGTCGTCAACCAGCTTACTTCAGTTTTATTATCATCCAATATGCAAATTAATAAGCAAAGAATTACTTAATTTCTTATAAGGCACTGCAACCAATTTAAAAACGATGTAAAATAAGTTGATGAAACTGTTTAAATATACTGCAAAATATTCTGATTCTGTACATACAAAAATAAAGTGTTTTGTCCAAACATAATTTTTTACCAGGAACTGTGCTGTTAAATATCTACAAAATAATTAAGTTGAAATAACATGTACTGAAGGCTTTAACACAAGTACCACTGATTAACAACCTCTGAGCTCACAGTGTTTGTTTTTAAAAGTTTACAAATTATAGTTTAAAATCAGTTCCTCATTAAGAAAATAAATGGGACTTTTACTTTCAGAACCTTATGATGTAGTTCATAAACAAAATACATTTTTGCTTGACTGGTCTTTTCTGAGGGAGGGCAGTTCTCAACTAGAATAAATAAGCATGAACCAGACTTTAGCTGTTAGTCAAAAGTTTGGCTACACCTGTGATAGTGTCATCAATTCTCATGTTCTCCTGTCTCTCATATCCAGCTTGTGCATTCTCTTGAGTGTACTAATTTGTTATCTGTCAGGCTCAGGCCCCATGATTTGAAGCACCAAAAACATTGAAAAAACACTTGGCAGAATTTCTGTAATGTATGCAAAGTCTTGTTCCCTGCTAAAACTGATTATCATAGCATAGTGTCTATTTTTCAAGCTTCGTTACACATGGTTCACTCTCTCGGTCAAGATTAAAGAAGACTTCAGATTGCTCTACTAATTGGTTCTTGATTGTTGAATGATAAAAAAGGTTGTGGATGCATTTTTTAGCAGTCTGGAGCCATCAATAATTCAAGCTTCACAACAACAAAGTCAGTAGGTGTGTGTGTGTGTGTGTGTGTGTGTGTGTGTGTGTGTGTGTATGCAGGGATGTTTGCATAAGCTAGATATTAGCAACAAAATATTAGGATTTAAAAAAATATATTTCAAATGTCAGCATTCATTCTAACTGGTTCAGAGTCAATGCCAAATATACATAAACAGCTAGCTCTGCTATAGCTTATAATGCATTCCTAATACAGCTTCTTTTAGTAATATTTGCCCAAGTTATTCTACTCCGGATCAGAATAAGCAGATTACTGTAGATGCAAGAAATCCAGTGCTCTCAAATGTCACATCCATCCAGACATTTTACTTAAAATGTTCTTAAAATGTCAATTTCCCCTATAACTTCCTAATTATCATTTCTAACTAACTAAAAACATTATGGCATGAAAGTAAAGCATCAAACTAATAAGCCAAGTATGGCACAGTGTCAGGCCAAATGTTTGACAAAAAAATCCAATGTCTGCAGCTTACAGTATAAACCCTTTTTTAATTCCTGTGCAGTGACAATTTGCATTTTTTATTTTATTTTTTATTATTAATAAAAATGACTAGATCAGAATTTTTTTTTATCATAATATGTTTAAAATCATGCAATAGTCTGCCTTTGGAATAATCTGTGCAAGTTACTGATACAAAAAAGGAGCATGAGTGATTTCTCCTTTGAGAGCATATGGTAGAAAGCCTTTTTGCTCTGTGCTCACTACAGTTTCCAACAGATGGTGAATGAGTAACAGCTATCATTTATTTACCATAGCGCTAGTCAAATGCATACCATGGTGACCAACTGGCCTCATTATTAATCAGCATGAAGTTCAAAAGTAGTAGCCATCTTTCAAAACTGTAAAAACACTAATCAGAAATGAGTGAAGACCAAAACTCCAATGATAGAGGTTAAGTTGTATATTAACAGCAGCGTAAAAACAAATGTGCATGTGGCGAAACACAAAGTTCATTTTAAAAGACAGCAGTGTATATCTCTTACCAGTTTGATGATTCCTCTCCAAGTTCTTTCTTTTTCCTCAAGGAGGTCTCTCCTGTTACCCCAAGACGATTTAATGTTCAGAGTCTCAAGGAGGCTCAAGTAAGGCCACAAAAAAAAAAAAGGCCCTAATAAGAGTTTTTAGAAACAAAATTGCGGTTTTGATTCAAAATTCACAGGTGAGTCTCTGAGAGACTCATTGACCTTGTGACTCATTTGACAGCAATGGCTCTCCCTTGGGTCTATTCCCTGCATTCATGGCATCCAGCGGAAACAGGCAGCCCAGATTTCCCATGCGTCGTCCTTGCGTCCCAGCATCAGACCCCAACACAACTATGAGGGTTGTCTACTTCAGTGGTGTCTGCAAAGTCCTTCAGCATCCATTTTAAGTTAAGCTTCACAAATGATCTGAAATCAAGATGGCTCATTGGAAAAAAGTGTCCGAACTTATAAGTGTCTACTGAGAGAGAGAGAGCGCAGGAAGGAGAGAGTGTATGCCTGTTGTTGCCCTGTCACCAACGCATGACACACGTCATCAGGGGAGGCACCTGGGCCACAGACATCCGTTTGACTCTCCGAACGAGACACGGGAGGTGTGGGGACCAGAGGGTGGCAGGGGGGTCTGGGAAGCCCTGTGGGTCGAGGGTGAGCGAGGGGGGCTGGGGTAGCATTGCTTGCTTGCTCGCTCACAGATGCAGGTTGCTAGGTGAGGGGGCTATAAATGCTCTCTTATTGAGGGGCTAATGATGTCAAATAAAATAAAGCAAACAGTCGGTGGCTAACGAGGGCTAATTTAGTGTGCTCTACGTAATGAATTAATGACGAGCACCCTACTGATAGAAATGGTGAGTGCAAGAAATGGCAGGAGACTGTGGAGTCCACTGCACAGACCAGGGGGCCGCGAATCTTCCCGATTTCACTGACAGTTCTGTTCTTCTTCGTCTTTCCAGCCTTCCTTCCTCTACTTTATTATCTAGTTTGAAGTACTAGAAATAAAAGCAGAGCAGTGCTCATTTCTATCTTCATAATGCCTCCCTCTCTCTGTCTCTCTAATCTTTCTCATTTTCATGGTTTGTCTGCTGTTTGGATTGAGGTGGTCTGGTTTGATTTGGCTTGTCTCCGAGGTTGTCATGGCTAGAAGGAGCCGGATGAGCAAAACACATTCGCTTCCATGCTCCTCCATCAAAGGGATCTCATGTGAGCGAGAAATCTTGCTTCAGCTGAGTAGAGGAAGTCTCTGAAACTGGCAGACTGGTATGAATATTTGATAGATAAATCAAATAGAAACTCACTGATGAAATGTGCAGTAAGCCACAAAATATTATGCATCTACACAGTAATGTTATGTAAGTGAGTTTATTATGGGAAAATGCATAGCAAAATCTTACAGGGATAGCTAAAAAAAAAAAAAAAATTATTGGAATGGAACCATTATTCTATTCCATGTTTTAAGACTTTCTTTCTTTCTTTGCTGTACCACTAAAGTAAATGTTTTGATGAATTTTAATGCTGCTTTTTTATGACTTTTTTTCAAACAATCTTTTCAATGAAGCCAAGAAAGCAACAATAAAAGAAAAAAGCAACAAGAAAAGAAAAAAGAAAAGTATCAAGTCTTAGGAAGCCATATAATAGATTTGTGGGATGATCAGGATGAAATCAGTCATTATTCACTGAAAATCAATCAAGATTTAAAAGCAATGTGTTTGGAATGACATGAGGGTTAGTAAATGATGGCAGAAGTTTCATTTGTGGGTGAACTACTCTTTATTATTACATCCTACTGGAAGCGTTTAAGAAAGTTACAGTATTTCTTTATTACTGTATACAGCAGTGTAATGAGCCTTTTAAAATGGCCCAGAGGCAAGCTGAACTCTCTTTTGTGCTTTTATTCTCTCAAATACGGTCCATCAAAAAAGATTGACTATTTCTAAGGGGTTATCATGAGTAAAGAGCCAGAGTGCAACCAGCCATGAGCATGCTCTATAATAACCATAATGTGATGAGTCAATTAGCAACGGTGCCAGAGTGAGCAAGCGACAGAGAGATAAAAGGAGAGTTGTGATTGATCCCCAAGGGATGGTTTCATATTCTCATTTAAGTACCTAAAACCCAATCAGCACTGTGAGTGTGGCTGTTTATATCCATTTAAAATCTTTAGCACATATGAGGGATGTGATGATACAGAGAAGAGGCCCCATATGTTTGAACCCATCAGGTCTAAACAGACCATCAGCGACCCAAATAATCCTAAAAAGCTCCATGGCAACCAGACACTGTTACACAGAGGTCCAGTACTTACAACGCATGACTGCACAGTTGATCAGTAGAACCAATACAGCCTGATAGCTTTCTAAAATCACATCATGAATACTAAATATATTTTTAAAATATTCCAAGTGGCCATAAGACTTGTCTCTGCAAATCATTTACATATTTTAGAATTCGTGATTACTTTGAATATACTCATTACTTTATTGACTTAGCAATAAACAAGATGCTATGTTGAACATTGTCTTAATCGGAAATACTCACCCTAAAAATGCAAGGCATTTACTCAAGAAACCACCGTATAATACATCAAGATATCAGTCCTAAGCCTAGGAAACGTTGTGAACATGCCAACCTAGGAAGGAAAGAAAGAAGATTATAACACTCCTTTGAGCAGTTCCTGACATGCATTGTAAAAGATGCTGAGTGCCTAGAGAAATCACTTTACTGTCTCGCTCTATTTGGGGGTTTCGATGCAGTGGGCCACATATCAGAAGGGGAGTCAGAAATCTCAACGGCCTTTAGCAGGTTCACTGAATTTACACTCAAAAGCCTTGCAGAACTACCTCCTGCCTACTGACCTCACACAAGTGAAAGAGCCAGCAAAAACGGGCAGTTTTGTGTACTTGACAAACCCCACTGACATTAGACGGAGTCGACATTTACACTACCCCACTAAGTGGCACCTCCGCGGGGGGAGGATGTTGCCATAGTAGCACACCCCTAAGTCACTTTCTGAGTCATTTAATTATTAACAACCCCATGCCTGAACTGTGTAGGAATATCCTAGTCTGTTGCACCACAATGTGATCCACACAGTCTGGTGCAAACATATACACCATACAGCAGACTTCTGAACGTAAGAAGGTCTCAGTTCAATTTGCGAATTCTGAATTGAAGTGTCTCGACTCCCTTAATGCACAATAGAAATCAGAATCGGACCATTCAAATGAGAATATATTTGTACTAATTATGTCATTGTATTCCCTTACTCCCTGCATTTCAAACTAATTACACATGTCGCTAGTGATGGGCGCTTTTGAAACACTGCTTCAAAAAGCTTTGAAACATTTACGAATCTTTTGTTCCAAATCGGTGGTTCAAAGATTGTTATCCAAGTCATGTGGTTTCTGTAAATGAGGTTTGTTTTGTCATATTGTTTCAGACCTTGGTTTGGTTTCGAAACATTTCAAAATTCAGATTGTTCATCGCTACATGGCATTGATCTGGTAGACCTATGAAGGTGTGTCTAATGGCTATATTTTACTTTTTTTTTTTTAAATTAACTTAATGAATTTTATTACTTATGTGTGTGTAATACAAAATGGAGAATGATATTTTATTGCTTGTCTAATAACACACAAAGCTAGCGCTGTTGGTATTTAATTAATTGTAGATTGCATTTAATAGCTTAGTTAAAAAAAACACATGCAATTGGTTTGTAAATGGTTTTGGTTTTTATACTGTACAAATCATATGTTCTATCGCCCTACTACACCAACCCTACACCTAAACCTACCCCTCAAAGAAAACTATTGGCAATTTTTGAATTTCATAAAACACCATCTGGTTTACACATCTGTGTCCTCATAAACCATAAATACCAGATCACTAACACATATGTGTGAGTGTATTTGCCTATGCAAGATAATATCAGAACAGACATGTGTGACTCACCAATTGACATAGCCTATATCTTTGGGGAAAACCTTATGGTCTGTGTAATTTTTTCCACTTTTTCCATTCAAATAGAATTATTCAGTGAAATGAATGACCAATTCTGCACAATCCTGATATACACAGTACATTCATATGTCTATATAGATCATAATCCAACAGGCTAATTAATTTGCTGCCAATAACCACTTGAATGTATAAATGAATAGTAATAATTTGCACTACTACAACATTTTAGCTTCAGTATGTGAGCTTGGGAAAAACCTAACAAGACCTTTACCTTCATATAAAAGCATTGATGTTGTTTTCCTGCCCGTCATCTATTCTAGAACACAAGAAAGCTGCCCAGATTCACTGCAGCAAATTCCAATTAGCTGCCTCACGTTCTCAGACTTCGATGAAACCGACTATCAGAGTGTTGAATAAGGTTCACGGGTAGCATTTGAGTAGGAGTGAGCTGCTTTTATTGTTCTGGTTCTGTCAGCCCACTGCTAAACAAGCCCTGCTGAGTTCTGTGTGAACACTGCGAGCAGCGTGACAGAAGTTAATCGTGATGACAATAATATGCCCGCGCGCGGAAGATTTCGGCAGGATCATTTATTGAGAGCCTTCGCATGCCTGTCGAAAAACATCTATACAACACGGTTAATATGTATGTGATCTGACCAAATTTGTCTCTATGCAAAGCTAAAATATTTTTAGTAGGCTAACAAAATAAAGAAGTATCTATATTATTTAAATAGATAGATTTATGTGTCAAATGAAGCCACAGAAAGAGTCTGTAAGGCATTTAAATTAAGTCATTTACCACTTATTATCTAACATACATTTATTTTCTTTCAAAAGAAAGATGAAGCTAAGAAAGGTAGTAAAAAAAAAAAAAAATAGGAGAATTTGATGTTATGATGTGGGTCACTCCTGTTATACAGTGACTTTTCTGTCTCTGTGATTTACTTACTCATATTTTCTCTAAAATAGTCACATATTTATATGAAATTGCTTAAATTATACATATTAGGTCTACTTTATCACTTAAACAGAGATAATATACATTAAAAATATTTAGTTTTTTTACACACCTTTTTATTGATACATGCGTTCAGTTTTATCATGTCCTCAGTGCAAAGTAATCAACTTCCACTAGAAATATAAACCATGAAATGATAACAACTTCAAAATATTTTAAAATTATGTTATGGACAAGGCTAAACTTCATCTAATCATACATATAAATCATGTGAAACTATATTTATTTATTTTTTACAATTTTCTTCATTTACCATGTCCCTAAAGTCATCTTCCACCCTGTTAGTATGTACTCCCTCGCCTTCCAAAATAGACTACAATTCCACTGAGATCATTTTCAGGAAGTGATATTGTTTATTTTTTTCTGCTGGAATTCAACTGTACAAATGGAGGTAAGTGTCAACTCTCACTCCTAACTTTTTTTAAGTTTTTGAAATGTTCTCCTGCTTGTCACACTCTTAAAGTTCCACCCTGTTAGGCTATATTATGGAGAATGTTTGTCCGATCAAAAAAATAAAATAAAAACATATCTGACATAAAAGTTATGTTCATCTGTAGAAGGTTAGAGAGCTAAATGTTGATCACTCAAAAAACTACAGCTAATTTAGCTCAAAATTTTCCACCCTGGAAAATTCAGCATTCTAATCAGCATATTAGAATGATTTCTGAAGGATCATGTGATACTGAAGACTGGAGTAAAGATGCTGAAAATTCAGATTTGCCAACAGAAATAAATTGCATTTTAAAATGTATTCAAATAGAAAACAGTTATTTTAAATTGTAAAAATGTTTCACAATATTACAGTTTTTGCTGTATTTTTGATCAAATAAATGAAGCCTTGGTGAGTAAAAGAGACCTCTTTTAAAAACATTAAAAATAAAAATGGCATCTAGAAATTCTTCTGGCCGGGCCCAAGAAAAGACATCAGCTGGTATGCTGACAATCAGATAGTGCCTGATCAAAGAACTGCAGGCCCTCAATAAAAGGTCTTTACAGGTAGACCAGGCAACATGGAGGTACATAGAATCTAGTTAATCAAAACGAATTACAGCATCTTTATTTTTATCAATTATAAATAAAAACAAAATAATTTCTTATGTCTGTCCTCTCTAATTTGTTATTATTTCTCTAGCCACCTAAACAGAGATTTGTTTTGCCACTTGTCATCATGATTGATTGTGATAAGGAACCACATAGCTATTTTTTGTGTCCCTCCCCCAAAGGAAATCTGGATTAAATGTTTTTGTATTGTTTTGAAACAATATTATGTGCAGTTCCACACATGACAAACCATGCAGGACAATGACGGAAAGCTCATTTGCTGTTAGAACCTGTTAACACTGGTGTTCCACCCTGTTAGACAAGTAATTTTAAATAAAAACTTGAAAGCAACATTAAATGTTTGGCATACCTTTGTCTTATTTTGTGAGGTGAGGAGCATTACCAGCATATATATGTTTTTGAGCCAATTTTTATATTATTTACCATCCTGTTGGCAAAAATGGGCACAAAAATGTACCTGTTCTTAATAATCAAGACATATTCTATTCATTAATAATTGTTTTGTTTTTGTTTCAAGAATAAAAAATACCATTATGGCATAAGGTACATATACTATCTTGTTATTGCTCATTATTGTTTAACATTTACATGATTAAAATTTTGTGATAACTATGTATGTGTCCCTAACAGGGTGGAATACATTCACAGCGAGTGTCTGAACAATATACCTATAATTATTATTTTTTAAATCACTGAGCTTAAGATGTTTTCTTTAAGTTTTCCTCTTTCATGGATAGATCGTTTCATGATCATGCTGTGTAAATGTGTTTAAATTCTTCATATTGTTCAATCTTTTAATCCTGGCACTGACTCTCTCACAAGAAGTGAATCATAGTTTTAAGGCATGTGATTGGCTGCACATTACTGATGTCACACTTTCATGTGCACATGCTCCATTAACTCAGGATAAAGCCTGAGTTGACAGAGAAAGCTAATGATCAGCTTCATGTTAACCACAAAGCCGGATTGGACTGGTTTGGTTTTGTCAACTCAAAACTAATCCTGTAACCCTGAGTTTATTCAGCCACCATCATGGTACAGGCACCAGGTCTGTGGCTCACTTCATATTTCACACTCCCTCTGATATGACTGGCAATACCTGAAATCTCGTTCTCGTTATGGCACCAAGCTCGTCCCGGATCAGGGGCCTGTACCATGATGATAGATGAACAAATTAGTTAGCCTACAGGATTAGTTTCAAGTTGGCTTTGTTGGCACCATGATGCTGATCATTAACTTTCTTTGTCAACTCAGGCTTTGATCCTGAGTTTGTGGAGCATGTGCACATGAATGTGACATCACTGGCAAACAGCCAATCACGAGCCTTGGTTAAAGGTTAAAGGTTTTAAAGGAAAAGAGATTGAAGAATTTATTATTATTATTATTATTATTAACAATATCAGAAAGAAACAGATAAATATTAGAACAAGAACATATGGGGGATACAGTAAACATTAAAAGGCAATTAAATAAGTTAAAAAAAATTCAATAATTAAATTGTATACAGTCATACAATACAGTTAGTTATACAATCATTTTACAATCATAAAAGTTACAACTTATTTATGATTTTTTTCTTTTCTTATAAGATTGGATGTTTTTAAGGCTTTTTTTTTTTATTGGGGGAGATTCTTTGAAGTGATGAGTAAAATAAAAGTATATCAGAAGTGAATATTTTACAATTAGGTTTAAAGTTAAGTCATCTCGCTTTGTGAATGTGGAATTTTCCCATCATACAAATAAAGTCCAGGGCATCCTCTAGCTCCCTACTGTCAGAAACCACTGAACGAAAGAGAACCTTAACTGCAGAAATGTTACGATAGAATACAAGTAGTAAAGATGCTGAAATTTGAAGCCAGAATTGTTTAGTATAAGGACAGAAATAGAATAAATGTGAGAGAGATTCTTCCTCTTCTTGGCAAAAAGAGCAGAGTGAAGAAAGATTTTGTATGAATTTACTTAAATATTTGTTGCAGGGTAATAATTTGAAGAATATGATGAATTTAAATGCATTTACAATGAAAAAAGTACTTGTTCATGAAAGAGGACAAATAAAAGAAATTATCTTGCTTTATCAGTGCAGTCACAAGTGAAACTTGTTAAGTTAGTTTATATAGTTGGAAATATACAGCGATAGAGACTCGAACATGTAAGGCCAAGTAATAATTTTTAAAGCGTCATCTATCGATTCTACAGCTTATTTATATTACATACGAACTGTACATATTAACATTCATTTAAAATTTATTTATAATAACTGTTAAACTAAAATTGCTTGTGTGTGATGAATTAATAATAATATAAATCATATAACTATATAAATCATATAAAATAACAACATTTTTGGTTTTGGCCAGACAATATTTTTTAGTACTAGTGACCTTTAAGTTGGAGCAAGAGAAACCGGGGGACTGACTTTTTTGTGTCAGACATTTGTCACTTTGCTCACATCTGACTGGTCCAGTTTCAGTTTGAGATCTCTAACTCAGAACATAACCTGCCCTGCCCTGGAGCAGGTTAGCTGTGGAGTGTAAGTTACTATAGCAATGAACGCAGCTAAAAGCCAAGCCACTGTCATGGTACCTAAAACCCAGGATTAGTGTAAACTAAAACGAAATTTATCTGGCTTCATGCTACAGGCCCCAGGTCTGACAGTCGTCAGTTAACCGGAAAGACACTGGTGGAAATAGTCGCAGTCAACTAAAACATACCCGTAAAGCAATCCTGACCCCTAGTGGTCATATAATTACCTCCAAGTAGTTTGTGCCTCACTTTCATTGTCACGAATACAAAAGCCAACACATGATTTACAAATACGCATTTTTGTTTTATAAGCTTTGTAATATTTTATCTGAATCACAGCACAAAAGCATAACTAGTAAAAAAGAGAGCATTTTACAAATTAAAAAAAAATTCTGCAGGAAATAACACCTATATACTGAGGAAAAACTTTTTGCACCTTTAAGAAACACTTTAAAAACAACAACAACTGTGATCTCTGTTTCAGACTACCAATAAAACTCTTTGTACAGTGGTTAACAAGTAGCCTAACTAATTCAACCCAAATAAAATAAAAAAAGTCGCATACAGGCAATTCAGGCTTCCATTTCAATCACAATAATACATTTCATATAGGATGTCACATCTCTCAAATGAAGTGATGGCACTATAAAGGCAGATAAAGGACATTATCTTAAAGGGACAGAACTGTCCCTTTAAGATAGTTAAAGTTAAAAAATTAAAGTTCTGTCTTTTTTACCCTCGTGTTGTTCCAAACCAATATGACTTAACACAAAATGAAATTAGATCCCAGGCCTAACCCCCCCGACAGAATAGTACCCGATTTTATATCTCTTTATAAATCCCACTTTAGACAGAAATACAGGTTTGGAAAAACATGAACGTGAATAAATGATGACAGAATGTTTAATTTTAAGTTTAACCATTCTGTTAATATCTGTCATAAAAATCTTTGGTGTGTTGAATGGCAAAAGACCCGATAATAAACAAAATTTCACTGGTTAAACACCTTTTCCCACATACACATACATAACAGTACACAATGTTTTTTTTTTGTTTTATGAAAAATAATTTATCTGTAGATAATGTTTCGTGTTGAAATGAAACATAAATACGGTCAATTACTCAACGGTGGAACTATAGCCATTGATGTGCGAGCAGCAGTGAAACCCAGAACGGCGCAATTAAATAATGGCATGTCCCATTAAATCAAGAGGAATAAATAACAGAAAAGGAAAGTCTGAGAGTCATTTACACCTGCAGATGGTTGGAGGAGGAAAACAGGCCACCAAATGACCATTTGTATTGTGCTGTACTTCTGCACTGGTGGTACGAAATTGCAAGATCGCCCTTTAATGTACTTCTAACTTGTCCTGTCCTTTTGTTATCCAGTTTGAAATAAAATTGTTTGGTGTGTATTAAAAAAAGTGCATCGCTTTGTGCTGTAACATTTATGACAAAATGTAACCACACAGGACAAAACAAACAAACAAATACATTCACTCCCTTAACAAAATACTTGTTCAAAGTCCACTAGCGCTTTCCTTTGCCAAAATAAATTACGTTCATTAGTTCACATTCATTCGCTGGTTGTGTTGTTTGTTCACATCTAGTAAAGGATCACTTTTGGCTAAGGGATTTTCTCAGGAGTTCAAGATCCATCCGTGTGGGAGGGTGTTTTTGTGGTGGACAAGAGTATTCCTCTAGGGACAGGCGAATGAACCTTTCCTGTAATCCCAGCACCTTGGTATCTTGGGAGGCCAACAGAGCAGACCACGGCTGTGGTGAAGGACTTCCCTGGCCGAGGAACCCAAAGAAAGCAATGGCGTCTATAAAAAGACAGTCATAGGAATCAGCAAACACCGAGTGATCCTCATCAAGGAAAAACAGATCTTGACAGCAGTTTTTTGTTTTAGAAATACCTTACCTTTCTTCTGAAGATCTGGTGTTTTAGCAAATCCCAAAGGGACCAGAAATTGTGCAGCACCGGCAATGCCAGCAGGCTGACCTCTTGTTGCAAGAAGAACTATCGACCTACACAGAACCAACCTGATTTAGTCTAAACAGTGAAATACGGAAATAGTTTATAGAGAAATCAAAACTCCCCTGATCTTTTGACATATAAGAGGTCATTGTGCTATAAAAACATCCTGTAAGTTTCAGAACTCAAAACTTTCTCGTTAGTCTAAAAACAGCTTACAACGATAGGTTGTGGAATGTGCCACTTTATGACATAATAGTGTGGCTAAACACTGCCTCAACGCCTGCTTCTAGCCTGCTTCAAGATCAACGCCTGCTTCTACATCACTGCCTGTTTAGCCCCGCCCACTGATTCACGCATGTAGTGTTTACGAGAGAGGCAAACGCAGGTAGCCAAAGATGGCTCAGAAAAAAAAAAAGACACTGTGAAATGCCAAGTTGTGGAAAAACAGTCTTTGCGTTTGCCTTCCTTCTGATCCCAACGTTAGGAAAGTGTGGATGAACTTTATTTTTAATGAAGATCCAGACCATGTCAGTAAGAACTTGGTCCTTTGTTTACTTCATTTTACTGCGGATTTATTTACAAACAAGGCACAATTCGACACAGGATTTTCAGAAAGACTGAAACTAAAAGACAAAGCTGTGTCGACTATATTGGATCCAACAGTACCCACATGAAAAAAACACTATAGCAATTTATAGTAAATACTATAATGTTTTTGAACCATACTACTGTAGTAAAGTGTATTACTACAACAGAGCATTCTGATGAAGGGGGTCAAAACAGGACAGAATATATCATATTACTTCTAAATTATGATGAATCTTGATAACATAATAAGTGGACTTCAGAGAACATTACAAAATAATGAAAAAGCAGTTCATGACCCCTTTAAAAATAAAAGGTCTTTAAAATGGCGAAAATGCAATACTGTTCAAAAGTTTGGGGTTGATAAAATCTTTTAATGTTAACCTTTTAAGTCTCTTAGGCTCACCCGGACTGCATTTACTTGTTCAAAAATTCAGTAAAAACAGTAATATTGTGAAATATTACATCTTAAAATAACTGTTCCTGTGATGGCAAAACTGAATTTTTGCACACATCCTTACACTCATCACCAGCTCCCTCAATAAACACTTTGTGCGACCTCTCAACCTCTTCAACCAGACACCTACTGCAGTGCCAATTTTTCCCAAACTCTAGACAAACAGTTTAAAACCCCAAACCACAATTTTAACCCCTTACCTCTTCATAATTCCAGTTTTAAAATACTGCTCCATTTTAGTGTCCAGCGTCGTAAACAATGAGCTCTTTGTGACTTTTCCAGAGCATGCGTCCACAGTAACTATGAGGAACCCTGACTGTTTGAGGTCAAATCTCTCTGCATTCACCTATAAGACAGGAAAAAGAGAAAACAGGTCCCGTGAACAATTTCTAAATGTTAACAACATTCATTTCTGCATGCACCACAAAAGCAAGATAAATGAAGATAAATACATATTCTAATTTTCTTTCCTCTACTACACTGTGTAAATTAAAAGCGGCAACCATAGTCCCCACAGTCACAGCAAAACTGGCCAAAAGCACTAATTCAAATCAGCTTTATTATCATTCATTATATATATATATATATATATATATATATATATATATATATATATATATATATATATATATATATATATATATTTTTTTTTTTTTTTTTTTAAATGAAACGAAACTAAAACACATTATGACTGCAAATGAAAGTAGAAATGGCCACAAATTAATTTTAGTTTTTAAAATCAATTGAGAAGGTTTTAAAAGTTATCATTAAACATGAAAATTGTAAAACGTAGTACTAGCGATAACATTAAACATCCCTGGAAAATGTGTTTTACTAATTAAAAGTGATTTGAACTTTATTAAATCATATTAGTGAACACTCATAACTATGGCAGCCTCAAAATACTTCAAATTAAAAAAGGGAAGTAAATCTAAACATGTATTCTTACATTTTACTAAATAAACCAGTGAACGCTTGCATGATTTTCCCAAGAAAAAGGAATGCTTTGAATGATCACACTCACAGTGATAAAGGCTTCCGTGTCATTACTCTGTTCTTCTTTTACACTGAGCGATTTGATCTGGGTTTGGAGGTAGCTGTTCCATGGATCACTGGAGAAGGCAAACTACAGGGAGGAAAATAAAAGTCACTCAGGGTTGACAGTTTAATGACTCCGTTACAATTACCCAGAAAAGGCAAGGCAAGGCTCTCGGACAGGACAGCAGATGGACAGTCTGTCTATCTGGCACATAGTTCAAAGCCAGTCCCACTCAAACAGAGATACACAAATGATCCAGTCCGTTCACATGGAGCTTGGACCGTACTTACCTGTGAGGCCCCACAGGCTCTGCAGGGCTCTGTGTTTGGCTTTGGCATAGGCACAATGTTGCTGGCAGGCTTTCTGTATTTGGGGTAGGCATTGGCGGTGCAGTTGCAGGCCTGAGTCTTTTGGTTGGCACGTATGGTGGCGATGATCTTCACTCTCTCGCAGCCTGCGGTGGAGCAGTAGCTATGGCCGTCTCGTCTGAACCGAGCTTGTGCATACAGCCATAACAAACTGGAGGTTAAACACAGGCTTACTGTCTCAGACTGATCAGGCTGTGCTGTAAACAATAATTTATCTGGATTTGACAATATAATTTAAAGGGAAGTAGGACAACACAAGTAAAATCCAGAGGCATTGTGAGAAAATTAGCCAACAAAATACTATACATCAAATTAAAGGTGATAAGTAAGAGAATTAATTTGTAGAGAGAGACAACTATAACTAAGCCATTCATGGGTCAATTCCAACGCAAAGTGTAAACACTGTCTCTCTGTGTCACCATCAACACATTGCTCTGATTGTTTAAGCATCAGGATGAGCCTGACAGAACAACATTGTCTCATTCAATGGCGTGATAATTGTTTCTTAAGCAACAAATCAGCATATTAGAATGATTTATGAAGGATCATGTTACACTGAGCAGCTTTTCCATCATTTAAAGATTATTAATTAACACTTAACTCTTTAGAAGATCTGAAAATGAAAGCTTTACATTATGATGCTGTGATGTCTAAATTCTCTTGGACCATTTAAAACAACAGATTTTAATTCTTACTGTTTTTCTCCCAGTTTCACAGACAAGGTTTAAACCTAGTCCCAGATTAAAGTTGTTAGTCTGAGCTGTTTCAACTGAAAAAAACTTGCACTGATTGATCTTAAAATATATCAATGCCTTTGTTTTGTCTCAAGATGGGCACCAGTACTGTTTCTTTTTCGAAGTACGTTTATAAAAATGACTTAAATGTCCTAATTGAACTATGGCCTAATCCTGGGTTAGTCTAAGCCCTGTCTGTGAAACCAGGCCTTAGTGTTTTTTTACATTCTATTAAAAGAGATATTAATACCATAATTAATAAAATGCATAGACCTAATTTGATTTCTACAGCTTTTTTTGTGAAATCAGTATGTTGATAAAGGCTTGGTAACATTTCAAATACATTTTTCCTACCCAACAGATTTGTCGAAAAAGTACTTCCTCTCCTGCTGTCGTTTCTCTAGGTCTGAAATGGACGATACAGGGCCATAGTCCTCTATGCCGTCGAAGCTGTTGTTCTGCTTGTTGTAGATGTCTGATGTGATCTGGAAGACTGTTTCATTGGGGTAGCAGAAGCCGAGAAGAGCCCAATCACCCCTACAAGAGCAACACAGTCAATAATCACATCAGATTGTCTCTGGCATGAGCAATTACTGAGGCAAACTTTCATGGTTATATGGTTTAGTAACTAATGTTCTGTTTCAGATATGTGGGATCACATTCCTCCTTTTTAACTTACTGGTCAAAATTAATCAGTGACAGGACTGTTTCTCTGGGTGCAGGTCCATTCCAGTGCACCGTGTAACTCTTGCCCATCATCAGTACCGGTTGGTACTGCTGAGAAGGAGCTGACTGGCTTCTGATACCTCTGAGAACCATTGGCTTATCAGGGTATTCATCTCTACTGACAGCCAGGCTCAGATTAGATGCGCCCTGCGTCTGTATATAGACCTATGTAGAACATAAGTAACATTGTTTAAAAAGTAAAACCAATTAAGAAGATATACAATACTGTTCCAACAGTTTGGGGTCAGTAAGTTTTTTTTATTTTTATTTTTTATAAATTTAATAATAAAATTAATACTAAAAGACACAATCTATTTACAGTACTAATCTATATGCTGTTCTTTTGAGCTTTCTATTCATCAATAGAAAATGTATCAAGGTTTCTACAAAATTATGAAGTTTGCAACAGCAATATTAATAAATATTTCTTGAGCAGCAAATCAGCATATTAGAATAAATTCTGAAGGATCATGTGACACTAAAGACTGGAGTAATGGCTGCGGATAATTCATGTTTGGCTATAAATTACATTTATAATTTAAATACCACAGCTTTTGAACAGTGGCGTACTTGCATATTAACATGACATGAAAATGCAAAAGGAGAACGAGACACCCATTTCTTTACCTGAGAGTACTTGCCACTGCACACAACACCATTCCAATGAGGAACATCCACACATTGTGGGTGGCGGATCAGGAAGTTGTCGGCCCTCGCCACATACGTATCTGTGTAACTGCTGATCGAACCATCCAAGTCATGAAAGATGGAATTTTTATCGCCGTCCAAATCATTCTGCTCAAACCACTCGCCTGGTCGGCCAAAAAATGCTCTTAGAGTTACCTGGATGATTACAAGAGGATCACTGGTCATGAGAAATGTTAACGAAAACAACCGGACAGACGTAGAATTAATGTGGTACCATTTAGACACAAGTGAAGCAAAATATGACCACATTTTAAGATCTTTCCAAGTGCTCTTTTTAACATATGCTAAATACCAGCTGCCAGAACAGGGTCTTATTATTTAATTACTCTGCACCAGAGCAGATGGTGATCAATCAACAGAGAACAACCAGATGTGTTGGCTCTCTCACTGAGAAACAAGCAACAAGTACAAGCATTAGTAACACTTAAGACAAATAACCGTTATTACAGACTAGACAGACTGGGTGGTGTTATCTGGGAGATCTGGCTTTCTAAAGAAATGGTCTCTATGACCTTGAGTAATGCAATACGTTCAAGTTTCCCCAGGGGGCCAGTCCCTGTAATTAGTCCATAGTTGACTCTGACAAACCCTAAATGTCATAAAAAATAATTATAGGTAAAAATGTCATTAAACTGTTCATTTCTTTCCCTCTTTATTACCCTATAATCTTTATATTTATAATTACAAATGGCAAAAAAATCATTAAAATAAATAATATGGCCACAAATTAGTTTTTGAAACAAAACATATTATAAAAATGAACACCAGTGTTATTTTAGTACCAAGTTATTAATATTTTGAATTAGTTTTTACTTTTAATTTCAGTCAAAGTTGTAGGAATTTTGTTGTGCGTTTTTTTGTCATTTTAAAAATTTATATGTTTAATGTGTATATAGTTCTTATTTTATTTCAGTTTTGGTTTGTTATGGCAAGTTTTTTTATATTTTACTTTAATCGAGTAACATTTATTTGATTTTTTTATGGTTTTTGTTTGATTTAATGGTAATAAACCTGGTTAACACACTAACTTGGGCAGTCCCAAAATAACATAACTAAAATCTAAATAAAATCATTTAATAAATAAACATAAACAATAAGCACTGAAAATATATAGTGAAAAATAAACTAAATGACAAATGGTTGCTACAAGGGAAATTACATTATATATTAAAAATAAAATTAGTGAATAATAAATGTGACTGAAATAATGTACTCAAATAAAATAAATAAACAAAAATGTTACAAAAAGTTAGAAACAATTTAGAATTAATTAGAAAAAAAATTCTGAGTAATTTGTATGTTAGGTGGGTTAGAAGTAGGGCTGCAACAATGAATCGATTAAATCGATAAAAATCGATTACTAAAAGCGTTGGCAACGAATTTCATAATCGATTCGTTGTGTCGCGCGACGCGGAGACGTTTGATTATTAAAAAAAAAAAAACTTTAGTTGAGCGTGGAGCGGAGTGAACACACTCGGTCTCTCTCGCACGGATGGTAGCAGAGTTTGGCGCCTCATAAAAAAAAAAAAGTAAAAAAAAAAAAAGTAAAAAAAACGAGCGGAGGTAGAGGAAAGATACATGGCGGAGGCAGAGAAATCCGTGCGACCCAAGTCATCCAAGGTGTGGGAGCAGGGGCGGCGTTTGCGTATGGCAGAGTATGGCAGTTGCCATACCCTAGCCCAGTCAGGTGCTGTGAAAAATTATCCAAACTTGAGTCGCTTATAATTCGTTTTATTATTTTAAATCAGAGAGTTTTAAAAATAGTAAACCAATGATAAGCATTAAAATAACTTGTCAGTAAAACTTCGTAACGCCATTGGATCATCAAGCTCTCAGCCAGACCTCGTAACTTCACCCGCCTCCGTTCAGATTGACGCGCACAGCCTGGAGAAGATGAGATCTCTGCTTTTTCGCAATGCAAGGGTGAATAAATAATTGGTGTTTGAATAGTACAGCGTTTTCTTTACTCAAACACTATGTCAGTAAAGGATAATGTTTTTGTGTGTTTGAAGAGTGGAGAAGAATTAGTTATTTGCTGTCTATATACGTTTTAAATATCCTGTGCATTATGTGCATAAGCGCTTAATTTGAGATTTTGGCCAAGTGTATTAAACAACAAGAAAAAACTAAGCGCCCATATAGCTACAATCAAAGTTATATAACCTGTAAAAGTTGATGAAAGCATAATGCACTTGCTGCTTCAGATAACAGTTACAGCCGTTCTAATGACAGACAAAACACTCCATCTCCGTCATTCTCTGGTCAAAAACATTGTTAACTCCATTTGAGCTTGATTTTCATATAATGTTAAGTGCAAGTGTCTGATACAATACCAACGCTAACGACGCAGTGTTGTTAAATTATTTAATTTTTGCACCCCAAAAAGTCTATATATTTGGCAGATGTAAAGCATACATGTGTATGTTTTTTGTGTTAGTCCATTTTATTTTATTTTATTATTATTATAACAGCTCAGGGATGTTCAAGGAGCAACATGTTGGTGCACTTTCTAAAGATTTTAGTTCTGTTTTTGAATAAAGGGTTGGAAATGAATGCTTTTCTTTTTTCTTAAATCCGATTCATCGATTAATCGAAAAAATAATCGACAGATTAATCGATTATTAAAATAATCGTTAGTTGCAGCCCTAGTTAGAAGTCACAGTATAGTAGTGTCGGTGAGCATTTGAACAGTGTCCAGGTCCTAAATGTGTATGTGCACTCACACTAGGCTGGAATGCGAGAGACGACAGGTTATTTCTGGGTGTCAGCTGCCAGATGTTTTTCAGGCTGAATCCCACAGCCATGGTGAAGCGCTCTGTCGTGGGACTGAAGGCACGAAATGTGCTGTCTAAGATTCTCACTGGACCATCATTTATCTGAAAACCTCGGATAGGAAACGTCCTGACAAGAACAGAGCAAATTAAACAATTAAACAAAGAATTTATATTTCACTAAACCAGACAAAAGTTTATTAATACAATAAAATAAAATAAATCTCCCTTTATTTCTCTTCTCACATACTTGTTTCTTGGTAGAGTTCTCATCTTTCCATCTACTCCACCAATCCCCCAGTATTTATTTTGCCCTCCGTTGGTGCCACGATTTCTGCTCTCACCAACAAACAGAGACTGGGAGACCTCCTGACTGGAGCCCTCATCTTTAGGGTAGCTGCCATCACTGCAGTGAGAAAGAGGAGGAGGGGAGGGAAACACGGTTTCATTTTCGCAATGCTTGCCTTAGGTGGTTGATGTAAAACACTAGCCCAGACAAATTCACACACTTGCACACATTTGCCAATCAGACTGTGACTGTTTTAGCAAAATAAAAAAAAATGTTCTTATAAATTACTATGCCTGCAGCCAGCCAGATACACAGAGAGCAAAAACATTCCAGCATATACACATGCACTCATATACAAACACTATTTAATGCTGTTCATATATGCAATTAATTCGATCATAATGCTATTACAGCCGGAAAAATGACACCGTACCTTGCAAATGACAGTCCAACACCATTGTCTGCAAATCTATCAGGAAAACAATAATCAGAAGATTGCTATATTTTATTTACGCAATGAGCTTCTCTTAAGTTTTGAGCTTTTTAACAGGTCTACAATTAAGAGGTTTTGACCCCTACCCTGAGTTTCGTATGATGATGTCACCTCCACGGATCCAGGCCCCCAGATCGTTGTTTTTAAAGGAGATGAGTGTGTCGATGAGTGCGGCCGCCCGTGGCCTGCTTGGATCAGAGTTCTCATGGGGCCTGAACCTGAGAAAGAAATGCAATCTTTTGTGCTGCTTGCCCAAGCAACAGTGTTAAAGGAATAGTTCACCCAAAAATGATATAGCCTTAATGATATATATATGCATATCTTTAAATCAAAATATCATAACTGGATCTTCCAGTGAAAACTACAGTCTACAGACAAGATCTGTCACTACTTTGTTTCATCACGACTACAAATAATGAATCACCACTGAAAACAATGGGAAATATTTTAAAAGATGTAAATGATAATGTAAATAAAAGAAAATCTAAAAAGGAAAAAAACATTTTTTTTATTAAACACAAGTACAAAGTAAATAAAATTTCCAGACATTATGGAATTCAGAAATTGAGGAATTTGACAATTGGCACAATGCCAAAATTATGTTTTGCTGTCAGCTGTGACCTTTTTGTGAGATTCACCCAGATAGATAGATAGATATTTATATACATACACACACACTCTGCCACACTGTATATTTATAGTGTGGTGTGCGGCTTAAGAAGAGAACTCCGGATATACTGAATCCCCCTGACTAGTGCAGAAACTCTATCTGAGCAGATGTGTTTTCTTTATAAGCTGAATCAGCTGACCCTGGACACAAAGAAACACTCACCATGTTCACTCACCTAGCGCTGTTGTCCAGACAGAGGTATTCACGTTGGTCTGTTGCAGTGGCGTTGGTGCTCTTGACTTTTCTATCAATAAAGAGGCCAGCCTGACACAAGATGAAAGAAGCAATCACTCTTCACTTTGAAATTGTATGTTCAGTGTCTGGTATCATTCGAGTAATACAGTGGCAGTGAAAGCGAAGCCTGTAGTTTCTCTGCACCTGGACAGTCACCAGTCACAACACTAAGCACACAGCTCGAGCAGGCCAACATAAACAAGTGGATAACAGAGAACTATTGTATAGGGAAATGTATGTGTGAGCACCACGTCACACAAGCACATTGTGCAGGACTTTGAACAATGAGGCATTTCAGAGAAAGAACGAAGATGCCTTGTGTATGTGCAATAAAATCCTGAACTTGTAATTGATTGCATGAGTCTTTCCTGAAGCCACATTTAATAAAATGTTACAAATCCCAAATGATTTATGAACTGCACTTTTATGAGTCACGGGGAGCTGGGTATTAAATGAAGATGGAGAAATAGCATTAGCATTGATATTGTGTGATAAATCACCTGAAGATAATTTACACACACACACACACACACACAAAAAAGACTCTTTTTATGTTTTATGACACTTATAAATCATAAAGTCTAATTATCCTGAAGCCTTGTTATTATTATTTGAAGGTTTGTTTTGCCCACCGTCTTGTGAATTTGGCATTAGAGTCAAAGATGAGGCATTTGATTACCTTAAAGTTGGAATGAACACGGTTGTTAAAGAAGATGCCCAGAGGCGTGAGCTCAGCTTTCGTCTCTGGAATCAGTCCATGAGAATCACCTGTAGAAGAATTGTGGAAAACGTACCAAATTCCTGCATCCTGAGAGAAAAAAAAATGTAGCAGGTATTTTCATAAATATGGGACATCTCCTCAACATTTTCTGAAGGTACAAATGCCCTATTTTGTATAATATTTATTCTTGAGTCCTGATTTCTATCACAGAAAGAAGATTGAGACTTTCTTAGCCTGATCTGAGGAAAGCATGACTTCATAAGACGTTTTCTTTTAATAAAAAGGGTACATCCTTTTATATACAAAAACTCAAACAAACAAAAAGCACGACAATACCACCAGACCGAAGAGATTTATATTGGCAAATACAGCTTTAATAAAGGACTGGAATGAGGAGATGCTATCTGTGATTACATAACCGCCTTGATGTTCTCATCAATATCACAGAGCTGTGGGCATCATTTCAAAGAGCACAAATTCAATCAGAAAAAGTCACAGAATAATAAGTTTATGATAATATACTGTGAAAATGTTGCAACAAACATTTACTCACTGTTACAGATCATAGTGAAAATTATTCATTTGGCTATATCAAGGATTGTACATACCTGTGATCCAGCTGCTGAGTTACTGATCAAATGATTATTGGGGTGTGCAATCCAAAATGTAGATACTGCCCTAGAATACACAGGTCAGACAGGGTCATGTAAATGTGTAATCTTAAAATACATTAAAGCATGTATATATGTACGTCCATAACACACCACAGCCAATATTACTCAAACTGTACTATGCAGTATTTTACTGCATTTAGTGTTTGGTTAGCCTAGATTGCAGGTGGTTAGCGATGAAGACGCAGGGTTTTTTTTTTATTCTGAAATACAGCATGGGAAAATAGTCTTGCAAACAAAAACTTAGTAAAAATACTAATAAATATATTTGTTAAATAATTAAATACTGAGAAACTGAAACCAAACTAAAATAAATTGGCATAAAATAAATCTTATATTTTATCATTCTTTTTTAAAACAAAATAAAAACAGACATACATTTTTTATTTAGTCTTAGCCTTTAATATAGTTTATAAAATATATAAAATATGTTGGGCAGCACTAACATTCTAAAACTACAATAAAAATGCAATAAACAAAAATTAGAATATTATTTGGGTAAAAAAGTCTGTAATAACCCTGTCACAAAAGTGCAACTGTTTACTAACCTGACCACAGCATTACCTCACTGTTTGATCAGATCTACAACTCATTTTAAACATATTCTATCATCTATCTTCATCCTGAGCATCTACAGCTCTATACACAAACACACACATGCTCCCAAAACATTTCTTATCCTTTTGAAAACAGCACCTCCTCAGCTATCCTCCACCTGGGACGCTGGATGTTTTATTGCCCGGATAAGAGAAAAAGACTAATCGCTGAGTCTCAGGAAATGAGATGCATGTTCTTTCTCCTGTTATTTGACCAAACAATACAGCAGGTCACACTGTCAAGGTCAGTTACCCAGAGCAGAACAAGCATCAGGAGACTTTCAGATAACAGAATGCATAATTTCAAGCTGAGAGGCTTCAAGCAGCGTGAATATTGGCCTCAGTTTAAGTTTACGTCTATCCAGCAATATTAAATAAATATGTGAGAGTTTATGGTATCTTACTTGCACTCGTTAGCAGGAGATGGTACATATCCTTTGTGTACCCTGTCTGTAATTTCTGTGCACATGCTATCGTTGCGATCAGTAGGGAGAATGGTCCCTGGCCTGGTCAACAAGCCAAGGTTATGGAAAAATATGTTCCTTTGTTCAATCCCGTCTTCCAGGAAAAAACAATGTCCCAGCGTAACATAGCCAACTGTGTCCCTAACCTAAAATAAAAGGAAGATATCATGGTCAATCAAAATGAGAAGATCAATGTAAAGAAATACATTATTATTAGGACACGTATATTTCTCTCACCAGCAGGCCGTTAGTTGCCTGTATGCCAACGCATCGGGAGAAGGAGTGATGAATGGAGAGGGAGTTTATATATGTTGGGTCACTGTATCCCCCGCGCTGGTCCACATCTCCACACCTGTGGAAGTTCACAGGGTATCTGCCCTTCTCCCGCTGCTGACCCATGTGTTTCAGCTCCACCTGAGACAAGTGGACCGACGAGAAGTTCCCCAAAATCTGAACAAGATCAAAAACCCAACAAATAAATAATGGCCAACAAATAATATCTATTATCTATATATTGTTTAATTATACAAAACTGTTCAAAATAGTCATTATAATCATAAATATGACATATAATCAAATACAATGAAACAAATGTATATGAAATATATTTTTAAACTGTATTCAAAAAATTATTTAATAATAAAATAATTTTCTTTACTAACACACTCTATATATCTATAACACAGCGCTGGACTTGCCAGAAACAGTAAAGACCGCTGCATAATATATGGTTGGTCATTTACATAATGTAAAAAACGAGTAAGTCGTATAAGCGCTACTTGTGCTGTGGTTTTTCATTCTGCTGCCAAAAATAACACACAAATTTAAGATTATGCTTTCAGTTCCTTTCATTCAAAAAAAGAGCTGTACTCAATTATCTGGTGCAAACCCCAACATACAACAGACCTGTGATTTCTCCAAATGACAGCACCAGACAGCTTAGTGTTAAATAAACACACAACCACAGAGTTTCAAACAGACCCTGATGTGTCCCCCGAAGGTGTCGTAGCTGAAGTACTGGCACCAATTTTTTCCATAGCAGGATTTTTCCATTTCTCCATGAATGAGGATATTCCTTGAGAGGAGAGCCACCTCTGCACGCATGTCCACACCGTCCAGTATCTCTCCCACATGGGTGAACTGAGGCTTTCCTGAGAAATTCCAACAAATAACACACCATAAAGCTCAATGACTAATGATAGACTTTCAAAATATGAGAGGTTTAAATAATGAACCCAACTCCAATAAAATATTTGTTTAAATCCGTTTAAATATTTTTATCATTTAATTAGATGAATTAAGAAGACGAATTAGGAAGAACAGGAAAAAATTAGTGGATAAACTTAAAAAGATTCAATTAAAAAGTTTAAAAAAAAATTAAATAATGGATCCAGGAAGGAAAGCAACCTTCCACACATTCAGACTGCCCTTTACACACACCCAGAGTGCACACAGTATCCTTCCGGAGGGAAAAGGCCTGGCAAAAGCTTTGCCAACTGGACACAATGCACACGGTGACATTTAAACTACATCCTTTTAATAAAGGCCATATATTGAAGACATTTCTAATTCTCCAAGGAATTAACATATGTGCTGGGAATAATGAATATATTGTAATACATACACAATACACCCCAGAAACTATTTGGATACTTAATGCATGAACGTTTTAGCATTATACTACAACAAACTCAAAAGTTTGGGGTCAGTAAGTTTTTTTTGTTTCGTTTTTTTGGAAAGAAATTAAGACTTTTATTCAAAAAGGATGCATTAAATTGATCATAAGTTACAGTAAACACATTTAAAATGTGACATTTAAAAATCATAAGGCTATTGTAAGAATAAATGAAACTTGTTTTTATACTTTCAAATAATTAGACATGCTAAAACACAGAATTTGGTAACAATAAAATATAAGGTTGGAACATTTCATAGGGCCCTAAACATGTATTTTTTTGTTAAACTTTTAGTAAATTGAGGTTAAATTGTTTAAGTTTCATGATTTTAATTAATTAGACATGCTTTTTGATTAATACAATTTAATTTAACCTTAAAAAAGAGTCCAGAAAAATTCAATCTGAAAAAAGGGGGAAAAAAACGTAATACCCCATTCACCCCATCCCCGAAAACCTAGGGGAAACACTGAAGCTACAAGAATACTTTTTGTGCGCAAATAAAATAAAATGACTTTATTCAACAATTTCTTCTCCTCCTTGTCAGTCTTCAATGCACATTCACAAGAGAACCACAACACATGTGTGTGCATTCCTCTGCATGTAAACAAAGCATTTGTTTGCTTTGTGCACAAAAAGTTTTCTCGTAGCTTCATAACATTACGGTTGAACCACTGATGTCACATGGAGTATTGTATCGATGTCCTCACTAACTTTCTGAGCCTCAAGCCTGGTAGTTCTGTTGCCGTCTATGGAGGGTCAGAAAGATCTCGGATTTTGTTCTAAAGATGAACGAATTTCTTACATGTTTGGAATGACATGAGGGTGAGTAATTAATTACAGAATTTTCATTTTTGGGTGAACTAGCCCTTTAAGTGTCCAAATTCCTATACTCAATAAAGACCAGCTGGGACATTAGCACTGGAAAGCAATTACTGAAAATGTTTTTAACAGGGTGGAGCACATGATAGTGGAATGATCTATATAGCCTCTCTGCTGGCCTCTGGTCAGAAAATGACAGTTTGTTTATGTGATTCTGGTAAACAGTCCTCACCCTTTTCCGGTCTCAAACTCAATGGCACTGTCATTACTTGAACTCGGCCATATACAAATACACACTGCATCACCACAAGAAACCAGAGGAAATGCATGCTGTTTACCTCACCTTGAATTCGAACTTGTTTCCTGTTACAGTGGGGACATGGGAGCAGGGTGAATTCCTCTGCCTGATGCATGGAGTAATCAGTGCTGGCCACCACAATCCGATCGCCCGGTTTCCAGCTGCTAACATCATCCATCAGGTTCAGAACCACTTTATCCACTGTATCCACCTGAAAGCCTGTCGTAGGGTAACCTTTATGGTAGAACAAAAACCAGTGTAGGTTTTAAAAGGGTTTTCTGTTAATGCATTCTTGTTCAATATTGTAGATTTTACTTTAATGCTGTCAAAGACATACCATTTTTCCACTCGCTGTACGCGGTAACAGTGAAACCAACACCATCCACAGTGACAAACTCACGGCGAGCCAGCGCCTTGCCACCTGTGTCATGGTTCTCATGTTCTCGTACGTCTTCCGTGCAAGAACCATTTCCTCCACCAATTACTGAGACCAAGGCCCATGCCTGTCTAAAATAGAGATGGTGGATGGAGAGAAAGAGCTATTAAAAAAAAGCCAGTAATAGACAAACACATGCAAGAGAAAACGTGACGCAGATTTGAAGAAATGGTGTATTTTTAGCATATAAACTGCATGACTAAAATCAATAACTTCAATGACTACAAACATTTCAATTCCAAATTAGGATAACCGGCTTCTCCATTAAGACTTGTCAATGCACTTCCATGTGGAAGTGATGATCAGTTATTGCACATCATTTAATGGAAGAGCAGCCAAAACTCTTGGGCGAAAAAGCCAAACACTGTCAAGGATGAATGAGAATGACTAATTGAATCCTTCCTTCCTATTATTTTTCTAGTCAGCCCATTAGTACAGTGACAAGAGCAGTTGTCACTCAACTGAAGGTAATTGAATTTCTGTCATCAGTCTATGATGATAATATACACCAAAATGTGGAATTGTTTGAAGAAAGTCATTGCTTTTATGAAAGAACGCCATCTGAATATTCACAATGTTCTCATTTACTCATCCTCGATGTCATTACTGTATGATTAAATTTAAAGAGACAGTTCACCCAAAAATGAAAACTCTGTCATCATTTACTTCCTCTTGTCATTCCAAACCAGCATGACTTTATTACTTCTGCAAAGCACAAATGAATGTATTCTGACAAATGTTTTGGTGTTTTCTGTCCATACAAAGCTGTTGTATTACTTAAGAAGACTCTGAATATGCATTAATATAATATGCATTTGGACCACTTTAATGATGCTTTTTGTCATTTTTGGTGTTCAACAACCTCTGGTCACCATTCACTTCGATTTGGATTGACAAGAGCAGTGTGAACACTCTACTGAACATGTCTTTTTGTGGTTGAAATGACATGAGAGTGATAAATAATGAAAGAATATGTAAACTATGCCTTTAAAAAAAATGAAAAAAGAAGGATAATAAATGTCTTGACTTTTTTTTACCTAATTAATTCATAAATGATTCCCCCACAGAATATATCCAATCCTATTTCCTCTCTCCCTATATGGTATAATTCAGCTTTGGAAAGGATGGAACTAAAATGAGTGGATAAAAAAATACCAAAAAATAAAACTATTATGGTTCAACAGGCTCTGGAGCTACTGGTGTCAGCTTCTGTAGTAGCATTAATACTTCCACTATGATGAAACTGCAGTTACTTCTTCACAGCAACTAGGTCAGAAATGCTGTTTGTTATACTGACGCATATGAGCTCTAAAGGCCAAGCCTCAAACACAAAACCCTCCAGAGGTTTGGAAAGCAGTGTCTCACTGAACTTTCTCCCATTAAGAAGTGTGGTTCACTGCAGTTTACAACAAGTTAATAAAACCTTTGTGGATAAACAGAGTGACTAACTACCCACATTTGAGACCAATAAGGCCAACTTAGCTGCCGTGAGGTGGGAGGTCTATGATGGCCAGAAACTACACTTATATTATTGTTTTATCTTTCATGTTTTCATCTTTTAGCAGCCAAAAAGGCAAGATTACCTCATCTCTCTGAATAACTATTATGTCTGACTAACACAGGAATCTTTCCTGTCTTTTTCCATCTCGTTTCTGGCAAATCCCTACCCTCAAAAGGGAGAGGAATGTCTAATACCATTAAAGAAGAATTGTCACAATATTTCCTGCAGTTTACCACCTTGAACATTTGAAACAATAGTACTTCCATACTCTTTGTGTGGCACTAAAACTTAAAAAGTCTTTGTTTAATAATAATGGAAAGTTTTTCCAAAGTTAAAAAACAGGCAGCAATCATTTCCATTATTCCATGATGTCAAAACCTGCATAAAATTTGTGGAAATAACCATTTTCCACAACAGCACAACAAACTCTTTCTTCAACACAGATATAGACAGGGATCTTATCAGTGACTCTGAAGGCACAAATGCTTTTTGTTTTGTTATTTAACTCTTTTTATGCTGCAAAATATGATGATCACCTTGCAAAAGGAATCCTTTTTGCAAAATAAAAAATCTAAAATCCACTCTAATGTAAAAAAGTCCGATTTATAAAAGATACAAAAAATGCCATTATAAAGACAATATCTTGTTAAATTAAGAACATGCAAAATGAAGTCATGGGCTTATTTCTATGATAACCAAAATAAATGATTGAAATGTTAATCACAAAAATATTTACTTTGTATTAAATTATTAGTTTATCCACTATTAGAATACATTTAGAATTTTATCTTGTACAAAAAAATTTTTTTTTATTATTATACTTATTGTTTTACAAATTTTTTTCACTGAAATTTTCCACTGACCCTCTTGCAATCTCTGGAGGTCCCCTTGCCCCTCACTTAAAACATGCTTTGTATCCAAACAAACAACTCTTTCCACAGGGACAGTCCTCTCTGAGCAATCTCAGGTTAAGTGCTCTCTTTACAATAAGCAACTTTATTTCATACCTCAACTCTTAGCAATTTCCTACCTTCTAGTTAGTCAGAGATTAGCAGAGTCCATATGTTAGATTCATCACTATCCATTAACAGGCTTATCAATTAATCTATATCAAAAATATGTGAAATCCAATGCACCCCCTCAGGAGTACCTATGGGGAGCAGGGGGTTAGACTTGGACAGGCTGGTTTATGTTGCGAAATTTTCAGTTAGATTGTGCCAGATTGTTCTGTTTTGCAAAAGGGAGCTGCCAAGTTTGCATGTTTTCATCAGAGATGTAGTGAGTTTGACTGGTAACGGGTGGAAAGCGAGGGTAAAGGAAAGGGTTTCTGTATGCGCAATGTGCCAAACTGAAATCTACAAATGAGTACATTAATGTTGGTTTTTCTGTCACACCTACTACTAACCAAATCCTGCCCCACCTGATTCACTGAAAACCACATAACTGCAATGGCGCAACGTCAGTAGTCAGCAGACAGATAATATTTCCTCATATGATACACTATTCTTTGCCTTGGAGTTCTAGTTATGTAACAGAACACAGAAAACCTTTTTCATGCCCAAGACCTTTGACCAAACTAATGCGTCTAGGGACATTCAAGTCTGTAGCTTGAACATTAAAATAAGCATGCATATTTTCCACATATCTTGAAGTAGTAAGAGAGAATGTTACACAGAAGTGCCTTTGCAGTAGACTGTAAAAGTAGGCTTTATGTCTGGAGGAATTTCTATATTTGACACTAAATGCTTTCAGTTGCATGGTAGTAAACTACATCCCTCACTGAAAATCTATACTTTTCTATCTGCAATGTAACTAGAAGAGACTCCACACCTGGTTCTTCTGGCTTTGAGCTCTTTACAAATCCTTGCATTGAGATATAGACAGATACACACGTCAGCACTTTTCAAACAAATCCTGGAAATAAGCCTGTTTAACCTTTCACTGGGGTTTCCTTCAAAATACTGCCATGTGAAAGACTGGGTGACTTCTTTAGATACATTTCTGTGAAACAACCAACCAGTTAGGTTAAGCAAAAAAGAGTGCTAAGGACTATTAGCTACTAACAGTTGGCTTATATTCGACTGATCATACACATACTGGCAAAAGTCAACATGCCAGCTGAATAAATAAGAACTTTTATATTTGCTTTAAATTTCTTGTTAATATTAATGTGCTAGATGTACAGTGGCCCCAGAGTGTTAGACTGTTTTGGACACCTAAGTCACACTTTATAATGTCTGAACGCAACTACATTAGACAACATTAAATTCAATCCAAAAATAACACTCAGAACTTGACACTTTTTTTTTTTTTAGCTATTTTTGGTCTCAAGACCAGATAGTGTCCAAATACAGGGTCATAATGTTGAACAGTATTGCTTTATAATATGAAGCCTAGCATGCCACATTGTTTGATATTTAATTATATAATTATATATTATATAGACAATCCTGCGTCTTTAAGCGTGCTGCAACCATCCAAATCCAAATGAGAATAGTAATGTATGCACAATGCACGCTGCCTTTGGGATTCAATAGCTGGGTGAGTCTGAATTAGGATATGGTTTATGGAACAACAGGACACTTTCTGTTCCTAATCTCACTAACTTCAATGCTGTGCTCGGCATTATCAAAGCAAAAACACATCAGATTGGAAAAAGCGTATTTCCTGCTTCCACCCTCCAGAGATTCAATGACGTTTGAAGCACATTTATAGGGAATCTCTCACAGAGTTTATGGCATCCCTGGTTAAAATAAAAAAATAAAAAAGCTGGTTTAAACTGGTCTCCCAACCTAAACAGATGAAAAGTGCCCAA
The DNA here is from genome assembly GCF_012432095.1 of Onychostoma macrolepis. Taxonomy (NCBI): domain Eukaryota; kingdom Metazoa; phylum Chordata; class Actinopteri; order Cypriniformes; family Cyprinidae; genus Onychostoma; species Onychostoma macrolepis. The sequence continues at coordinate 22,908,043 of NC_081159.1, forward strand.
AACCTCTCTAAAACCAGCCAAGAGACCAGCCTGACCAAACTGGGAGACTAGCAAACCAGCTTTGACTGGTTTAAAATGATTTGTTTTTAGTAGGGAAGCTTTATTCACCTGTATTTGAGATTATTGACGTGGTTGCTGCCTAGAAGATCCTGAATGGTTATTTTGGTCTCTTTCAGCAGGCTCTTAACTGCAGAATCTCCAGTAGCCAGTGCAACAATGCGTCCTGCAGGCAGAGACTTTAGCAGCTGACTAAGCCTCTTACTGTCGTTATAAGAATCGTGTGTGTCGAAACGCTCGTTACACACCACTTCTGCAGTGTCCTGATCAACCACCCGCAGGTTAATCCCACGGCTAAAGTTCTTCTGGAAGCCATGGTCGCCGGTAGCCAGACCTGAAGCAGGTACAGTGCGAGTGAGGAAGGTCCAGGACAGTCTCTCTGACCCGTGGAGCTCAAGAGTTCCTCCGGCATTCACACCTAAAAACTTGCGGCCCATCCCGGGAACCTCAGTCACGGTGGTTTCATCCGATCGGCCGATTAAGGCGATGGTAGCCAGGGAGCGATAGCGGCATTTTGGAGCCCCGATATGTAGAGCGCCACCATCTTCTATCAAAATGTGGCGTGTTCGTAGTGTAATGTTTTTGGAGCCTTTTTTATCATCGGCAAAGACAACTGAACCTATAATGAAATGAATGATATCAGCACAAAGATGAGACGTAAAACCCAAATAAAAATTCTAGAATTCTCCTTTCTCTAGTGAAAAATAAATATACTAGAGCAGGGGTAGTGCCGCTGTCCTGTAGAGTTTAGCTCCAACCCTAATCAAACACACCTGAACTAGCTAATCAAGGTCTTCAGAATTACTAGGGCTACAGGCAGGTGAGGTTTTTTTCAGGGTTGGAGCTAAACTCTGCAGGACATCGGCACTCCAGGACCGACATTGCCTACCCCTGTACTAGAATGTATTTGAAATACATTTATTGAATGCTAAGTATACTACAAATACATATTTATGTACTTAATAAAAATACCCTGCATTTGTACTTTCACATACTGAACTGGTATACTAAAAGTCTGCTAAATTTGAACAACTAAGTTTGTACTTAATGCACTTTAATTGTGCAGAAGTAGTGCTGAAGTCCAACTAAAGATATACTGAAGTATATTTGATTGTGCTAAAGCAGAACTATTGCAAGTACACTTTAAATATTTTGCAAGACTGATATTATTCAAAGATCATACAATCCTCATCAACAGTGACATTAAAACACATTTTAGGCTTAATATTAAGCTCCAAATAAAGTACTCCAAATAAAGTTTAATTATATTTTTTATATCAGTAAGTCTTGAGCTATATGTCACCATTATTTTATATAGCGCTTTTAACAATACAGATTGTGTCAAAGCAACTTTCCAATATCAAAATAGGAAAATAGTGTCAATAATGTAAAATGACAAGATTAAGTACTCAATTTTCAGTTAAAGGCATTTCATTATTGAATTAACATATTTATTGTGTCAGTAAATATGTTAATGTTCATATATGTCAGTAAATATGTTAATAGATTTTTACTATACTTAGTCTGAAATAAATGTATTGTAAATATATTCATTTTTTACTAGCATTATAAAGAAATGTATAAAAATTAACAAGCCAAAGTGTTTTGCAAAGGTATTTTTTACACATTGCACAAATGATCTTACCTCCAGCCTGGATAGTGATAGAGTACAGGGTGGCAGATGAATCTAGGCGATAATGCTCACCACCGCGTACCACCACCACCTTTTTGAGATCAAGGCCAGGTTTCCAGGAGCGCAGCACAGGGTTGTGATGAGGGCAGTTCACTACAAAAAGATGTCGGAGGACAACAAGGATCAACAATAAGGTTTTCTTTTCTATTATGCCACACCAGTAGTTCAGATTTGTACTTTTCCCACCCCAAAAGAATGATCACCATTTTTATTAATGTATTTTGATATTTGCTTTGCTAGATTTAGCTAAACTTTGCTAATATTTCACTAAAAATAAACATTAAATGTGAAGTTTTCTTTAATTGTTTTACAAACATTTTTCTTTAAAAAATGTTCTATAAACTATAATTGCATAAAGTCATTTTGCAGGAAAACTATGACTTACAATGCAAATTACTGACTGATCTGTAGTTTTCAATACATTCTTACGGTCTGATACCATTCTTGAAATTTACAAAAAAACCTCATCTGTTACCCATCTTTGTACAGTTTATAATGTTACAAAAATTCTATTAATGCTATTTTTAACATCTGTTCATTTTTACAGCAATACCACAGCAGTACAGCCCCAACCTTGTGTTGTGTCCCCGTCATTTTACTGATGACAGCAACCTAAATGCGTACAATGCGGGATTCGCAGGCTGGCTGTTATTGAAGGAAGGATCAGTATCAAGTTTATTTGGACCAGCTTCTTCCTCCTCCAAATCAAAACCTGTAAGTGTGTTTAAAAATTGTTGCTCTTATGTTCTCTGTAGCATGCAAAATACGTATTTAGTTGTGTGTGTTGTGTTCGCTCTGTGCAGCTTGTAGGTTTCTGGTTAACTGGCTAACAGCAATATCTGTTCGCTCGCAACTGTATATTATTACTTGGAGTTATGATAAAGAATAGAGCAATACGTTGGTGTACAACCAGGCTGAGTCATCGGACCAATTACCGAAGATTAGCCTCATGCAAAGGAGGGATTTGGAAAAATGAATCATTGAGCGAATCGTTTGGGAGTCGTTGAGCAAATAAGGTAAAAATAAATGCATATTATAAGACAATGAAAGTGTTTTTTGACCTTGCATGTCAACCTGTTGTTGGGGACTCCCAAAACCAAAATATGAACCTTTCATAATCCATAATAGGGGCACTTTTAAAAAACACACTGACCCTAAACTTTTTAACGAAAGGTGATCATGTCTTACCATCCAACACATCTTTAGAGGCAAGACTGAGGACGACTATGAGAATCAGTAGGAAAACACAGAAGAAGAATCCAACACAAATACAAGTGTTCTTCCTCTGCTGGTTTTGGGCACGTTCCCTTCTGCTCTCATCTTCTGACAGATTAAAAACCGAAGGTCGTGCAGGGGGCGGGACCGGGGGCTTCAGTGGGGGCGGTGGAGGAGACTTGGCTGGGGGTGGAGATCGAACTGGAACAATCCTGCCTGGAACATATCCTGACGACCGCTGAGCATTTCCGTTGACAGGAGCCACAAAAATGGGGTGACTGCTGGGGCCATCATTCAGCTGCATGGTATAACTGTCTGCCACGTCCTATGAGGCGGGGGGGAGAGAAAACCATGAAAGATAAACTATCATTCAAATGTTTGGGGTCTGTATTTAATGTTTTTGAAAGGTGCAAGGCTGCATTTATTTAATCAAAAATACAATACACTATAATATCATGAAATATTATTATAATTTCAAATTACAGCTTTTTCTATTTTAATATATTTTAAGAGGTCATTTATTCTTGCGACTATTTGGCATCCGTTATTTCAGTCTTCACTGTCACATTATCCTTCAGAAATCATTGTAATAGGCTATGCTAGAATTCTTTGATGAATAGGAAGTTCAAAAGAATTGGAATTTATTTATTACTTTCGATTGATTTAATGCATGCTTGCTGAAAAAAGTACTGACTTCTTTAAAATTAAAAAGCTTACCTTTTCAATGAGAGAGTATGCAAAAATTGTTTTTGAAAAAAAATGACAAAATATGAAAAAATATATTTGATATAACAAAACTACACTACACCGCTTAGACAGGCACTAAGAATCAAGCTAAAAGTATTGTGGGCCAACCAAACTGCCATAAAACTGTTTCGACTTAATTTCGATCAGGTCTCAATTTCATAGTGGCATGACAATGTACTTTGAAGTGCAAGCTTTCTGTGGGTTTTCACGTTTTCAAGTTATTTACAAAACACATGGCACCAATTACAAGACAAAAAGTGCTCAGTCGTTCAACCCGTGGCCCCTTCGTGCCACAAAACAACAGGCACGGGCCCTGTAAAGAAACTCTCCCTATAAAAGCCTGTCACACAAATATTTGCTTACCAATAAACACCTCAGCCAGATTCCTTAATTAATATTCAAAGAGACTTAAAAGTTCCAAACAGAGAGTCTAAACAATTTGGCTTCAATTGTACCAAACACTTACTAATGCTTTTATAAACTTAAGTTAGATTCTTCAGGGCAAAAATCAATCACTATTTTTTTTTAAATCTTTTAAACATTAAGGGAGAATAGAACAGCCACTCGGACCCCAACATCTGTTGAACCGTAGCTCATTTATTATTATACTATTTAACTAATTTCATTGTTGCTTTGATCAACACAAAGATTGCACTATCACCAGATCCTGATCTGGCCATCTGCAGCTCCTCAGACTTAAACGCAGGGGCACAGCAATCACTATAACTGAGGAGGACATTCACCGCCCCCCTTCTTTTGGGATATAATCAATAGCCGTGCTTTAATGTGTCCCGTGTCCCATCCCCCACTTTTCAAACAGTTTTTCTCCCTTGAACAAATGAAATCACATTTTAAAGGGGGATGAGCAATGAATCTCCCTAGTCTGAGGGGGTGAGTGGACAATGGCAGGCTTTGGACAGAAACTTACAGGCCTCATCTGTGGTCACCCAGAGAGGTTGTGTAGTCTACTAGTGAAAATATAAATAATTATGTCTTAAAATAATTAAAACAGGTTCAGATGATTATTCGGGGAAAAGTTTTCATGGATACAAAAACTTAATTACCAAAATAAATTACCTTTCTTATGATGACCTACATTGCAAATGCAGAAACAGATGCAGACGCATGCAAAAACCTTGTTAAAACCAGACTAAGATGGTCTCCCAAACTGGCCAGGCTAGTCTTCAGCTGGTTTAGATGGCCAGCCAGTTGCTCTCCCAGCCTGACCAGCTGACAAGTGTTTAAATCCAGGTCTGAGGTTGAGAGACTGGCAAACAAGCTTAGGCTGGTTTACTGTATTTAAATATATATATATATATATATATATATATATATATTATATATTATATAAGATTACGAATCATTTTTGAATGAGCATATTTAAATTTAAATGCGGCATTTGGAATTTCAGCTTTGCTCAGAAGAAGAAGAAAAAAAATGAATAGAATAGAAACATGTTGGCACCGAAACTGGTTCGCTACATCGCCCCCTTTTAAAGTTTACACAATGCCACAAAGTTTCATCAACTTCAGATGCATGCGTAACTTCATCCCCCCTTTCAGTCCTTACTCGGATCTCCCAAAAGATGCCGTAAACACACAATGCACGACTGAAAATCCGTTGAAAGACCTTCCTACAGTAGAGGTCTGGGGGTCCCTACAAGGAGACAGAGGTGGTCTCTCTTACCTTTCGATCTCTTTTCACTGTCACTTGCTTGGCTCGTCCGCTATATTCTCTATCAACCGTAGAGAGCCGCACGCAACTCAGGGGCTAATTTGACAGGGAGACCGCAATAAATGTGTTTTAATCTTCTTTTACATGGTGTTTTCTTTCCTGGGCTGAAGTCAGCCAGCCCCTTCCCAGGCGCGGCTCGCGGAGGAAGTGAAATTAGAGGCGTGTACTGAAGCTGAGGGAGAGTCTTAGAAAAAAGCGCGTGGAAGATCCATTTGCATGAAAGGGGGTTCTCTGGTGGGCGGGGCTTACCGGCTTTTGAAACTATGAATTCAGTTTATTGTGAAGCTTATGGTCGCATACAGTACAATCAGCTGCTGAAGAAGCACATAGTCTTGTGTCATGCGAAAAGTGTCCAATTGATGTCCAATTGGTGAACGAATCGTTCTTGTGAGTCGGATCTTTTAAATGAACCGAGTGACAAACTGGACGGGAACTGACTCGGTTTGGATGCACAATCAAACCGAGAAGCGAGCAGAGAACGGAAGATTGATGGAGGTGATGTAGTATGTAGCTAGTAGTAATATTTATTAGAACAGATGGTATTAATAAATAACATTTTTATTAAATTATGATAAAAACAGCATGCTGAGAAATGTAAAAGAAGTTTAATATTGTTAATGTAAATACGCATTATAATTTGAATCTGGCTTGAAATCGAAAAACCCATAATAAATAGCAATATATGCCTGTCTATATTTTTTGACTGCTTTAGAGCAAGTACTATGCCATACTAAGCATTTAGAGACCACGTAATCACGTTCTGACGTAAGGAATCACGGAATCATTCAGTTGTTTAAAAAATAAGTGTTCAAAAGAATCGATTCGAGAAAATGAATCAGTATTCCCTTGCTTCTTTTCTCAACGCTGGCAAGAATTGACCAATCACAGTCGTTTGAGATTACTGATTAACTCAACCATTTTTTATCAGTACAGCTTGATGCGGCAGACTTTCAAGTCTTTGAATTTAAAACATTGAAATATTTCACTTTTTATTGAACAAATGTCTCCGATACGATTTAACTCGTCCTGAGATTTGAAATGCTTGTCTTATAGAAACCTTATGAGGGAGCACCGCTGCAGCCCAATAGGGATCCTCTGGTGTGCACATGACACGCAGGCTGGGAAGGGAATACAAAAACCATCTAACATCGTTAGGTTCTGTACTGGTCCATGAATTAACATTTATAGGGAGAAGGAAAGGGTTTTAACTACATGATGACAATATGAAGTAATTCTCACCATAGCAACCATTAAATAACATTTAACCTTAAATTATTTGGTGACATATTACTGTATAAGAAATATCAATGTTTAATAATTAAAACATTACATTATGTAATGTTAGATCAATAGTATTTTATAAGTATCTATATTATACAGAAACATCTTTATTGTCTTGTCCTGTTTTCTGTTCTCATCCTTTGAACCCAGTTAAGTGCCTTGTTGCCCCACCCTAAAAAGAATGGGTCACATGTGTTTGTAACATCCATGTTCAAGGCCCCAGGCTTCAAAGGTCACTGAACCCAGGAGGTGCGGATGACCTCTGGGCTGTTAAAATGGTCTTGAAAAGTGAATAAATATGAGAGGTTAGGATCATTGTTAAAAGCAATTTACTTTAGCTGTTAAGTTAATGAAATGCATGCCTCTCAGAAAGATGAGACAAAATATAGCTCTAGTTCTGTTTGAGATTTAGTAAGATAAAAAGCTTTATAAAGACATTCCATCTTCACGTTAAGATCTGACTATGCCCTGATAATCCTAATGGAAACCACGATGGTTACCAAACAAGACTGTAAACTTAGGATGTCTTCTTTCTAAAAGAAAATGTTGCAGATTTATAACCACAAGAGGTCGCTTTAAAATATTACAGCTATCAGCAACATGATGCAGATCAGCACACATCAAAAAACTTGAGTCAATACTACCACAACTGGATTTTATTTCTTTTAGATCTTAGTCTTTGAAATACATGTTTACTTCCAATTTTGTATTATAACTATTCAAGATCATAATTACATACAGTATATCAATTTTCTTTTACAATGGGTGTTTAAAAAAAACAGAAAAACACCACGTCTGGAAAAATTGAAGCACGTCAGTTTGTGCTTCAGTCTGACCAGTTAAAATCTATTCTGTGCCGTACATAATATTATAATAAATCAATGTACATTGGTAATAACATTATCATCAGTTTCATAGTACAGTCATTCAGGAAATTAAAAAAAAAAAAAAACACCATCCAAACGAAGGTTATTTACAAAGTGGAACAGGGTGACCGTTCTCTTTTACATTTGAGAAGTACTAAGATCTACTTTAGAGCATTGTTCAGTTTCCATGTACAGACATTACATCACATCCTTCCAAACTCTTATCACCGTGTCCAGTGCTTCTCTAAAGAGAAACTAAATGTCACTGCCTAAATTCAGCAGCAGTGTCCAAAGTAACAGCCGTGTCATGGCGCAAAACTTCCACAACAAAAGTTGTGTGCACTTCATCTGAGACACAAGATGGTATAAATTACATTTGAATACAAGTCAAAGCAATGACTGCAAACAGAATCAAGAGTTAAGTTCAGTGTGTGTGTAACCAAGAGGTCTGATGGATTATTTCCATTTTTTAAAAAAAGTGCAAAAGTAGATAACAATTGGATTGTTACTAATATCACTAATGCTGTTTGAGCAGGTGTGTGTTTGCTATGGGCTATTGTAAGCTGTCATATTATCCAGCATTGGTTTACAGATCTAGGACAGAGAATACACTTAAGAGCAAAACACAGACAAGTGTGTGTACATGGAGGAGAAAAAATAAAAACATTGAAATTTCATATAGATTATACACATTGCAGGTATGTTTTATAAACAAGTACATACAAAGTAATGTATCAGTTTAATATATTATTTGGCATCACCTCTATGGCAATTAATTATTTGTGTCAGAATGTTGCATTTGTACAGTACTCCATTGTGTACATGATTACATGCATACAGCAAAACAAAAACTGGATTTATGGAATGGGCTTGATTCTTTAGTACATAGTATCAAGACACAGAGCCGGATCACCGAAACATCCGACGACTCCGCTCGCACCGGTAGAAGTACAGTTACACAAACGCACCCCTAAGAAAGGCAGTAAAGGCACATCCCCTATTATCTGTGGAGAAGTGCAACTTAATTAGAAAAATAACCAAAAAACACAGGTGAGAAAACCGTTGTCAAGTTCACAGTCGCCTGCTGGGCACCAGGGGCATGTTCATCAAGTAATGCGAGTCCTGATCTTGAGGTCCATCTATAAGTTTACAAGTTCGTGAGCCACAAACTGTTTCAAGCGCTCCAGGTACTGTCCATACAGCTCTACATCATTGTGTCCTGCACCCTCCACCCACAGCGGCTCCACGGGGCGCTGGCAGCGCTCGTACAGGGCCAGTCCATGGGAAAAATCAATAACCTCATCCTCCGTACCATGGATCACCAGCACCGGAGAAGTGACTTTAGAGATTTTATCAATGCTGAGGGGGAAAAAAAGATACAAAAACACATGAATAGAGTGTTCTATTGTACAATGTTATTTAAAACATTATGTGATTTGTAAAGTAATTTCTACACGAGACAAAAATACAAAAATTTATTCTGAGGTATGAAAGTGCTTTTTTTGGATGTCAAGTATTTTTCTTTGGCTGTATCACTTTTCTTCGTTGATGACAAAATTAAAAATAAAATTGAATGCACATTCTTTGTCTTTATAAAAACATTTCATAAGACTTTTACCTTCTTAAGTATCTATCTGAAATTTATTCCGGACTTACCGGCTGGTCAATAATATGCATTAGTAAAGTTTTAGCGCATTTCAATTATTTTACAATACTAATTGCACATATCTGCTTTTTAAAGTCTGCAAAAATAAAAATAAAACATACACTACCATCAAAAGTTTGAGGTTAAGATTATGCTTACCAAGGCTTATTTTACTGTAAAAAAAAAAAAAATTAAAATTATTTTTTTCTATTATAATAAATTCTAAAATGTAATAATGGCACAATAGAATTTTCAATTTCTTATTACAATATAAAAGCCTTTGTTGCATTTGATTTTATCAATTTAATGCACATTGGTAGTGCATGTATAAAATAAACAAACACGGAACTACTTGTTGGAAAATATTTGTCACTAGAGGGCACACAATAACAACAATAGCTATGGGGCAGAAAACAAATGAACCAACCAACCAGGCGCCTTCTCCACAACATGGCTGCTCAAAGCAACAAACAGTATGTGTCTAATTGGTATGGAGGTACTACACAAATCAGGGAAAAACAGGCAAGTCTAAAGTGGAAAAAAAAAGAAAAGAAAGAGACTCACTTGGGGAATGCGTCGAAGCAGTACGTCTTCTTGGTGTCAGGAAAAGCCACCCGCATACCTGAGGTCAGAGGGGAGTGCAGGATGACTGCAGCGCTCTCGTATCGAGAGGCCAGATCCACCGAAGGGACTGTACCGATGCTCTGGCCATAAACGATCACGTTCTCTGGCCTGATTCCGTACCTAGAACACCACATTCAAATGATGAGTTCATACACACCTACACTCTCTGATGATGCTGCGATCAGAACACAATTATCATGAATCAAAGGTACAGGTGGTTTAACCTACTTTCAGAACCAGACAAACTGGGATGTGGCCTTGGTTTTTGGTGGTTAACACGAATGACTGAATCTTTTGAAATGCTGGTCATATACATTACGTAACCTTAATTGACATGCCCAACTTAAGTGTTATTGCTTTTACAAAAAGGCATAGGCGTGAGCCAAAATTTAAGAGCGGATACTAAAACAGACTCATTAAATCAAACTTTTCCTGCGAGTCGAGCTGCTCGCAGTCAACAGTCTCCATTTCATTACATTTCATCAAGTGATTGCTTAAAGGGGAAGTTCACTTTAAATAAAAAGAAAAAAATTCTTATGTATTTTTAGACAGAAAAATAAAATAGAGAGAAAAATTCTAGATGATTTTCTGTAGAAAATTATTTTCACTTGGTGTCTAATAAAATAAAAGATTAAAATCAATTATGCTGCAAGTGAATTATTTTATAAATAATATAAAAATATAATAATTCTGAAGAGAGTATATATAAATTTGTACATAAAGAAAATGTAAATAAAGTTTTAAAAACAAATGAATGCAATTTTTAATACAATATGCATTTAGAGTATGGTGAGCAGTAACTCAAGAATAGTGAACTTAATGACATCTCAGAAGCATTTTAATTCACCGCATAACAGTGTGAAAGCAATAAGCGCAGTTGCTTTCAAGGAATCCAGTAAGATGCAAGAAACCAAGTTTCTCAGTTTTATTTCTCTTGTACAGTGATGCTAGCAGGAACATTTGTACTTAAATCAGCAAATGACAACGTGACTATCTAACAGAACGCTGGTTATCCTAGGGGGCGCTGTGTACGCATTCTATGCCTAATTTAAAAGCGCATGATCACTTATTCAGCTGACTGCACTGCCACAAACAGGGATGTAAACAGAAATTACTTTAAAAGTAGGACATACAGGTGCATCTCAGTAAATTAGAATGTCGTGGAAAAGTTCATTTATTTCAGTAATTCAACTCAAAATGTGAAACTTGTGTATTAAATAAATTCAATGCACACAGACTGAAGTAGTTTAAGTCTTTGGTTCTTTTAATTGTGATGATTTAGGCTCACATTTAACAAAAACCCACCAATTCACATCTCAACAAATTAGAATACTTCATAAGACCAATAAAAAAAACATTTTCAGTGAATTTTTGGCCTTCTGGATAGTATGTTCATTTACTGTATATGTACTCAATACTTGGTAGGGGCTCCTTTTGCTTTAATTACTGCCTCAATTCGGCGTGGCATGGAGGTGATCAGTTTGTGGCACTGCTGAGGTGGTATGGAAGCCCAGGTTTCTTTGACAGTGGCCTTCAGCTCATCTGCATTGTTGGGTCTGGTGTCTCTCATCTTCCTCTTGACAATACCCCACAGATTCTCTATGGGGTTCAGGTCTGGTGAGTTTGCTGGCCAATCAAGCACAGTAACACTATGGTCATTGAACCAGCTTTTGGTACCTTTGGCAGTGTGGGCAGGTGCCAAGTCCTGCTGGAAAATGAAATCAGCATCTTCATAAAGCTTGTCAACAGAAGGAAGCATGAAGTGCTCTAAAATTTCCTGGTAGATGGCTGCGTTGACTCTGGACATCAGAAAACACAGTGGACCAACACCAGCAGATGACATGGCAGCCCAAATCATCACTGACTGTGGAAACTTCACACTGGACTTCAAGCAACATGGATTATGTGCTTCTCCACTCTTCCTCCAGACTCTGGGACCTTGATTTCCAAATGAAATGCAAAATTTACTTTCATCTGAAGAGAGGACTTTGGACCTCTGAGCAACAGTCCAGTTCTTTTTCTCCACAGCCCAGGTAAGACGCTTCTGACGATGTTTCTGGTTCAGAAGTGGCTTGGTAGCCCTTTTCCTGAAGACGTCTGAGCGTGGTGACTCTTGATGCACTGACTCCAGCTTCAGTCCACTCCTTGTGAAGCTCTCCCAAGTGTTTGAATCGGCTTTGCTTGACTGTATTCTCAAGCTTGCGGTCATCCCTGTTGCTTGTGCACCTTTTCTTATCCAAATTCTTCCTTCCAGTCAACTTTGCATTTAATATGCTTTGATACAGCACTCTGTAAACAGCCACATCTTTCAGTAATGACCTTCTGTGACTTACCCTCTTTGTGGAGAGTGTCAATGTTCGTCTTCTGGATCATTGCCAAGTCAGCAGTCTTCCCCATTATTGTGGTTTCAAAGAACAAGAGATACCCAGAATTTATACTGTATGGATGGTCATTTATTGAAACTCAAATGTAAATATTCTAATATTTTGAGATACTGATTTTTGACTTTGAGCTGCAAGCTCTAATCATCAAAATTAAAACAAAAAAAAAACTTTTGGAATGTTTTACTTTACATGTAATGAATCTAAAATATATCAAAGTTTCACTTTTTGAAATAAGTTACAAGAAAAAAATGAACTTTTTCACGACATTCTAATTTGTTGAGATGTACCTGTATACTGATAATCCTATAGCAACACATTATACAAACATGAAGTGACTTATACTGCACATAGTGCTGTGTAATTGCACAGTAATGCGTTAAGAATGTTGCTTTCAGTTCTCTAGCGAACACACACTTGACTGTTGTCTTGGTGGCAAACAGAAGGTCACAGAACAGACTTGAAGTTGAAGTTGAAACTGAAAATTGGAACTGTGTGACCAAAACCAATATAAATATTTTAGTGCTGTCAATCGATAAAATGTTTTTTTTAAATGAATCGCGATTAATCCCACCTAACATTAAAGTTTTTAAATATACTTTTATATTGCAATAATTTCACATTAATTCTTCAAATTAAATGTACAAATATAAAAAGGCAGTATTTTTTTTTAATAGCATCATTTTTTTTTTTTATGACTGAAGGACAGCATCACTGATACCAATACTGCAGTGCAAAGGGAAAAGACTAACTGCGATTTTTTTCAAATGAGTTATTGATATTTTTGGGACATTGAAGACATCCTTTATCATGTACATAAGTATCTTGAGGCAATTTCGTTGTTTTTCCGAGAAAATAAATGGGTCGTAACTTCAAAAAGCCCCGGAGAAACCAAGGCAGAACACCAGTAACGGCTCTTTCGCTTTGTTTGGAACGCTCAAAATGAGTTCCGGCGTTCTGCCTTTGTTTAACTGCACGTCAAAATGAAGTTACGTGCCGGCTTGGAGTTATACAGTGTTCTGCCTTTTTTTTTACTGTCCATTAAAGTCTGACGCATTTAAATTACGGTGTAGACAAACGAATTAGATCACGATCTACTAAACAAAGCATACTCCGTATAACAAAGCACTGTAAAGACTAGACACCTTGGCAGCAATACATAATCGTGAATAAAGAATATTTTATTCACCAGGCTGTCACTTCTAGTTGGATGCGTGTGTACTTGAATGCCGTAGCATGTAGCACGATCAATCATAAAATTAGTAGCCTAACAGTTCGCAATTAAATCCATATCCTACCTTTTCTTGTAACCCGATAAAATCAATCCATGGCGCTGAACATCGTCGGAAATGTTTTAATCCACAAGCATTTCTGAGCATGCCTGCTTGCTGGCGTTCACATAAATCCACAAGTCGTTCTTTTAGGTTAGGCTATTTAGTTCACATCAAAGCAATTATGCTATGTCTAGCATTCTTTTTATCTGTTACTGAGCATAGCAAATAAATAGGTTGCAAAACGGTATCCAATCACAATCACGTTCAACTTTTAGTCTGCTTGTTACGGTCAAAACATAATAATAATTAAAAAAATAAATTAACACAGTCACATTACTATATGCAATAGCCTATATGAGATAGCCCATGATCACTGGATTTTATACAAGTGTTACTATAATGATTTTGTAAATGGTGATCAGCAACCAAATATTGATCATGTGGAAGTTACTGCCTTTTGCCTTGGTGTGACTTCTCACTTTTTGCAGACAATGCAAAGGCAGAGTACATTAACTTCAAAATAGGGGTAAAAATAAAGTTTGAGCTTACAATTTTTTAATGTATATCATTTTCATTACTAAAACATCTAATTGCCAAATTTACAGTGTCCTACCTATAATTAATTTGGCTGGACAAGTAAAAAAACTTTAGTGTCATTTTTCTCAGTTTCAATTCCTACTAGCGAGTAGTAGGGCAGAATACTGATTTCTCTATAAAAATTAGGTTATTAGGTTATTTTGGCTGTTATTTCTTTAAGAGCTGACGCTGCTGAACGTGACTCGAACCTGACACGCATCATGTTCTCTCTCAACTCTTTTTATCATTTCTGACACACTTCAGGTCAATAAGTCTCCATTAATGAGCTGACGAGTTGAATCGGGTGTGTTAGATGAGTGAGACAGTGCTGGGCTGCTCCAGGACAGTTTTGAAAACCATTTCAGAGACATGTTCTTAAATGTGACCCATATAAAATATATTACAAGCACGCACAGTTTTAAGGCAGCTTTAATCGCCTTTTTGGTAACATCATGACTTAACTGACCACGGCATTGCATGCACGTAGTTTATTTCGCGCTTTGATATGAAAGGATACAGGCTACAGTGCTCGCCGGTGCCTTTGTGCGTGCAATTGAAGATCTCGCGCTCGTTTGAATCGCGCCTGCCGCTGAAGTGAAGCTGGAGAGCGCGTCTGAAACGTCTCCGGTTTGATGTGCTCGTAAAGACGTTCTGCGACTGAATAAATGCACTTCTTGTCAAGAGAAAAAGTGACAGAAATAGCAGTTGTGAGTGGGGTGGCCAACCCTAGCTCCGCCCCTGCGTTAAATATTTTTAAGACGTTAAACTATTTTTACAATTTTTTTCCCCGCCTTGTTTTTAATTGTGATTTTTTTTTAATGAATATTTCACTTCCTTTTTATGTAAAGCACTTTGAATTACCACTGTGTATGAATCCTTGCTTTGCCTAAACTGAAAAAATTAATCGCCTGCGTTAACACGCTAATTTTGACGCCACTAAAATATTTACATCTGAGCACAAGCGGACCTCACATGTAACATTATAAATTACAGTTCATCCACATACAGTGGGCCATTGATACCAATACACTCATCAATTTTGTCCTCAGGGATGGAAAAAATAAAAATCACATGATTCTACATTACTCCATGAGGTCATGTGAGACGAGGAGGAATGTGTTCTGGAGAACGGCAGAATGGATGTTCAAGGATAGGAGAAAGAAGTTATTTTCCAATAAAAAAACAGCTCTTGGCAGTTAATAGTGATCCAGCCTGTCAAGTTTAAATAAAATAAATGAACTAATTAAGATCTATAGCACTATTTTTAAGCCTTCTGAAGCCATAAAAAAAAATAAAAAAATAAAAAATAAATAAAAGTGTGAGGAAAAGACCAAAATTCAGCCTGCTCTGGAATTCTGCACACGGGTTAGACATGAGCTTTGGGAAAGCGTTAGACCATCAGTGAACAATGCCTTAGGATGCATTTACAGCTGGCAGGTTTGGTTTGATTAAAATTAACTCTGGTGCGATTGCTCTGTTAGTGCTGTTCATCTGAATAAATGTTAACACTGCCATCCGAACCTTGGTTGGACAATGTTCAAGCATACCTGGTTCTTCCCATCACAGGAGCTAAATTCAGTTCAGGTGAATTTAGCCTGTTTAGGTAAGTTGGCAAGCCTTATCCTACTGCTGGGTGGTTTGACCCAATTTTTTTTTTTTTTTTTTTGAAGATTCTAGTAGTTTAATGGTTTTTCCCTGACTGTGCCTTTATATTAATCATAATGCATGAAACAATGGCAGAACCACTGCATTTTAATCATGATCTAAACAAACATGATGGTCTGTGGAATGACTTTTCATTCAGTCAGCGTTAGAAAGGGTTGGTAGGGCCTCAAAGACCTAATGAATAGTTTCTCCCATCACAACTTATTTTCATTTCAAGCTGCCACTTCACTATGTAGGCTATAAAGATAAGAAAAATCTAAATCAACACTAGTTATCCCCATGGCAACAAATCATAAAATGCCTGTTTAGGTAAGTTGGCAAGCCTTATCCTACTGCTGGGTGGTTTGACCCAATTTTTTTTTTTTTTTTTTTTGAAGATTCTAGTAGTTTAATGGTTTTTCCCTGACTGTGCCTTTATATTAATCATAATGCATGAAACAATGGCAGAACCACTGCATTTTAATCATGATCTAAACAAACATGCTACATATAGCATGAGCTGTTTTTGATGCAAATTAGATTGTATAATTTCAAAATTTATACCTAAAACAGGTTGGTCTGACCTTAGCTTTGTGATATTTTCCTACATAAAATATATCTGAACGAAAAGAAAAAAACAAAAAAAACAGCAGATGGGCTGAAAACTTTTCAGAAGACTGTCAGTTCCCCTTTAGAGTTACATTCATATAAACCCCCAATTCAGTATTTAGAATTTTCTTCCTATATTTTGCACATGGTGAACAGTGAGCTTGATCTGCCTGCTACAGTAATTTTTCTTCTTTGCGTTCATCGTCAGCGTCTCTGGCTTCTGTTAATGGTCACTACAGTTGGTTTATTTGCCCAGTTAAAGAATTAGTTGTGCGTTAATAGTTCTAAACGTTTTCCAACCATTAGTCAGAAGTAGTGCTGTCAAACGATTAATCGCATCCAAAATAAAAGTTATTGTTTACATTATATATACATAAATATACACAGTACACGCATATATATTAATACAGACGTACAGTATGTATTTTTCAAATATTACATGTATATATTTATATTATAGATAAATATATTTGATATAAACAAAACAAAAAAATCTTAAATATATACATGTATGTGTGTGTATTTATATAGCAGCAATTCCATGCAAATGTCATCCTTACCATGAAAAAATAAAGTTTTTACCTAAAGAATAAAACCCTGTTTAATTTGTACATTTAGGTCTGTATTTTACTGCATTAACGTGCTTTAATAGAAATTTGAAGGAAATCGCAATGTTTATCCATCACATATGAGGGGTGGACCTAAAGTAAAATTACATTTTCATTCGACTGTATTTCATGTTTTCAAATAAGAGATCAAAGACTGATCATTTTTTTATTTATGTCAACAAGTAAGTATTTTGTAGAAAGGTGGAGGCCTGTCTGAAAAGTAAATAAACTCACTTTGTCTTAATAGCGATGATTTTTGGATTTATAAGGGCTAGATTTATGAGGTCTGGACGCTTCAGCGCTGTGTCACGTCCATAACATTTTAAAGATTAAGTTTATATCTTATAGTAATTATTAATGCAATTAACTTGAAACTTTCTGTACAAAGCTAACTTATGGCCATGCTAATTATGATCAACAGTTCATCTCCATTCTCTGCACTTATCCACCATAAAAATGCGTTACGGACGTGACCGTGACGGACGTTATGCATACTGGCATGCATACCTCGTTGCTGATGATTGATAGCCTGTGTATGTTTATACTGCTGGGATCTGTTTCATGCTTTCCATATCATGAAATTTTAGAAATGAATTAATTCTAACATGTAAGAAATTGCATTTTCAACGAGAACATCGCGAGATTGAGCCTAAAACTGTGCGGGCCAGAAATGCACAGGCGGACTGAAGTACAAATCGTCAAAACTTTTTCAAATGTCATATAATGTTCATAGTCAATATTATCTTATTTAAACATTCAATGTGTTTCAAATAACTTGTGTCTCGAATCTATCTGCGCTGCATTCATTCAGAGAGCAAGATTTTGCGTGTTCGGCGCATGTTGCTATGTGTGACGCAAGAGATGTGCTGTGGGTTTACATCATTCTCTCATTTTGTCTAAATATTTTTCTTCATTACAAATATTGTTTGGTTTTATTTTGTATCATTGCATGTTAAAAATAATTCACTATGCATATGCGAAATGTGAAACTGCAATCTTATTCGCAGTCTATAGCATTTTATTATTTGTACAATTGCCTATATATTCAGCATATTTAACTTAACCTGTTCTGTATCTGTGTTATTTAATGCATAAGCGATTTATTAAAATAAGTTTACGAGACTCATTAAAACAAGTTTATGACTGCGACATCCGTTTAATCTTGATCAACAACAATGATCAAGGAATTGGAGCAGCATGGCCCGTTAGATCATTTTAAAACGTCAAATAGCCTTCAATTTGCAGGTTAAACTGCATCTGTCTAGGATGTAGACTGGTGAGGATCCCACACTCTAGCGTTAACCTAATATAAATGTGCTATATAGGCTATTATTCATATTCAAGTGTTTGTGTGGTAAATAATTAATGCTCAAGAATGATAGGGAGGCGCCTGCGTGACCACTTGCATTTTTACATAGCCTTACCCGAGAAATATATCTACAGAAAGCGTGTCTACTTTTGAACGAACCAATTCAAAACGAAATCAAATACTCCCTGATTACGTAATCTGAATGCATTCCCTAAAGGCGCGTCCAGTGGAAATTTCGTGAATTTCATTTTTGCAGCTGACAAGGACTCATGAAAACATTAGTTTATTAATAAAAAATAAAATGTGTCCTTTTTTCATAATCATTAGGCAACTTTTGCTTGTGCATTGTTTTAAGGGTAGGTTTAGGGTAGGGGTAGGTGTGAACGGGTAGGTTTAGGGTAGGGGTAGGTATGGACATTAAAAAAAAAGCCTAAAAGCACATGAATAAGATGCTGGTAGCACAATCTGATAGGTAGCATTTTTCGCTATCGATTTGTGCTGCCTATCTTTTTAATGGGAGGTAGCACAATCTGAGCGGGTAGCACAAATCGTCAGAACCTCGTTGCTGACTGATAAAGGTCTACTGCTGTGTCAGGCTTACCTTATCATAACATTTTAGAAATCGCATTCTCAGCCCGCCAAAACTATTTTAAATGTCATTGTCAATATTATCTTGTTTAAACGTTTTATGTGTTTCAAATAACTCTTGTCGCTGTTCTGGTGAATGAAAGAAGGGTTCAAGTACATGTGGTAACGAAATACATTTTTAAATACAAAGATAGTATGTTAAAAGCGCATTTTAGTTCATTCATGGTGTCTCAAAATAGCACAGTTGAGTACACTTAGATGATCTTAAGTTGACCCTAAGAAGTACTAAAGGATCAGTTTTAGTATATTAAGTACAAAATTAGTGCGCGATAACAGAGCACTTTAAGTACATTATGGAAGTGTACTTGTTTTTCACCTGGGAGTGCAAGATATTGCGCGTCATGCCGCATACTGTGGGATTATAATTTTTATATTTTTATTTTGTCTAAATATTTTTTGTTTGGTTTAATTTTGTATCATTGCATAGTAAAATAATAAATAATTCACTTTTTATGCAGATGCAAAAGGTCTTCGCAGTCTATATACTTGAACAATAGGCCTATTATATTTAGAATATTTTACTTAACCTGTTTTTATCTTAGTTATTTAACGCATAAGCAAGTCATTAAAACTTTTTTTTTCAGTGGCATCCGTTAATCGTGATCAACAACTATGATCAACGAATTGAAGCGGCGTTGGTCGGTTAGATCATTTTAAAACGTCAAATAGCCTTCAATTTATAGATTATAACTGCACCTGACTCGGATGTAGACTGGTGAGGATTTATTTTAATGTGGATTCCAACCTCTAGCGTTAACCTATAGGCTATCAATGTGCTATATTTTTGGCCCGTGTTCAAGTGTTTGTGCGGAATATCAATTGATGCGCATGCGCCGCCTGCGCGATCATTTGCATTTTTTTCCTGATAATGAAACAACTTAAAATCAATTCGAAACTAATTTTATTTATGTAAATTCATAATAACAATAAAATGTTGTGCTTTTGCAAAATAACCAAAACATACAGGATGCGTCTCTGTGAACTGGAGCGTCTCCAAAAGAACCACAACTCAGCGTGTGTCTCACATAGAGAAATATATCTATAGAAAGGCTGAAATGCCTACTTTTAAACGAACCAATTTAAAACAAATATTAAATGTATGAAGGTTGCATTTCTCCCTAAAGGCGTCCAATGGTCCATACTGTGGAGGTGAGAGTCGGCACTATGAATTTCTTCTTGCAGCCGTAATAAACTTTAGTTTATTAGTAAATAATTAAAATGTCTCCTTTTTCTATACATTAATAATCCTTAGGCTACTTTTGCCTGTGCCTTGTGGCAAATTTTATACGTGTGCTTGAATATATTGAAGCTCATATGGATTAGTAGGTCTATTAATTTAATATAAAATGCGCAATTAGTTGAATATAATGGCTTAAACGAACAACTAGTTAACTAGAAAAATCTTTAGTGGGGGGCAGCCCTATTAAATACTCACTAGACGTCTCTGTTAAAGTTTTAAAGCATTTTTATAGGTTTTTTTCATAGTCGGATGAATTCCGCTTTCAGTCACGTCCGTAGCGGAGAGATGTCACGTCCGTAACGGAGAGATGTCACGTCCGTAACATTGATTTTTTCCTCTGAAACACAACAACAAAAATTTTAACAAAATTTATATTTAATGCTTTGTAAATAGCCAACCCTTCTCCATTCGGCAGACGTTGTCGCTTCTGGGCTGTGCATTGTAATTCGCAGAAAGTTTACAAAATATGTTGTCTCCCAGAAACTCGTGTTATTTTTTGTCACGTCCGTAACGCATGTGTTTTCCCCCCATTTAACATATAAAACAGGGTTATAGACTGATACTTTTCTCATGTCTGGACTCTATTTTAGGGGGTTTAGAAAAATATAAATATATGGTTTAATATATTGGTAATAAATATAATTTATGAGAATTTATATTTCAGATTTTGACTGCAAATGTCACGTCCGTAACGGTGGAATTGCTCACAGACATAATGTGTGTACTGTGTATATGTAAACAAAAACTTATTTTGGATGCGATTAATCGTTTGACAGCACTAGTCAGAAGTGTATACAGAGAACAGGGATCTCCTCTCAATTAACGACATTATGTACCTTGCTTAGGCACTTGTACCTTGTGCCTTTTTTATTTATTTATTTTTAAATTCATACCGTTTGCGTAAATAAAACCAGTTCACCGTCTGAACCAGTATATTGCCCAGCACTAACTTTTCCTTACGCCTTTTGTTTTGCATCTTTAGATTTGATTTACCTTTTTAGTTCTGTATATTTGGTACAATTACTACAAGTGTACACACACCTTTTCATTTGGACTGTTCCTCAAACAAACCTATGACTTCAGAAGATACTTTTATAATAGTATTGTTTTTTCCTCTTTCTTTGCAGGACTTGTCAGGCATGGTAATTACAAACCTTTGAGTCAGTGATGACCGAATTTTAAAAGACCTAACTTTTCCTTTAAAGTAATCTTCAGGGTTCAAAAAAGGTCACGTGCTTTCAGATTCAGAAGAACTCTGATGGTCTGTGGAATGACTTTTCATTCAGTCAGCGTTAGAAAGGGTTGGTAGGGCCTCAAAGACCTAATGAATAGTTTCTCCCATCACAACTTATTTTCTTATATAGCTGCCACTTCACTATGCAGGCTATAAAGATAAGAAAAATCAAAATCAACACTAGTTATCCCCCATGGCAACAAATCATAAAATGACTATTGCGCTGATTAAAAAAAAAAAAAAAAAAATAGCAGCATGTACCAGATCACCTTTAACACACTGATAAAGCAGCTGGCTGACAGAAAGTCTAAAGTGATACAAAACCTGTGGCGTGACACCATCAGGAAGTTATTTTTCACTTCCTGGGTACACAATGTTGCAATGACTGCAATCGGGCCTGTCCTTCCAGGGCTCCATGGGAATCAGTTGCTAGGCAACCAATCAATATTTGACTTGGAGAACTGGCTGCTGGCACCTCCCCCCTCACCTCTCAGAGGGAGCTGCGCTCTGTGAAAGACTGACAGCGAATTCTCGCAGGCTTCTTGAATGAGCTGCTCTCAGCTCTCAGCCCAAAAATACTCACAAGCACAATGGTCATTATGTCACTTCAGGAGGAAGGGGGGCACGGGGGTCTTATTCAGTACAGCTGCTACTGCTGGCTTCCGTGGCCTTTCCTTTATGACATCAAAGTCATCGTTTTTGGAGGAGGAAGACAAAAGCCATTTCCTTTGCTTCTTCCTTCAACCGGAATGGTCTCAGACTTTTGGATGTGAAAGATAATACTACACGTCACCACCGTTTTGCTGTTTTGAAGACAAAACCAGATGGTTCTGTTTGGTAGAAGTTTACATACACTACCAAGTCTGGTTGCAAATACCTATATGGAAATGCACACAAACTAGCTTACTGCAATGGCTAGCAGTGATAACAGATGGTCGCATCCGGACCAACTCCTTGGATATGAACCTGGCCCAAGTCATTCAGGCGGCACCAAATCATTGCACTGGAGTTCCCAGTGCCATCCGCTTTTCTTGTAAATGCTTAACAGATCTGTGCGTATGTGTGTGTGTGCACGTCAGCCCCACCTGATGTTTCAACACTGACTCACCTGGCTGAGCAGACAGAAAGGTGTGGTTGTGCTACACTAACATAACACAGTACAAACCATCCTGATCTTGATAAGTGTGGTTTGGCAAAACATTTTCCCTGTAGCAGGGACTGCACTGACTGTGGGCCAACAAAAACATGAAGCTTGACTGGGAAATCACCATGGGTTTACGATGTATTGGTACCATATTGGTCATCAGCCAATAGAGTCTGATCATCTTCAAGTACCATATCAAAATAAATGGCAATAGATTATAGGTTCCTCAGTGAAGTTAAATAAAATAAACATAGATCCTGTCAATTTTGTAAATGCATGTTTAAGATCTTACTATGATTCACACATGAGTTACATTTTTTTTAGACGTATGCCGGTCTTCTCCAACCATTTAGCTGCTCCTTAATTGACATCGAGCTTGCGTGTAATGCCCACATCTCAAAACCCATTCAACAACCAATGGATAGAACCATATCCTATGATGGCCCAGTAGTGCACAACACAACAAAATCGCCACGTCGCAAAGCATAGGACTAATTTCTTTGTGTTGAGGCTTGTTTCCTTTGTGTTGTGGAGATTTTGATGTGTTGTGCACTACTGGGCCACTGTAACGTCCCCTCTGATATTTTTTCCTTTTTCAATAATCAGATACATGTAAATGTACATCGCAACATGAAAGAAAATCTGTCGCTTCTTGTGTTTCGACCTTTAAAACACCTGTTGGAATGAGCTACTATGCTAATTGAATACTTATACTTGTTGGTTTATCTTCATCAGCCAGAATTCCCACACAGACGCAACACTAAAAATTACTAACCAGGTCAAGGGGGCAAAAATGATAGATGAGATTTAAATACTAATAAGAACAATATTCACGAAGTCTCAGTCAAATTTTTTTAATAATGTCCTCCAAATTGTAACAACTCATTTTCTATACTGTATAGTAGGGATGGATCCTCAGTCCGGTCCCAAGATTGACCTACCGGATAAGTTCAGTTCCAGCCCTGCTCCAACACACCTGTGTATAATTATCAAGTCCTCCTGAAGATCTTATTAGCTGGCTGAGGTGTGTTTGATCAGGGTTAGAGCTAAACTTTGCAGTAAGGTAGATCTGCTGTACAATCTACGAGTTTCTTCTCACATAAGTCAAATTAATATTTAATGTTAATTTATTTATAAATGAGCCGTGTAATAAGCAGAATAAACATACAGTTAGACGTACATCATAAAATAGACCCAGACAGAGTGATCAGCACTGGAAGTAAACAGACTTGGGACAATCAAAACTGTGATCGTTCTGGTCACCGTAAGAGCTGCTTTTTGTGATAGCAAATCATACATCACTGGCCACAAAACAAAGGGAAGAGCAAAAAAAAAAGCTGATTTTGTCACTCAGCATGGTCTGATAAGCACTCTCGTCTATGGATGGATAATTTCCAAGGCAAATGTATTCAACAGACATCTAAAGGCAGGTGCCCTTTATGTTTAATCCACCAAAACCTGAAGAGCAGATGAAAACCCAAAGCCCTCACACAAATCAAACAGAAGTGTGCGCCTGTAAAAATGCTATTCTGCAGCAAAACCTTTCAAGTTCACAGCATTCATTTAATTTTTTCTTTTTTGTTTTTAAATAAATCCTCTCACACCACTGCCAAGTATCAATCAAGAGGTTTGGAGACTCATATTTGGTCTCATATTTGACTGTGAAGATATTTCACAGGTTAGCTATAAAAGCACATTTTTTTATTTTTGGATTCTCAAGATCCTGCAATCTTCTATTTGAGCATAATTTAATGAAAAAAGCAGGCAATGCTGGCCATCTCTGACAGAATGAGATTAAAATGCCAATTATCCTCCAGAAATGGTAGGGAAAGCACTGCATACAATCGCGGACTAACAAGCTTTTTCTTGAAAAGGACAAAAAATGTGTTTCTATGAATAAAGAAAAAAATCCCAGCAGGAGACGCAAAAGATTTGGACGGACCGGCCTACTTACTACTACTCCTACTCCTCTCTCAAAACAAGCTGAACACCTTACACAAACATATACAGAAGCATACAAAGGATTAGAAGTGAAAACAGTAAAAGTTAAATTCTTCAGAGTGGCAGTCAGACTGATTTATCTACATGATAATCTGAATCATGTGCTTGAGTGGGATGATGCAGCTTGATATGGCAATGCGTGGGAACATTAAAAGTGACCAGAAGAACAGCGTGGGACTGCTTCATGAGGTACAACCCAACCCTCTGGGATATGACTTGTCAAACAGTGTGGACTGTGTTCCAGAGCATCGGCTGTGCTTTCTGACACCACATGCATGCATGCACACATATACGGGTGCAGCAGCAGCACAGGCACGTGGTGATTCACAAACGTACCCAAAACATTAATGTAGTTACAAGCACAAAGCTTCTTTGAAGGTTTTCCTCTCTCTTGCATGAACAAGGATGCTGCAACATCTTGCTACATTGAAGTAAATGCAATTAACCAAGTTCCCATGACCAGCAACCACAATAAACGCGCATGCATAGAAAGACAGATAAGCATTTGGGGCACATGATAAAGTGAATGACCTTGAGATAGGCTCTCCATATCCACAGTGTCAAAAACCCAGCTGCCACTGGGAAAAAAAACATTTCAGTCTGAGCAAGTGTGCTTCTGTTAACCATGAGGAAATTTCCTTTGCTGCATACTTCAAAAATCTAAACACAACCGCAGTCTGAATCAAAACATGACTCTTGACTTTCTGAAAGGCACAATTTTCATCGTAATCATTTAAAAGTTGCACAGGACATTTGGATGGGGGATAGGGTCTAAGAGGTAGAGGCAATATTAAATATATCCCCCAAGAACCTTGGGATTCACAAGGACAAAGACGCAACAGATACCAGAGACCATACAAAACGTACCACTGAAAACATTTGAGGTCTGGCCCAAAAACCAAACCGAAACACTGACTAGGTCAGAAGCAGACTAATCTATTTCAAATGGATTGGTAGTATATGGGATGTGGAAAACTATACATTTTCAAAACCGACTAGTTGGTGGTTTGCCGTATATTTCATATAGTTTTAGGTTCACTTGACACGCTTCAAAGTGTTATTTACCCAAAATATTTTCTTGCGCTTAAAAAGATGCAGACCCGAGTAAGGAAAAGAACACAGGATCTCGAGAAGCGTTTTTAAAAGTCAAGTCAACATTCATTGAAAAGTCGTAAAAAAACAGCGAGATGTGGCGCAATTCTCAAAGATGTCTATGAAGTGCATCTTTACATAGACAAACAACTAAAAAAAAAATTTTTTTTAAAAACAGTGGAATATAAAATATGTTCTGTGAGAACCAACCCCTAAGGAGCATGTTCTTGAGTTCAAACACAGCTAGACGGTATGCAACGGAACAGAACGCACAGTGTCGACGTAAGTTTTTAAGAGCTGAACTATATTTATCTTAACACAGCGTCTTAAAAACAATATGCTTAAAAAAAAAAAAAAATTTTTTTGAAAAAAAGTGAAACATGGCACAAGTGCTTTAAATGAGAAGAAATGGTTCTCTTTACCGCACAGCTGTCTAGCAGCAAAAGAAGCACAGAGTTAAAAATATAAAAACTATAAGAACTAAACATATATACAGTACTGAGTTATTCAGCAAGGATGCATTAAACTGATCATGAGTGACGGTAACAAAAATAAAAAATTCAACTTCAAATAATTGGTGTTCTTTTTAACTTTATAT
The DNA here is from genome assembly GCF_012432095.1 of Onychostoma macrolepis. Taxonomy (NCBI): domain Eukaryota; kingdom Metazoa; phylum Chordata; class Actinopteri; order Cypriniformes; family Cyprinidae; genus Onychostoma; species Onychostoma macrolepis. The sequence goes on from NC_081159.1 coordinate 22,934,263, forward strand.
GCATCCTGAAAAATCCTGAAAGAAGTATCATGTTTCCATAAAAACCAGCAAAAGTGTTTTTAACGTTGATAATAAGAAAAGTTTCTTGAGCACTAACTAAGCATATTAGAATTTCTGAAGGATTATATGATACTGAAAACTGGAGTAATGGCTGCTGAAATATATAAAATTAGAACGCATTTATTTTGAATTCTAAAAATACTTAGAAATATAAAAAATAAAAATAAAAATCGAAATACCAGAGTCATTCTTAGGAAGTGTGGACAGAGGTCAATGTTACTTTAGACGGGGAAAATGTAATGTAAGAGATAAAATACAAAACGCAAACCAATTGCTTTTAGAAAGTACTCACCTTGTTCGTAGTGCGTGCCATGCAGCATCCACATCAGCATACAAATTCTTCTCCGAAGGCTTCCCTGAGCTTGCCCCGTAGCCCGAGTAGTCATAGGAGAACACGTTACAGTTGATGCGGGAGCCTAGGCCGATGTAGAAGCTACTCATCTGACCCAAGTCTACAGCGTTACCGTGGGAAAACAACAAGGTGTAGCGGGCGTTTGGAGAACATCGCACAAACATGCAAGCGATTCGGTTCCCTCTAGATGTCCGGGTCATGAAGCACTCAATGGCGTCCTTCTCCCGGGTAGAGTACTGCCAATCCGCACGCTCGGAAAGGTGGAGGGTCCAGTGGCTGCCGCTCTCGTCGCACATCAGGGTGTAAGTGGGCTCCGGTGGAAGGAAGGCCAGCTTGGAAGCTATTCTGCTCGGACATGGCGGACAGCAGAAAAGGCAACATAGCTCACTCAAAGACAGGTGATTCATCCTTCACTTGAGAAGAACACAACAGATTGGAAAATTAGTGGGGTGGAAACACAAAGTACAATACAAACAGACGCATCTTTAAGGGACAGTTCAAAAATGTAAATTCTGCCAATTACTCACCCTTATGTCATTTCAAACCTGTATGACTTTGTTCTAAGGAACACAAAAGACGATATTTTGAAAAATATCAATGTTTTTTGTTCACTTCATACAATTCAAGTCAGTGGGGTCCTATGTTGTTTTGAACCTCGTTGATTTTCACTGCTTGGACTGACAACTAAAGCATAAAATGTGTTCCACAGAATTTTTAATATCATACAGCTTGATGACAAAGGAGTAAATGAAAATTCATTTTCATTTTCACCATCATATACATGAAAATTCATTTTCATTTTTGGGCAAACTACATTTTTAAAGGTGAAGCATCAAGAGCGTAATCTGCATAGTCAGAGGAGATAGGAGAAAGAAACAAAACTTAACTAAACTACAATACACATATCACCCTTATCATCTTAAGCACATGCACCATATATGCAAACTACATTTACCCAAAGAAGAATATAATAGTTTACTTAAAGATGGGTAAACACGCAGACCTATTAGTTATTCTCCACTGAACTAGACAGTAGCATCTAGTGTTCCAATACAATGGTTAAGCATGTCCTTGAATTGTTTATGCCCTTTATTTTCAAATAACTCAGTTAAATGTGCACTTTGTTAAGATACAAAATACAATCGAAACAGCATCTGGGGTGAAACAAAAAAAGTTCAATATTCACTGCAGTGCAAGCAATAGTTTCTATCTTAATGCTAATTTGATGTCATTAATAATGACTCTCAGACTTCACCCTTAGGATAGCTTTGACGTATGTGCTATCATTGATCAGATCACTTTATCTCTGAGTCATGGCAGCTGAAATCACCCTCATTTTCTTGGTTTCCGAGAAGAAAATTTGGTGGTTACACTTTATTTCGATAGTCCAGTTTAGACATTCTACTAACCATAAGTAACTTTGTAGTTGACACTTGATTACATGTCAACTAATTCTCATTAATTAGCAGCTACATGTCTACAAACTCTCAGTAGGGTAGGTTTAGGGTTAGTAGAATAAGTTGACATATACTTGCAAAGTTTCTCATAGTCAGTATATTGTATGTTGTGAGCACATCAAAATAAAGTGTTAGCAGCTATTAAGCAGACAGTCTACTAATACTCTAATGACTGCTGACATGTAGTTGCAAAGTTATTTACTGTTAGTAGAATGTCTAAAGTGGACTATCGAAATAAAGTGTTACCAATTTGGCTAGATTTAAAAATATCCAGTGTTTTATAAATCTGGAAAACATACAAGTAATCCACATCAATGCTTCCAAATATCCCCCCCAAAAATGTCTGGAAAACACTTCACCTTAATATGAACTCCAAGTAGGTGACATCACATTAGTGTTGTACCAAAAGAACCATTTAACAATTTTTTTCAACTAGCAGAGTGAGAAAATGTGAATATGACCCAGATCTGACCCATGATAATCAAATCCCCACCCTTAGTTTAATAAGCAGGAAACCATCTTGTTGTTTGGGTGTTTTGGACTTCATCACACTGAAGGGAAAGCTAAAGCTAAAAAGCATCCTCAAAATATTACACATCACACCCGACATCCAAAATGATTGGCTGAGGTTAATATTTTTTTCTATTAAAAGGTCAGAAATGGGGGGGTGGGGGTTAAAAAAAAAAGAACTGGTTATTTCACTCACTAGGTTTTTTTCTACCTCAAGTTTTACACAAACACATGGTCCACATAAATATTCAAATAAATACTAGAGACTTAGTTATTATAATAAATGTATCTATAAAACATTTAAGTATTTGACAGCATGAACTACATAGTTATAAAGGTATCAGAGAAGGACACTCACCTCAATTGAATCAAAACTGTTTGCTAAGTGAAATAAGCTTAGTTAACATTTTAACTCTATTATCTAAAGAATGTTACGGCTTAATTGAAACAGCTGAAGCCAGCTATTTGATTAGCATGGTCAGCTAATTAGCTAATTAAAAACCTTACTCTACCTGTAGATGCTGGAGACGTTGGTGAAGGCAGAAACGCTTTGACCTGGTGAAGTCACTGTATTAAATAAGTCAAATATGAGATTCCCTTTAAACGATCACTCAGTCCACTTAGCCAGATCAAGAGTCCCTCAAAAGCTGCCTCTGGTCCGTCCGATCTTGTCAACATGTGGTCAGTGTTTCATGATCCAGCGAGATCAAAGACTGGCGGTGTTAATATAAGCGTGACGTTATTAAATGGACCAGATTTTCTAATCTAATCCGTCCGGTACGGGTGATCTCATCTCACACCAACGCGTGCCCAAAGCTGGCTTTCTTCTGATTTTCTTGCGGAATGCCGGATATCAACGTCAACGATGAACGCTCTAACGACCAATCAGATTAAAAGGATAGATATGCTCGACCAATCACACGCGTCCCCGCTGCACACGGACTGTGTCGAAAACACAATAACATGTTGATTAATGATTTTACCGTCGTTGTTGTATAAATCAGGATAATGATACTTTTGCTGAGCTGCCAAGAATTAAATATTAGAGCTCAACATTTTTAACGTTAGCTGTGTTTTCTGAAGTTTTAAATCTTTCGTTTGAAGTTGTAAAGCATTAGCCAATTGCTATTTACTTCCGCTACTTTCGCATTGCGTCAATAGCCACTTTAACTTGTGAAGGCACGCGGTTTCTTATTCAGGTGTTTTAAACTGTCGTTGTTTAAATATTACGTATATTTTAGCGTTAAAATGAGTTCTCAAAAAGGAAATGTTTCCAGATTGCGAGGCCAAAAACACCAGAATGTAACTGCCTTCAAAAATGACAAGTACGGTGCAAGCGCACAAGTTAAGGTAAGCGCCTGCTAAAATAAACAGTGTAGAATCAGACTTACATCAGTTTCGTTGTCTAGGAGTTTATATAGCCTTTGCGCTGTTTATGATATTGTTATTTGTGTTTTTAATGTGAATTTGTATGTATTCTTCCCTTATGATGCTACCAGAAAGCCAAATCAAAGGTTCATGATGGTTTGTGCCAGCACTGCAAAGATGTGCTGGAGTGGAAAGTCAAGTACAACAAATACAAGCCCCTTACACAGCCACGAAAATGGTGAGATGAGGGAAGATTTGCTGCATAGCAACAGATGAAAGGCAAATAAACTCCTCCACAATGAACCCATCTCTGAAATGATGTTTCTGTGCCTTTTCTAGTGTAAAGTGTCTTCAGAAAACAGTGAAGGATGCCTATCATATCATATGCAAGCCATGTGCACTAAAGCTGGAGCTTTGTGCAAAATGTGGGAAGAAGGAAGAGATTGTCGTTCCGTAAGTAGATTCAGGCCTCTTCTGACTGAACATGTGCAAATTAGAAATAATGTGCTACTTTAATATAAATATATGTTTACATAATGAGAGAATGATGAAAACATGCCCTGAAATACAGTCAAACCAAATTTTATTCAGACAACTTCAACATTTCTCACAGTTTATTCGCTATAGTTTAGAAAATGGTAATAAAATATGACAAGAACTCAGAGTTAAACGGTCTCAGAACAAATTCATTTTGATAATGTCAGATAACTTTGATAGAAAGGTATGTAATGAATTAGGTTGACTAGCTGTCAGCTGTTAAATTTAAGTACATAATTAGATAATACCAATTTAGATCAACCAGTTACCAAGCAATGCTTAATTTTGTTCAGTCTGTGGTGTAAAAAGTTTGCATTAGCAATTAAGGAAAAATCACTTAAGCAAAACATGGTCAGGTCAAAGTGTCTGAATAATTTTTGGTCCCAAATTTGTATCAGTTTTACTGGTAGTTCACTGTATGAAGAATTTTTGGGTATAATATGTCACAGTTTACTTTATTTTGCTATCCTCACTTACACAAAGGAACAATAGTGTCCTGCACCCACTAGTAAAAAAAATATCAAAAATTATATCTGGTGTCTGAATCATTTTTGGTTTGACTGTATTTAAATTCTGTACAGCATCGATTTAATCGGTTTTCTATTTTAAAATATTGTATTTTTTTCCTGTAATGACAAAGCTGAATTGTCAGCAGCCATTACTTCAGTATTCAGTGTTACATGATCCTTCAGAAATCATTCTAATTAGAAATCTCATCCATATTAGAAATCATTCTAATATGCCAATTTGGTGCTCAGCTATTATAGATGCTCAATTATTAATAATAGTTCTATATATTTTGTACCCTCTTAAGTGTAAAGTGCCATGAGAATTAACTTTTAAAGGCGCTATATAAAAATAAATGTAGTATTATTATTATTATTATTATTATTATAATAGTTCTTTTTATTATCAAAAAAAACAATTTATGATGCTTAATATTTTAGTGAATGCCATGAGACTTTTTCAGGATTCTTTGACATAGAAAGTTAAGTAAAGTTAAAAAATACATCTTTTAAAACATTGGAACAGTGTTTCATAGTAGTAGTGATAATATATCAGTGCAGCACATGTGCCATCTTGTGGACATACACAGTACTGGTAAATTTAATTGTGGCCTCAAGATATTCTATTATGTATTTTTTTTTTTTTTTAGGCCGCTTTCACTGCTCTGTTATTCTATAAGCTGTGCATTATTAGGGACACTTCTTTAATAAGATTAATTAAACTTATCACTGTCATATATACTGTATGTTAAGGTGTATTACTATTAACTGTGACCACAAAATTAAGTTCTGATAATTCACAGTTGTTTTAGAGAGTTTTTATGTGTCTGTCTGCTTTTTGTTTTTTAGACTTGACAAGAAGGAAGAAGAAGAGGTAGAGGACACCAGCCAGCCAAATAAAGGAAAGAGACAGAAAAAAAGAGACGAGGAGAATGATGACGAAGATTTTGATGACCTGGGCTTTAGCAATGATGACTGTGATAGTGATTCAGAGGCCGAAGGAAATTAACACTTGCAGTCTTCTGTATGCTTTACCAGCAAACAGCTAAACCTAAGAACAGTGGGGCTGGATACTGGAAATGTACTCGCCTGTTCACCCACTGTTAATTGGGAAAGACTCCCAGGAAGTGTTTTCCTGTTGCCTGTGGGGATTGTTTGTTTCCATCACAGTGATCTTGTAGGAACTGACACAGTCATATGCCGAAACCCAGTCTTGTTTTTTAAAATCACAAACATTTTGATGGCATTCATGTTATTTATGAATGGCTGATTCATATTGAGAAGCTGTTTCATATGTCTTTTTGGAAATAGAAAAACAGAAATGGAAAGTACTTATGAAACATGTCTAATTAATAAAGGACCTACAAGCAAATGTTGTGCTGTCTGTTTAGAAAATACTGAATTACACTGAATGTTAAATCTACACCCTCACTGTCCTGTTGACTGTGATTTTGATCTTTTTTAACATATAGATTTTGTTAGAAACATCCTCTTGCATATAATAAGTAGCTGTAAAAAACACAGGGGACCCACTTTATATTAAGCATTATTAACTACTATGTAGTAATGTTTAAATTAATAATTTGATCGATGCACTTATTGTGTAGATATGCGTTTATGTTTAAAAAATACATGCATATAATTGTGGCTGTATTTAATTTCAGTAAATACAGCTTAATTATGAATCTACCCATACCACTAAGTCAAATGTATTCCTAACAGTATCCCACATCAATAGCAGCAAAAGCATTTTGCAATACAACATTAAAACAATCAGATAACATTTAAAGATAATTAATATAAAGTAGAACCATAACAGATCTAGAATAACTTTGAAAAATGAAAAAAGACTTCAGTAACACATGTTAAATCACCATGTGATCGCAGAGGTAATGCTATGATATCATAGCCAACAATTTCAAGATTTTCAGGGAAATGTCTCGTGATGTTTAAGGAACTTAAGAATCGTCTGTTTTGGCTTTTGTGCAGCATCTGAACCACCTGTGACGCAAAGTTAATTCATGATTGCTAATACAAAAACCAAATATAAACTTTTGTGAACGATTTGAGGAACTGTAACTTTAATCCTGGATTTATGTCATGAGATTTAGCCACAGTTATGAAGTAAGAGGAGAGAACTGTATCACATGTCTGACTGCTTTACCATCTCCTTTACCACATACATCAAAATTATTGTGTCCAAATGCTATTGTGAAAATGCTTTCAATGGCTGTATTCTTTATATGGAATAAATGGCTGCAGCTTCTTTATAGAATACAGTTATAGCATTTTAACTTTCCTTTACTCTTATCAACGGCAGAACTCACTAACTTAGTTCAACGATATGCATACAAAATATAATTATGTGTAACTTAATTTCAGTGCAGTTCTTCTGTGCAGTGGACAATGCAAACCATTTTGTTCTGTTTCATTACAATACATTTTATTTTTGTCTATATGTAGTGTTTGTCTATGTTGTAGTAAAGTTTGTTGAATGAGTCAGGTGAGACTGTAATGTCCTAATATTGCGTGAATCCTGTCATGTGTACTGAAGTGTTGCACAAGAATGTGGGTATTTCTAAATCAAATTTCCATGTAAAGAGTGAAGTGACCATGAAATGACTATTATTATTATTTAAAAAAAAAAAAAAAAAAAACATCAATTTTGACCACATCATTTTTGTGTTGAAATGATGCTGGTGTGCTTACCAAGGGGTGAAAAAAACTTAATGTTCTGTCCTTTACAATAATTATTTATCTGGCAAACCTCAACAGATTGTTCTAATATGAAACACTGCATGGGCAATTCGCACCTTTCAAAGAAGTAGCCAAGGTAAGTAACTATTGTTCATCCGTGTTGCTGTCATGTGCTTTTTCATAGTCTCTACAAACACAATACAGCAGAACTAAACAAAACATTTCACAAATACTTTCAGTTCAATTTATTTGTTATAAACGCAAATAGAAAATAAAAACAAAACTATAACTTCACCAGAACCCAATGAATTTTAGAATCTCATCTAATAACGATTGTCATTAATTATAGCCATAAATATTTAACTGATGGATATGTTCTATGTAGGAGTTCTTATTGCTTGTATATATTCAGTATTCCATTATCCCATCATTATCCATCTTAAGATTTGTTGGACATCTGCTACTGCTCAAACATCACCATGACCACACGCCCCATGAGAGTGTGTACTAAACTAATAATATACACTAGAAAACGTTTACATTTTCTTATTTGTAATTATTGTTGTTGTTGTTGTTGTTTTATTTATTTTATTAGCCTATTATTTGTAGTAGCGAGTAATTAATACATCAAAATCAAGAAAACAGGCGGTGGTGTGCTATCACCAATTACACGCACGAGAGTTTGATTGGATGTACGCTATGACGCGCTTAGCGCTGTTGTAATGATTACCGGATTACAATATCCACCTACCAGGAATTCTGCAATGACTCGTATCGTGTATAAAAGTTCACAGTATTCATTTGAAATGACATTTGAAAATCTGTGCCAATAATGAATCGGAACGACACAGCCGCGCGCATTGCGCACGTCTTCAGTGGAACGTTTGTGCACTCCACACCACGAGCTGCGGTGGAAATACTGCAGAACTGTGTCTTAGGAGTCGACGATGAGGGCAAGGTTTGTTTAATAGTCTACTTAATTACAATTAATGTCATCTCGTTTTGATTTACTTTCGAAGATAGATGTCCTAACCACATAATGTATTATAGTTATATATATATAATAAATGATGCCATTTGCCAATTATTTGTAATGTACCTCAAAGTATTATTATTATTTTTTTCATAATGGTGATTTTCTTCTTTTTGAGCAGATTGCATTTATTGAAAATGATCAAGATGTGGTCAGTCTTTCAAAAATATGGGGCTTTGTAACTTCAGACATAAAACAGCTTGGACGATAGTAAGTACATCAGTCTAAATGAATTGCATATATTCTATAGTCTAACATAAGTCTTGCATAAGGGTGCTTTGAGTCACTTTTGCATTCAGAACAACCACTCAGCAGGTAACAAAATAGAGCAAGAATCTTTGTGTAAACAAGCTTTGTGATCAAATTGTGCAATAATGAGCATGTTCCAGCTTGAAATCTTTCCATTGCGCTCACCTTTTTGCTGTGCCACTGCTTAATTTTGCTTTTGCTCCACAGTGAGTTTCTTATGCCTGGAATGGTTGATACACACATCCATGCGTCTCAGTATAGCTATACTGGAACTGCCTTAGACCTGCCTCTGCTGGAGTGGCTCAACACTTACACTTTCCCTGTGGAAGCCAAGTATAAAGACTTGGATTTTGCCAGTAATGTCTATACTAAAGTCGTGGTAAGCTCATTGAAACAGATTACATAAAGTCTAAATAAACTATAATAAACATAAAGAATAACTCTAAAGTAAGGTAAATCATTGATGGAACTGATATGGACATAGAATGCATGCTGCAAATTTCGTTTGAACCTTTTTGTTGACTGTTTGGCATTGTAGAGAAGAACCTTAAAGAACGGCACCACTACTGCTTGTTATTTTGCCACAATACACACTGATGCCTCTCTTCTGCTTGGAGAGCTTGCAGGTAAAACACATGCAACCAAGGATACACACACACGTTGAATGAATTTCCCATGTGACTGTATCTGTGGTAGCAAACGCACACACATCCTTTCTCTAACCTTTGGAATTTGTCTTTGCTTTGCTATCTTGTCTTAATTCTTTTTGCTGACAGTCTGTTAAGTAACTGCATTTATGTTTGCTTTTTCATATTATGTAAGAAGAGGTGCACTGTGACCTATCATTCTGTGAAGTAAAGTTGTAATAACTGTCTCAACTTTAATATTACTTTAAAATCCTGTGTCCACTATGTTGCTGTATCGTTAACACACAAGATAATAAATCAATTATTGATCATTGATTTTTAGATTTTGATATACAGTAATTTGCCTCTTTTCCACTAGATAAGTTTGGACAAAGAGCTTTAGTGGGTAAAGTTTGCATGGACTGCAATTCTGCAGTTCCACAGTACAAAGAAAGTCCAAGTGAATGTAAAGAGGAGACCAATCGGTGAGTTTTGGAGGACTGTGTGACTGTACTGACACAATAGTGTTAGTAACCTCATGTACAATGTACAAAATGACTGAATTTTGGTTATAAATCTAACCCCCAGTCTGATCAGTGAACTTGAAGATATGATTCTGCTTCCTCCTGTTTTTGTTTTTTTGCAGTTTCATCAAAGAGCTTCTCAAAAAGGAGGTAAATAACGGGTTCGTTCTCATTTATTTAATTGATTTATTATGTAAGTCTAGTCAGAGTCGGTGTTACAGTAAGTAGTTGTGCCTAAATGATTTCAGGCTGTGAAATATGAAAATAAAAATATGTTATCTGATTGTTTTAGTACCCAAATGTTAAGCCTGTGGTCACTCCTCGATTCGCTCCGTCCTGTTCCTCCTCACTGCTCAGTGAATTAGGTGAGATCGCCAATAACAACAAGCTTCACATTCAGGTTTGTCCTCCTTTCACACATTAACATCTACTCGATAAACAGTGATTTACAAAGGTTAAAGAACATACAATTAACATTCAAGTTGATGACGGTATTGTTCACATGGTAGAAGCTTGAAAAACGGTATGATGACTAAGAGTTTTTGATTGACAGATGGCCTTATGTTTATAATTCTTGTAAAAGGCAATAGTGAAGTGAACGATGGGTGTCTTCAGCTTTGTATACTCCACGCTCCATCAGCATTGATAATAGAGATTCTGTGCAATTTTACTTTATAAAAGGAACTAATTCTAAACTATAATTGTAACATTATAAATAAATGCTGTAAATATTATAAACTGATATTCTAAATTCAATAGTTGTGAATAATTAACAGTTAAGATGCTGTAAATCATAAGATAAACACTAATAGACACTTAGTAAAATGATTAACCCCTGTTTTTCTACAATTATTAAACCTATAGAGTCACATCAGTGAGAACAAAGAGGAAGTGGAGCTTGTCAAGACATTGTTCCCAGGCTGCAAATCCTACACTGATGTTTACCTCAAGCACAACCTGCTTACAGACAGGGTGAGTGGTATTCAGTGATTGTCATTGTACTGTACATCAAAGATCTGATTAAATATATTTTTTAATAAATCCTTTTATCTAATATATTACTTTATATACATATTATTCTACATAGATACCTTTGTTACTGATTCATTGTATAATTTTGTAGATTTTATGTTCTGAATTGTGTTGCAACAGAGTCCAAGTGTGAAAGTCTGAAGTCTATGCATGACATAAACAAATGTCAGTCTTCTATACAGTGGTTATTGGAAAACTGCTTTACCTTAAGCTAAACTGTAAAAATAAATAAATAAATAAAAAGTTGAGCCAACTTAAAATTTTCCAACTTATTTTTGTGTGAGATTCTCAAATTTTTGTTGTATAAACTTAAAACGACAAGTTGAGAACTCAAAAATCTGCTGAAGCTGATTGCCTTAAAATTTTAAGTTGGCTCAACTTTTTTTTTTTTTACATTGTACTATGCATCTGTTACGTACATTTATTTTCTTCTTTTTAAAAGGTGTAGTAATATTTCAAACCACCTTTGCCCTTAAAATTAAATAAATATGGAGGAACTCATAGAATCGGTTTTCGAGTCTTTAAAATGCAGCTTTAAAATATGCAGCTGTTTGCCAATATACAGTTTTGTGAGTTTATTTAAAAAGATATATACAAATTAATTCATATAAAACTGCACATATTTTTTTAAGTACTTTGGTTTGTTGTCATTAGCCCTGTGGATGTAAAGGGCTTGCTTGAGAGGTTCTGAATCATGTGCTTTGCAATATGAGTTTGTGATCAAAAGTTCAGTACACTGGAGTGCATTGTCATTTGTTTGAGCATACAAACTCCCTGATCTGAATAGATGGCACTCTTCCTCACTAATCTGGGACCAAGTGCAAATCCCATTTCTGATTTAAGAGACCTATGATTTAAAGGAATAATTTACCAAAAAAAGTGAATATTTACTCATTTTCATTATTTACTCACGCTAGTGTCGTTGCAAACTTGTGGAACAAAATCTTTGATGATTTTAACCAAATCTGAATATTTCAGCTTTAGGTTTTGGATAATTGAGTATAATTTTCAGTGAACTGGCTTCAATGAATGATTAATTCTTTGCTATTCTGAAAAGAATGGACAATTTATTTTGATTACAAAGCACCTTTTAAAACTGTTCCAGTTGTTAGATTAAACATTTGCGGAATCTCATGAAAGTTTAAATTTGAGTATTGAAATTGGTTTAGAATTAAATGATGTAAACTGACTATTGCAGACTGTAATGGCCCATGGCTGTCACCTAACTGATGAAGAACTGGAGATCTTTCTTGAAACAGGATCTGCAATCTCTCACTGTCCTAACAGTAATATTTCGTAAGCATCTCAAGCCTTTTACTATTAATATTCATTTTCAGACCACTTTAATATATTCTAACACGTTATTTCATTCATTTATTGTCTCTTTTACCATCCCAGGATTTGCAGTGGGATGCTAAATGTGCGCAATGTCTTGAACCACAAAGTGAAATTGGGTTTGGGGACAGGTAAGGTTGTTACCAGGCCATTTTTTGCATTATAGTGGGAAATTCTTTCTTAGCGAAAGCTTTAACCCTTAATCGTCCCTTGAGTAGGGTTTACGTTAAAGTCGGCATGAAACGGAAGTTGCCACTGTCTTTTCTTCTCTACTGTGACGTATATCCGAGTGAAACGGCATCTGAAATGAGAGGGCGGGACTTGATTTTGTCCTTCGAGAATTGATTGGATCGTTGGAAGTTGGGGTGTTACTAACAAAATGGAGGCAGATCTGAAATGCCAGTTTGCAGTTAGTGGTGGGGGATTTCTCGCCACTGGATTCACCGCCGACACCCAAGCATGAATAAATGAGCTAGTTATTAGGGATGACGACCACGATCAACAGCACAAAACATGCCAAGAGAGAGAGAGAGAGAGATAATATGAGCGCATCCTCCATCAGTTTAAGTCATATTCATGAAACAAATTAGTTTGCGATGTCCTAAGAGTAATGTTGTCGTATTATCCTAATATCTTTTCAGTGTTTAAGGGTAACATACTCCCTCATGACTGGGGTCAGTGCTATAAAGTGAAGCATCGGCTTCAGCTCTTCCCCTGTAGTTTATCCCAGCATTTACCCTCACATCACTAGCTCCTCCCTTGCGCCATCACTCGTGACCGGAAGAGTAGAGAAGTCATTTTGAGGGGGAGGGGAGGTTAATGTTTTTGATTAAAGATTACGAGGGCACACGAATTAAAAAAAAATAAAATAGTGAAGTGCACGGATGAATTCTTTATAATAAACACTACAGTATTCCATCAAAAAATAAGAATTGTAAATTTTGATTTCATGCCGACTTTAAGGTCCTTTTACAGAGTGATTGCATAAGGAAATATACATTTTTTATATGATAAACTATATATCATTTTTTTTATTTACTTCTCAACTATACATTTATGCTGTTTTTGTGGATATTTGATAGTTTTTTTTTACCTATTTACTGCACAATTATTCAACTACGCCATAAATTGGCTTATGAAAAATATTTTTTTTATGAACAAATCACTTAAATGATGACCTAAATTAAATATAAAAGGTTTTTAGATATGAGTTAGGGATAGAATACTGCCATCTGCAGGTTAGAGGAAAAACTTTAGGAATTACAGTTAAAGAAAGAAAGTGCAATGACCACATATATCCAGCAGAGGTCCGTAGGGACTCAGTCATTTTCAGTTCAGTTTCAAGTCAATTTTTCTTCATGTTTCAACTTCTCCTCGCAACTTTATGATATATATTTTGTGAATATATATTTAAACATTCTAAAATATATTTAAAATCTATATTTTTGTCAAAGGTTAGAATTTGTTGTTGTTGTCTGATGTCTTTTGAATTGTCTGCTTTTGCAAATTATGTTACATAAATTTGCAGAAATGTCTCTCTCTCTCTCTCTCTCTCTGTGTGTGTGTGTGTGTGTGTTTTGTCTACCCCTTCACAATGTTATGCATTTATGTTCTGTGCATTTATTAATTTTTTTTTTTTTTTTGCCAAAATCTAAAAAAAATGCCCTGGACACCTATGTCACACGTGTGTGAGTGAACATGCTTGTTCAATGTTGCATTTGTGCTCTAGTACCAGTCCTTCATTTATGAGTGGAAATTTTCAGATTTATGCCAAATTTGTTGACTTTATATGCCAATTTCTATAAAAATGCACTCTACTGCAGTCACACACACGTGCGTGTTTGTGTGTGTGTGTGTGTGTGTGTGTGTGTGTGTGCGCATGAGATAGAATGTTCGTTCCAATTTGCATTTGTGCTCTAGATCCAGGGCCCGGTTGCATGAAAGCTTTTAAGCTAAGAAATCCCTTAGTTATAAGGTTAAGGGAACCCTTAGAGAAACTTGGGTTGCAAGAAATATCCTAAGGGTCAACTTAAAGGATCATTAAGTATTCCCCTTAATTATCTAAGTGTTCCCTTAAGTGTTGCTACAAAGTCCTTAGTAACTATTTCACCTTGATAAATTTAAGGGACCAAAACAGCTCCCTTAAGTCATCTTATTCTCAGTATTTTTTAGATTTTTAAGATCAATTGTAAGACTTAAGACATTTTTAAAGACCTGCACAAATAAAATATCATATAAGCATAGTAGGGCAATAACTATGGTAACATATTAAACTGTAAAATGACTGTAAAATGCATGACTTACATGTTTTCACAAAACAAAACAAAAAATATATATATATTTTTTTAAGAAAATGGATGAGTTGTAACAATTATTATATTACTTTAAACAATTATTATTAATCAATTATTAGCCTATGTAATGTATGCCTTAACTGTTTAGATTTTTATAATGCATTATCTTCTTGTCGATCCACCTGTTCACATTTACAACTCTGCGTGTTTGCAGAATCAAAACATGGGTTCATTTTCACATTCATTAACATTTCCATCATTGGTCAGCAGAAGAGCTTTCACTTTAGAAACAAAGCGGCTTCCTCGGTAACGACTGTACACAAAGCAGCACAGAAACGGGCAGCGCTAGTTTATTTGTTTGTGTTTTAGTTGGTTAGGTTTGTATTCCGCTATGTTCTGTTTATTGTCAGAGATATACATATCTGTGTTTATTGTGAGATGTAGTAACTATAGCAACCGCGGCGCCCATTGCCGTATGTTGCCAGGAACTACCGCGAAACGCTTAGTATAAACACTTAGGTAAGGGTGACAGTTAAGACGTTTGTTGCAACGCTCTTAAAGAAATCCCTTACCTCAGGGAATTTTTTCCGCTCAGGGATACCCCTAAGTCAGATTACTTAAGAACTTTTATGCAACTGGGCCCAGGCCTTTATAAAAATGTAAAACATTTAACTTTTCCCATTCATTTTCAATGTGGGGTCAATCTGAGCCCAAGGACCTTAAACGGTAAAAAAAAATTTGACACACCTTTAGAACAACCAAATCAAGTCCAGATTTTTTGTGTGTGTTTAGATAGATCATTTAGGAAAAGTCACGGAGTCTCATGCCCCTGAGATGAAGGGAACACTTTTCTAAACGGTCCTTGGGGTCAGCTGGACCCCAAGGACCGTTTAGATAAGCTATACATGGCAGTTGGCAGTTTCATGTCAGGTCCAGTATTCTGCATTTTATAGTTTTGTCTGTGCCGTCTGTAGATGTAGCAGGAGGCTACTCTCCATCCATGCTAGATGCTATGAGAAGAACTCTCGACACGTCCAAAGCCCTGACCATCCAGGACCCTCAGCATAAGACTCTTTGCTTTGAGGAGGTTTTCAGATTGGCTACACTTGGAGGCAGCGAAGGTAAGATTCCAGCTCTCATTGTCAAATGTTATTTACGTTATTTATTACTAGCACAGCACACTATATAAACTTGCCTGGTTGTTCTCCACACTCCCTACAGCCCTCTCACTAGATGATCAGATCGGAAACTTTGTGGTAGGCAAGGACTTTGATGCCCTGCGAGTGAATGTTTGCATTCCTGATGGACCGATCGATTTGTTTCCTGGTGAAGGCCCCAAGGTTCGACAGATCTCCTACTGATCTTTTCTGCCCTCATACTGAGAAAACAACATCAATTGGTTAAATGTTTTTTTGTGTGTTGTCATATGCAAACACACAGGTTTCGTTGCAAAAACAATAAATATCAATGAATATACAAAAGACATTACAAATTCTTTAATGTGTACAAATGATAAAGAATGCCCCATTTAATGTGTGTGTTTTTTTTCATACAGGTCATTTTGGAGAAGTTTTTAAATTTAGGTAAGTTGCTTTAAAAAATGTTGAAAGGCTTAAAGTATCCCTTTAATTCAGATATTCTTGTCTTCTCTAAATCAATTTTTGTTCTGAAAAGGTGATGATCGAAATATAACTGAAGTCTATGTGGCTGGAAGACAAGTGGTTCCATTTCCAGATACATAATTACTCTCTGGCTGTTTTTACCAGAAATTTTTTTTTTTTACAGTGTAGTTTTTTTTTTTTTTTAAAGGATGTTATAGACGTATATTATTAAGTTAACATATTGTTAAATGTCTTTATTTAGGAAATAATGTTTATTTAAATTTTACCACATGATTTAAAGATTTGTCTAATGCTCAAATAGATTTATTTTCAATTTCATTAAATTTTTGTCTTCTATTTACTATTCGTGTTGATCATGAAAAAAAAATGTGACAGAATATATTTTATATTAATCAATGACAAATCGACAATAAAAATGCTTTATGTTATTGTCACCCTTTTTAAAATTGATGTTATTTAGGTATATTTATTTATTTATTTTTGATTGCTTGTATTATCATTGATTCACGATAATACACTGCAAAACAAGTATTTGTGACGCTCTCATCAGAAGCTCTTTTCTGTCTGTCTCACCTGTCCTTTCACTGTTTACGACAGTTCTCAAGTAGGAACAGAGCTCTTGATTACATTTGCTTCATGCCCTCTACGTACGGTGCTTAGAATAAATGATAGACGAGTTCTGAATGTATTTGAACTGAAACTGAGTGGTCATCATATCAAGCAGTGACAGCAGTGTCTTGCAGTATGACATGCTATACATCTAAAATGATTTTAAACAGCATCCTTTAATTATTCAATCATTTTTAAACATGGAGTTAAGAGACTGTGTAATTGTTATAGCCTAGTCAAAAATAGTGATTTTTCACACAACAGTGCTAGTTAAATGAATTGCAGTAAAATTACATAAATAAATATGCACTTTTCATTATTCATAAACATTTTAACAAAATTTAGAAAAGTTTGTTTATCTGCTGATTAATTGGCAAAAATGATCGATAACCACATGGAGGCGCTAAGAGACTGTGTTTTA
Source organism: Onychostoma macrolepis (assembly GCF_012432095.1). Classification (NCBI taxonomy): domain Eukaryota; kingdom Metazoa; phylum Chordata; class Actinopteri; order Cypriniformes; family Cyprinidae; genus Onychostoma; species Onychostoma macrolepis. The sequence goes on from NC_081159.1 coordinate 22,951,495, forward strand.
CACCGCAGATCTAACTCCAGTCCACACTGCCTTACAGTGATGATGTCTCAATCACACTAATGATATCAGCAAAGAAAAAAAATATGATGTGCTTTAGTGAGGATGAGTCATATTTGACCATTTTTTTCACAGTATGCTCATATTTGAGTCACATTTTATATTCAAATATCAGTAAACATGATTTATATTTTATATCATTTTCTGTTAGTATAGTAAATTATGTTGTTTTTTAATGATCTGAAACATTTTTATACATAATATTATTTTATGCCATGCAAGTTTGTGTCTTTTTCAGCTGAAGTTTGTTGCACCACAATGTCAACATTCCAGTTCTGAAATCTCGGTCAGTCAGGCCTGTCTTGTGTGTTTGGAAAAATAATATATGAACACATTGCTCAGCAAGCAAAACTTGCTCTCATAATGATTGCGTCATCATGATGAATCTTTAGTGTATATTTAGATGTCATTTACAGAAATGTTTACAAACTTAACTGCTTTCACAGAAGAAAATGTAAGGGAGATATGTGACCCTAGACCACAAAACCAGTCATAAGTAGTAGGCTATGGGTATATTTGTAGCAATAGCAATATGGGTCAAAATTATTGATTTTTCTTGTATGGCAAAAATCATTATAGGATATTAAGTAAAGATCATGTTCCATGAAGATATTTTGTAAATTTCCTACCATAAATATATCAAAACTTAATTTTGATTAGTAATATGCATTGCTAAAACGATTTTCTCAGTATTTCGATTTTTTTGCACCCTCAGATTACAGATTTTCAAATAGGCTAGTTGTATCTCGGCCAAATATTGTCCTATCATAACAAACCATATATCAATGGAAAGCTTGATTCATTCAGCAATCTCAATTGAAAAGAAAATGACTGGTTTTGTGGTCCAGGGTCACATATTCTTTGCTAATATATGGGTGGGAAGATGCCCCTCTTAAGAAGTAGGCTAACTCTTGGTATAATAACTCCATGAATTATATTAAGTAGCCTATTAAAGCAATAGTTCACCTGCAATGATTTTGTTTCTTCACCGAAACAGATTTAGAGAAATACATTACTTACTCAACAATAGACCCTCTGCAGAGAATGGATGTCATCAGATTGAGAGTCCAAACAGCTTCCTCCAGTGAAAACATCCATGCCTTGTTGTCCTCTCACATCAAAATCCACTGACATATTTGATATATAGAAATGTTTTGGACTTCTTTGCACTTAGAAATGATGCTTGTATCTGTGTATATTTGTCTCCGGATTCAAACAAGATGACTTTTCACTTGTGAAAGCATTATGCAGGCTATCATGGAACGTTATTTTAGCTGGAAGCAATGGCTTGAAATTAAAAACATCTGACTGATGGTTTTGTTATTTTACAAACATGAAGCCTTTCACTTCACAAGATGTTAATTTGTGGACTGGAGCCATGAAGATTGCTTGTGGATTATTGTCATGCTTTTATCAGCTCTTATTCTGATGGCACCCATTCACTGCAGAGGATCCATCGGCGAGCAAGTGATTTAATGCTCAATCTTTTCTGATGAAAAAACAAACTCTACAAAATGTACATCCACGGATGGCCTGAGGGTGAGCAGTAAATTTTCAGCAAATGTTTATTTTGGGGATGAAATATCCCTTTAAATATAAAATGTTAGCAAATGAAATGAACCGTCAGCTTTGGCGTTCTAACCCAAGGGCTTGAACCACAGACATCTAGCAAAAAGCATAAAGTAAGTGTCTCAGAGCGAGAGAGAAGCAGAAGTGAGGGAGAGTGTATAAACATGGGACTGAAAGACAAAGAGGCACACAGATGGGAGAGAGACAGAGAATGAGACGGAGGCATGAGTAAAGCGCATGTGAGTGGGAGGGGCTTCGCGAGCAGACGCGGTGGGAGCATGTGAATGGAGAATGAGGCGAGCTTGTGTCATATGCAGTGACGTCACAGTGCCCATCTAAAGCCCCGCCCCCTTCCTGCCGCCTCTCTCTCTGAAAAATGCTGAATCAGTCAGAGCTGGCTCTGTCTGGCTGGGAGTTTCCTCGCTAGACCACACAAGGTACATTAATTAGTTGTGACAGACATATATAATAATTTTGATAACAACTTTACTGAAATGGCATAAAGAACAGACTTTTAGTCATAATAGTTTAATATTGTGTATGAAGCTGGTTGTGTAAAATTCAGTGAGTCAAACAGGTTCCCATATCTGTCATAATCCCCTCTCTTCGTGTAATCTGACTGTCTGGCTGAATGAACTTCCTGTGTGATCTACCCTGAGGAACACAAGCAGCTTTGAGAGCCACACCCAGACTCACAAGTTAAAGGCTGGTTTTACTCTGTACAGTTAAGTGATTAGCATCTTCGTTCCTGACTACGCCTCAAGGAACAAAAGCTGTGTTCACAACAGCACGGGAACGTTCTGGTAAAGTTAAGAAAAGGAGAACATAAGTTTGGAGTTTCCTATGAACTGAGAATGGTGTCGGATTAGAGTGTTCACTTGTGCGTGGTAGTGTTAGTTTGAGAGAGATTGTGTGAGATCACGGGCGGAACTCACTGCCCTAGTTCACTGCATCTGTCATAATCTGGTTAGGTTTTGTGACAGGCCAGCCATTCTCCTCTAGTTCATTGTACACAGTAAAAAAAAAAAAAAAACTCACTAAAACTGAAAAGATAAGTCTGCTACCTTAAAATTCTCATCTGTTCTGTTGGAGAAATTCAAGATGAAATTTAAGCAGAAATTACACATTTAGCATTTCATGATGTTAAGCTTGAAACAAGAAAACATAAGCCAGTGGGATAAGAAGGCTTAAACTTATTTCAAATGGAAAACAAATTAGTTTTTCTTACCTCATTGGCAGATTATTTTTTCTTATTATTTTAAATATAAACAGTTAATTTTGATACTTTTTCTTTCTTTCAGAAAACAAGATTTATGTCATTTTTTCTTTTTCCTTTCTTGATTTAAGAATATTTAGATATACACTCTAAAAAAATGGTGCTATATAGCACTAAAAGTGGTTCTTTGGCTCGTAATCATAGGGGAACCAATCTTGGTGCTTCAGTGGTTCTTCAGCGGTTCTATATAGCACCGCTACCATATACAGAACCTGTTAAGCACCTGTATGGTTCTTCAGCGGTTCTTTGGGGTGATTAAGGTGCTATATAGCACCACTGCCGTACAAAGAACCTGTTAAGCACCTTTAAATGTTCTTTATGAGCCAAAGAACCACTGTTGGTGCTGTTTAACACCATTTTTGTTGAAGAAATACAATGCAGTATGGCACCTCTTATGCTTCTACATAGCACCATTTGACAAAGGTGCTGTATAGCACCAAAAGTGGTTCCCCTATGATTACGAGCCAAGAAGCACTTTTAGTGCTATATAGCACCATTTTTTTTTTAGAGTGTACTGAATGTACTGAAATAAGAAAAAGAAAAACTGAGTAAGAAAATCACTTTTAGCAGTGAACATTTTTTTACTAGCCATCAATATCCCTTTTCCATTTATTTAGAATTGTTGATGACTAGTTTTGTAACATTTGTTATATTTTTATTCCTTAATATTCCTTAATAAACTTGTCATTTACAGGACCATTTAAATTGGATTTTTTTTGTCTTACGAACTCCTTTTAGACTAAAATGTTTTCTTGAAGTACAGAGATTTTAAGTTAATATTCCCATAATTTAACTTCTGATATCAGTTAATGGTCACATGACATAGCGGTAAACAAATTTTTTAATTGTTTAATTTTTTTATTTTTGATAATTTGTCAGTTTAAAACTTTTCAACACACCCCAGTTTAGTCAAATCTGATTTAAATGAATTAAAAACTACTTTAAAAAAAAGAGTTATCAAAATTCTGAAAAATAAATACTTTTATGAATAAATAAATAAAAATAAGTACATTTCCTTCCCTTTTATTCTCACCTCCCTCTCAAGATTTTGCTCCATAATTGCTTTAATACCAAACTCTTTCTTTATTAAGCTCTGTCTCATGGTTCTGAGCCTTGCCCTCTTCTCCTCAGTCAAACTCACGACTGAGAAGCCAATTACAGCCTCTGACTGGCACAAGGATTAACGTGGGAAGAACACGCGGAACTCTGTGTGAGGACCCATCTGCTCCCCCGCTGAACAAGTCCTATGTACTGCCTTTAATTCAGTCCCAGGTCGTTTACTTTTACTCGTGATACAAAGTTCTAAAGCCACACTGTTTTCCTGTTCAAATATGCCTCAGTATATCTCTTTGTATCCTTGGTTGCCACTCCCCCTGACGCATGTCTACACACTGTGGCGTAGGCATCTGCCCTCAACATCTGTCACCACCTGTCACTGTGATGTCATCCACCCAGACGGGCTTAACGCCCAGCCCCCTCTGTACAAATACAGAGAGCGAGCCTGAGCCACAGACGCTGACTAGTCATGAGTATGACAATAACACCAAATGACTGGACGATGATACGAAAAGATTCAGACAGAGAAAAGGGACAGAAATGCACTTTGAAGACAAGACAGGAAAAGTATATGTGAATATCCCGTGTGTGTGTGTTTGATTGAGGGTGACACCAGCTGTTGTCATTCCTTAGAGGGTGACACACACCTCTCCAGCTGTTACTAGGTCAGGCAGGATTGTCAAATCTGCTTTGGTTGCGAGTACAAGAAGTGCTAAAGGTTGTCAGGACAGCTGTCGTGAAAACAGGATGTCTTTTGCGTCAGCAGGCGGGACAGGTGTGCAAAACAAGCACCCTCTGAAAAATTATTCAGCTGTCAGGGAATCTACAATTTGGGTCTTCTGCTGCGTGTTATTAAGGTATAAAAACACCTGGTAACTACTCACTTAAAAACCATTATCTGTACGATGTTCTGCAATTTCCCCCAAAATAACAACAGAACAACATGACTATATATTTTCTCTCTGTATATTTTTATTTACAATACTTTTTTTCTTTAATGCCAGGTAAAAGGATTAAATGCAATACATAAATATGAACAGTAAGGTGTTTTTTCCATACAAATTTGCATATAACTAAAGGCTGAAATTTAAAACAGAAACATACTCTCAACAGATACATCTTTTTTTAAGGAAACCTCTCTCCCTACAGAAGAAAAGACGTTTATATACACAATACATGCACTCGGACTCGCTTACATTAACATATGCATACACACAAAAATGACAGGTGCATTGTAGGTGCATTTTAGGACATTGACATTTTAAAACAAACAAGAACAACAATGTTTCACAGACTCAGGTCTGACTTTATGCGTATACTATTGCGGTGTTATGAACGCGCCGTCTAAATAGTTAGCTCATCTCGCTTCGACAACAGGAAGAAGGTCTTGTGCGCAAATTTCCCCCGTGCGCACAAATACGCTCACACGGAAACGGACTGTACCACCTTACAGTCTAATCAAAAAGTCACACGTAATTAACAAAAATAAAACTCCCAGACGTCTGACACTCTAAAATGCAGAATGAAGGTTATTGGTTCTAGAATGTGGGAAAAGAGTTGTCTAGAGCAGACGAAAGGGGAAAAAAAATATATAAAATTAAAATTAAAAATAAAGACTTCTGAAGAATCTCAACCTTTCATTCAAAAACATGATGTCACAGTAGCAAGTTCACATTCTAAAATAATGCTAAATAAATGGTATTAACGACTGGGCGGTCTCACATTCCAACTGATTTGCTAGAACAGACTGTAATGACAAACTGCAGTTTAACAGATCAATACATGCTGCACACATCATCAGGTAGAGCTTTGACACACCTCTTAAATATCCAGAGTCATAAGTCAAAGGCTGAACACTACTTACTCAGAAACTACACGGCCACGTTTTGGCACAGAGTATCTGCCACTCCCATTGCTTGAGGGCGGGAACAGGCAAATCAAGAAACAATAATAAAAAGCTCAAATTTCCTGAAAGGTGTCCTATGCTTTAGGAAACGAAAGAATATGCAAGAATACCTAGCATAAAACACCACAGAGAGGAGAGGAAACAAAACGGAAAGAAATTAATACCTATTAGAAAACCAAAATCGGTCAAGATCGTTCATGCATGAGCCTCAGACGGTACAGTTCTCTCGTTTTCTTCTTAAGGTGATAGAAAAACACAAGTCCGTTTTTCAAGTCATCCATTTTATCCACCAGTGTTCTCGGAGAAAGAGGGTAAAGCTTATATTCTCTGGATCTTATCGGCCACCACTACGGGATTCTCCTTACGGATCTTAGCAGCAGCTTCCGCCTTGTAGTCGTACGTGCAGTTGTGCTTGTCTGAGTACCGGTGAATTCCACAGAACAGATTACCACATCGACAGTCAAAACCTGTAAAACCAAAGAAGACGTAAGGCCTCCGATCACAGATATCACACCAATATCAGAATGACCGATCAATGAGTCTCACACCTGTTAGGCCAACCCTTTTACGGCAGGTAAAACATCTATTTTTCTTAGGTTTGGAGGAATCTGGGCTCTTGCCCTCATCGCTGCCCTGAGCCACAGGGATGGGGGAGTAGGAGGAGGTGGGCTGTGTTATGACTGTGGGAAGAATGGAGAGAGAAAAAGAATGTTAGAAATGAAACCGTTGCAATGTGGCATGGGTGGATTCTGAAAGCAGTCCGAGACCGATTTCTGAGTATAGTCGCAATTTTATAGGACTGTACCCTAAAATAGGCTCTTGCCACAAACCCCAAAGTCCCAGTTTCTGTCAGAACGAAGTTCTTAGCACTGCATGAACTTATGACTGTCATCAGTAAACAGCTCACACTAAAACTGGAGCAGGCCCAAAGACTGCTCTGTTTGCAGTAAAGTCCATTTTAGTACAAAGAAGAACTGAGAAAACAGAGCTTAATGTCTGAAGGCCCAACTACCACAAACTTGACAGTGTTTAAATAAACATTCCTGGCATACTTGAACAATGATAATAAGTAATAAAACAGATCTTGCTTTCATCTTGCACGTCATCTTGCTCATCATCTTGCGCACTGCTGTAGCTGCAGACATTTGAATATATATTTTAGACAGCACAGTTTTGGTTTATTGACATTTGACAGGCATTTTTGAAAGATTCCATCATACACATTATAAAATCCCCCCAGCAATCAAGCAGCAAAATTGCGCACAAATATTGGTTGTTTGTTTGTTTACAGGGTTTCTGCAGGATTTAATTTAATTTTCTCAAATTTAAGACTTTATGTGAATATTTAAAATTCATACCATATGAGCGGGGGAAGGGCAATGTCTATAGTACCATATCAAACTGTAAAAAGCATCATTTACAGTTCAGATACAAGTTTTCACAAAACAAAACGTTTTAGAAAATGATAAACTTTACATTTCAGCCTTTAATCCATTTAAGAAAATGTATGAGTCAAAAGTATTAATGATTATGTTAAATTTAAACAATTATTATCAATAAATTATATCAATTAAATAACAAATTAGGGGTGCGCGATATTGACAAAATAATATCTCTATAATTTTCTGGGATTTTATCGATTACGATAATTAGACAATATTTTGCTGACTGTGTTATTGTGCTGATATCTTAAGGACTACCGTGGACAGCTGACTCCTGAATTTTTTGATATTCTTCTTATTCTGTGTGATCAGTTTGATATAAATATATACATTTTCTGCCCCATATCTTGAATTATGTGATAATTCTAAATACATTTTAACAGACTGATTCATGCAGTGAAAGAACACACTATAAATGTGCACGCGCACTAGTCTAACCTACTAGACTTATGCGCGCACTCTGTAGGTGTGTTTTGTTTGCTTTTCGCGATATACTCGATAATATCAATCGTTAAAACAACAATTACGATATTATCGCAGACCATACATATCGCACACCCCTACTGTTTAGATTTTTATAATGCATTGTCTTCTTATCGATCCACCAGTTCACATTTAAAGCTCTGCGTGTTTGCAGGGTAAAAAGATGGGTCGATTTTTGCATTTGTCTTAACTCTGAACAAAACAACAGTTTTATTGAAAATTCTCATTCATTCTCTGCCTGCAGGTGGAGCGTTTGGTAGAAACATAACTGTTTCCCCGGTAACGCAGCACAGTACCAGACTTTGAACGTGCAGCACTCGTGTTTATTTAATGAAATCATAGCCTTTTGAAGTTTAATTGTCACATTAAGCCATATCGCAATTCTGGTCTTTCTGTTCCCAAATTTAAAATCATGAAATCATAATTAAGACTTTCTTGTACAATTTAAGACTTTTTAAGACCCCGCGGAAACCCTGGTTTAACAAAATTATTGTTTTTGCACACTTTAGATGATAACGAAATATGTTTAATGATTATTCACCAAGTTTAATAAGTTTACTGTTTAATTCTGCATTCTAGAGACTGGTGAGAAATCAATTACAATTATTTTATTTAACTGACAACATTAATTTTAAACAGTAAGAAGCTAAATGTAGTTTTGTGAGAAAATATTAAAAATACATCTAAATGTAAATCTTAGATGAAACGTTATAAAAAGTCAATATTTTCCAGATAATATTTTAAGTTGCTTTGTTGTCGCTTTTTATAATTTAATTAATAATTTTGGAAAAGATTATTTAATTTAGTTGTCATTGCCATTTTTCCACAAATCATCTTTATACATAAAAGTACATACATACATATATATATAGATAGATATCTGCCTTTATATTTGAGAGGTTGAGGGGATCATCATGTTTGATGGTCCTTGACATGAAATAGTTTGAAACATTCTGTGTTAGACTAAACAAGTAGCTTTGTGTGTCTACTTTAATATTTATTTGATCACATTTCATTCCAATTACCTGGTTCGGCAGACTCCGCTTTAGGAGACAGGGCCTTTTCCTCTCTAGAAATGCTCATTTCTGTCATCTGTTGTGTGACTGGTAAGGAGGTGGAAGGAAAACTTCTGCAAAAACAAACAGGTGGGGTTTCTTGAAACACAGGAGATCATTCAAACGTCAAGCAGCTGAACATAAAATGCATTCTTTCCCAAGTTTAACAACAAACACACATGTGAAGTACTTACTCTCTCATGGTATCTGTGCTGGGTGCAGGTGAAAGCTCTGCTTTGTTTATGCTGGCTTCTAGTCTCTGTATGGCGGAGGCCTCTGCTGAGGGGCTGCCAGCTGGTCCAACAGAACACAAAGACACAAATCACAAACAGTGCACAGGTGCAGCTGTGCTACACTATACAAAAGGCCTGTGACACAAAACAAGTGCAGCTTATCATTTTCAATTTCTCAGGGAAGACCCAACTGACCAAGAAAAGGATTAGGTTCTAAAACAGCTCAGAATAACATGCTATCACTGGGTGCTGATGTGCCAGAAATGCTTTACAAGCAGTAACCATGGTCTGTTATTGCTGTAGCAACTATAATATCACCGTCTCCAGGAGGTACAATGAATGAGAGCCCTTATACCATAGTATAACTACATTGTTTGTGTGGTCTGTAACCATAGAGAGCTCTATCTAGAAGGTTAGAGAAACAGGTTAATGTTTCAGTGTGACTTACCCAGGGGGCTCATGGGACTACGATCACTGCTTTGCTGTCTGTTCAGGTGCTCCTTATAGCACACCGAGCACATGCCATTGGTCCTGGGGTTGCCATAGAAACCACAGCCTGTGGTACACAGTATAGGCACAGGACTCTGGTTTGTCTCTTGGGCCATTGCTAATATATCACAAAAGAAAACAGAGACAGAATAAGAGTGGTCATGTTAACAATGACAGCATTGTGTTTGGCTTACATGCACATGCAATGAGTAGAGGACATCATTGTTTTAAAGGTGCACTCAGTAGTGTAGAGGTATAGTAGTAATGAGGTATGGATATTCTAAGCTATTGGTATCAGATTGGCACTGTTGTGGACAGATACTCAAGGCTGCAGTATCAGTATCGGACATGAAAAGCAGTATTGAGCTATTCCTAGTATGTATGTGTTAATTATTATATTCTTTAGATAGCCCATTTTGTTTAGATGTATGTTTATGTTTATCTTTGGTATATAGCACAATTAGCCGGTGCTTTAAAGTACAAACATTTTAAAAAAAATTAACTGTGTAACACATCTCTAAGTGAATGAAAACATCCTGCAAAGTTTTAAATTTGAAAGTGCTCTGTGTTTAAAGTTATTGTCTCTCAAACGAAAGAGTCGACTCTGAATCATTGAAACGAGTCGTTTTTAAAATGAATCCCAAGCGTTTCATGTTGACGTCAACATGAAACATTAGCATATTGCATATTAACCAATAGCATATTGGTCTGAATGAAAATGCAAATATAGGCTTTTGGAGTGGTAAAAATAGTGGTTTCCCCGGTAACATTGTACACAAAGCAGCACTGCTCACAAACACTACTTTATCAGGCATGATGAAATGAAAATAAGACCAATCACTGTATATCAGCGTCACACAAATGAGGGGTTTGGAAAAATGAATCGTTATCGTTTGGGAGTCCTTGAGCAAATAAGGTAAAAATAAATGCATATTATAAGACAATGAAAGTGTTTTTTGACCTTGCATGTCAACCTGTTGTTGGGGACTCCCAAAACCAAAATATGAACGTTTCATTACCCATAATAGGGGTACTTTAAAAACAAATGACATACTACTATTAGTAATTACGCTGTATAGTCATGTGACCTCAATATGGCGGCATCCATGAAGGAGACCCGCTCCATGTAGAATAAAAAAGCTTTTTCTAGAAAACTGTTTTTATCTAAGCGTGGATACATCGGAAACTCCGCTATAATTAAAATACCTTGTTTTATCTCAGCCAAAAATAAGACACAAGCTCCTCAGCCACCCTCATCAAGAAAGAGTAATTACAGAAGTCAACTGACTGACCGGACTAACAGCGAGTTCTGCTGTTTCTATTCCTAACCACATCCAAACCGAACTCGCTTCTAATCCGTCTGTCTGTATCTGTAAATAAAGTCTACACATTAAACAGCACGACACAAGCTCTCCCACCTAACCATGACTAACCAAACGAGTGGGTGTCAAGCGTGATATGCAATTTCAGGAGGCAATAAAGGTGAGACATTAAACCTACATCTCTAATCTGTCATTTTAAGCAAAAGCAGCACAAAAGCTGTTCACGTGTTCAACCATGCGAGTCAAGGCATCAGCACCAGCTGACAGACACCACGGATCAATACCAAAACTAGTGCTAGTCGATGCTGGCGGTTAATTTAACTTCAAACTACCACTCAACCGAGAATTACAGGTCATTTATCCGTCTACATGACGGGACAGTCGTGTTCGGGATGTAAAAGAGTGGCTGTGTCTCAAAACCTGTCGAGCTTGCTATCTAGACAGCTTCATAAACGCGTGGCTATCTAGGTAACGTAGTCAGCTTACTTCTGTCGAATCTCACAGACGAATAACTGGGTGGATCTGACAGAACAGAATGAACCAGAATGGCGAGTAAAATCCAAAAATAGCAAGACGTAAAATATCATGACACATCCAAAGGCACACATCGCGACTACAGAGCAGCACTGGCTTTGTTTAATCTTCCTTCTTTGTCCTTTTGCTCCAGGATTTCCTCCCTAGACAGACAATCTGTCCTTTGAACAAGCCTAAAACAAAAAGCTAACTGGCTTAGCCAGCTGTTTGTCTGAGTAACTAGTACCATACAGCACAAAAACGAGAACAACCAAAAGAGATTTCCTTGAATTTATGCGGGCACGGTCGAACAATAAACAAGCCACAGCACAATGAAGATAATCCGTTGGGTTGTGTATCTGTTTCAAAAGCCATTACTGAGAAATAAATAAATAAAAATCAATTAAGAACAGACATCGCAAATCGATTTATAATTGTATGTACAAGGTGAAGAAAAGTTGGCGACTGTCCGTGTTTGTTTTTTGTGGCCAGGCGAGTCACGTTCTTGGGCTTGTGATGTTCACGAAGGTGCTGCTGACAACTTGGGACACTTTGTTTTTTAGGGACCCACCCGTCGATCAAAAAAAGCTCGATACCTCGAATAACTCTTTATTTTATAGATCCGAGCTAGCAGTTTAACCCGGTGTGCTACACGTCCTGAATCGGTAATCGGTAATCGCTCCCTTTTTCGGGGTCAGCCAGTCTTTCCGCGATCACATCGTCAAACCTTCGCGATTATCGCCTAAATAAAATTCATACAAAGGTTTTAGCGCTTACCTTGAATGCTTTTAAAACCTAATCGGTCGGTTAATGAACAGGAACTCTTCGAAAAGGAGTTTGTCTTCCTCCCGAGGCTTTGTCGGTGATGTAAATAAGTAAATTCCTCTCTCGTCCTCTCCTGAGCTCTCTCTTCTTTCACTGTTTGTTTCCTTCTTTAGTAAAGGGGAGTGACTGATAGCGTCATCGCGGATAGCCAGGCATTCATTGGTCATTCGACGCTCGTGGGCGGGGCGTGGTAGTCAAAGAGGGGCACAATCCACTTTAGGGTTTGCCACCTACACTGATGACGACATCATACCTTCCTGATGAAAGTCTCCCACAAGCCTGAAGACAACAACAAAGTCAACAGGCTCATAAAATGTGATCTTGAACATTTAGTAGGTATTTATTGTGTTATATCGATAGGTAGGTACTTTCAAAAATGCTTTTACATAGGAATTCCAGTTGCAGAAATAATAGTATGAAATTGAGGTTGTAAATAGGAAAATATAAATGTTGATAATAGTTAAATATGTTCAACAACAAATTTTGAGGCTTACGCGGAACAGACGTCTTGTGTACATTGTCCACTGAAGAATTCTTGAGATATTTCCAAGAAGTTCATTCCTTTTCTCACCTTTGTGCCCATAAATGTTGACAGCTCTCATGTGTTTTTACACTATATGCATTACTTAGTGTCAGTCAGCAAACTCTCACATGAGCTGTGAGCTGGTGTGAGAGAGATTCCTTTCAGTAGTGTAACCCAACTCAGTGTTTCGTGAGGGTGGCTTCGCACAAGCAAAGGCAGAAGCCGCCTGGTTGTTTCTGAGAAGAAGAGTTTGTGCTGTTTGCATGCATGTGTTGTGTGTGCAAACATGCTGTACAAGAGAATGGCAAGTTATTGCATGTTTTACCTATAATCTGATGTTTTTGGTGTGTCATTGCTTAAGTAGAGATCCCAGCCCATGTCAAACGTGAGATCAAGGCAAACAAGCACCATGTGATTTTTGCATTTTTATTACAATGCATAGATAACAGCAGGTCACCCTATTCAGACCAAAGGTAATGTGTGCAAAAGATATTGCCTTATCTGCATGCATTCTTGAGCATACAGAACTTCATTGCATTTACATTATGCATGAAGCTTTCAAATATCCATTTTGTGTGTATGTAATAATATGTTTTCCTTATATTCATACATCTGCTCTTTATGGATCAGTTAAGTCAAGAAGTAGTTTTGCATGTGATTTGGATACCATTCTTGCTTTTTGGAAATGGATGCATTTTTTTTCATCGTTCTTAAAATATGGTTGACAAATAGATATTATATAATTAAAACAGGACTGTGGTGTATAGTAAGGTGGATTTCCTTCCTTACATTTATCCTTTTACAAGTGTAAGCTCCCAGCGCACTGAATACAGAGTTGAAACGCAAAAATCACAATCATTTTGTTTTATTTATTTTTTAGTGTTGTAGTGTGTTTTTGTAGTTGTAAGTATGCTCCTGTGCCATAAAGTGTTTGTTAGAACATAATAATAAGCTGTAATAGAGTATCAGCTGCTGGTGCCATTGTCTCACGTGTGTTGACCATAGACTATGGTGTTGACCCATAACAGCATCAGAAGCACATAAACACTGACACTCAGTGAGTTTTCCCCTTACGACAGTGATGACCTAATGAGCTTCCACCCACATACAAATACTCAGTTTATTCTTCATGAGGTGACATGACTGAAACCTGTTAGACTAGGCAATATAATTATTTGTTAATCAAAATGCTTTACTATGGAATAATGGAAAACTAACAGTGAGTTAACTAAAACAACAAAACAAAAAAACACGTTACTGAAAATAAAGGTGCCTGACAAAGACCCGATGGTCGAAACGTTGCAATAAAATATATATTTTTATGGAGCAGTCAATTCAGTGTGCGGACATTACGTTTGTTCCTTTGCTATAGACTGAAAATAAATGTAAAATAAAATATTTTTTTCAGCTAGTTGCCAGTGCAACATTTCCTATTTTCATTTAGTTTAACTTGATACTAAAATGTAGTAGTGTCACATTGCTAGTATTCTAGAGTGAAACCCGTCTTGATTCATCCGTCAGTTATCCCTCTTTATTCTGACAGCTTCTTCCTGCCCTTGTAGTTGTATGCTTTCACTTTCTGTCAGCGCCCTCCCTCTCTACCTTAGCCGAGCCGCTTCCTTAAGGGAAATTTTGTTCATTCGCTCAAAAGTACCCAGTATTCTGGCAGTTTTTCATAGTATCAGTGTTTTCATTCTGCTTGACCCTGCTTGCAGCTGTCAACATTTCATTTCTGTCTTCAGTCAAAGCCTACTGAATCCTGTTATAATTATGAACTCTACAGCTTTATTCATGTCTTGATTCTGTTTAAAATAATTTCTAAAAAAGTTCAATAAAAAAAAAAAAATTTGTTGAATGAACAAACATTCAGAGGAAAATTGGCTGAGCGTGCAGTATATTCCAGTCAGCAGGCGTGAGTGTGAAAATATTTAGCCCTTTATCACCAATGAGATGTAAACAAACAAACCATGCAACACTAGTAAATCCAGATTTAATCACAGGCTCGGTACTAAAATGTCCCTGTCACAAGTGTTTTGTTCCTGCTTTGAGCAAATGGATATAGAAGAGAGCAAAATAGAAATGAATCATGCTAAAATACACTTTCCAGACAAACCACTCTTTTCTTTTCCTGCACAGGCAGTACCGAGAATACAGGCTGAATGAAAACGTGAGAGTAACATGGCACCAGCGCTTCTATAAATATAAACCTTCATCCACCCAGAGTGTATTAAGTATCCTGACTATAGGATTCCTCAGAGTAATGGAATGCAGCTCATTGGCTCACATGATTACCTGAAGGCGGTTTAGTCTGATGACAACAGTAAAGATGAGACGCTGTTAGACTGACTCAGATTTTTTTTTATAAATGAAAGCTGCCAGCTCATCATTTTAGTCATGTCTATTGAAACTAAATAGCTCTTTATGTTGTCATTATATGTATACTGTACATGTAGTGTAAATTTGATTGTAACGGTCAGGAATGTTTGATTCTACAGTTCTGATACATATCTGAAAAAAAAAAAACTTTTTCTTCAAGACTTGAGTGGAAAAAATAGCAACCTCTATGGAACATTTTGTGTTTCTGTGATCAAAGGTGTGCCGGTGGCTGAGAGAGGAGAAGACATGCTCAGAATACAGTTACGGCCTGTGTCAGTTCTCCGAAGATGGAATCCCCAAACGGTGCTGCTAAACTTAGCCGAGGAAAACAATCTAGCTCTCTGCAGGGCGAGAACATAAGTACAGAGATAGACACTCAAGCCCATGGGATCACACACACTCACAGAGACACTGACACAATATGCACAGATACACTGTATGAATACAGATACCTGCTGACTGGGAGGTGCACAAGAAATGGGTCAAACATTGAAAATGCAATGTAGCCTGACATCATCTGAATTCCCCTAGATTTCTCATTCATTTCAACAGAACAGACAGCCTCAAAGGTTTATCTTTAGTGACATCAGGTGGTCAGGATGTGTAACAACAAAGAAGGAATCCACAAAATACTGTAAGTTGTTGATTCAGTGTTATGCTATCACATGCATTGAGCATCTACACTGTCGTTCAAAAGTTTGGGATCAGTAAGCTTTTTAATTTTTTAAACGAAGAGTCTCTTATGCTCATCAAGGCTGTATTTATGTGATCAAAAACAGAAAAAAAACTGTAATATTGTGAAATATTATTGCAATTTCTAATAAAGTTTTCCTATTTTAATATACTTTAAAATACAATTTATTTCTGTGACGCAGCGCTGAATTGTCATTAGCCATTATTCCACTTTTTGGTGTCACATGATCCTTCAGAAATCGTTCTAATATGCTGATTTATTATCAGTTTTGAAACTGTTGTGCTGCTTAATATTCTTTTGGAACCTGTGATACTTTTTTCTTCGGTTCTTTGATTAATAAATAGTTTAAAAGGACAGCATTTATTCAAAATATAAATCTTTTCTAACAATATAAGTCTTTACTATAACTTTTTATCCATTTAACACATCCTTGCCTTAATTTCTTTCAAATAAATAAATACTGATCCCAAACTTTTGAATAGTAGTGTATATTGTAACACAAAATTTCAAAATTGTATTTTTAACTTTTTATTTTTATTTTCAAAGAAACCTGAAAAAAGTATCACAGGTCCCAAAAAATATTAAGCAGCACAACTGTTTCTAATATTGATTATAAATCAGCATATCAGAATGATTTCTGAAGGATCATGTGACACTGAAGACTGGAGTAATGGTGCTGAAAATTCAGCATTGCTTCACAGGAATAAATATATTTTAAAGTATATTAAAATAGAAAACTGTTATTTTAATTTGCAAGTTTTTTTCTGTATTTTTGATCAAATAGATACAGCCTTGATGAGCAGAAGAAACTTCTTCTTCTTCAAAAACGAAAAACATTAAAAATCTTACTGATCCTAAACTTTTGAACGGCAGTGTACCTTAAATTAATTGCAAAAGGAAATAGGAGAAATCCCTGGAGCAAGCTAAGGTTAAAGTGACTTATATTGCATTCTTTTTCTTTTTTCTTTTTTCAATTCCTTCTCAAATCCATGACCCCGACATGACTAGTGCCATGCTCTACAATTATCTAATTCTTATTATTAAATATTGTTGGGATCATTTAGTTACCTATAAATATGATAGCATATCAAGATCTATTTATAGAGCCCAACGTCCTTCCTTTTTCTCCTTTTCCATACATCTAATATCTCTATTTCTACGCTTCTACCGTTCTGTGGAGCACCATCCCACAGGACACTTCAGGCATATATGAGTAAAATCTATCTTCCTATTAATTTCTCCGGAGACACTTCCAGACTTTCTGTTTTAAGTCTTTATTGTATGGCTCTACACTGCATCGCTCTGTAGTTTTTAAGCATGCCACTTTGGATTTGTATTCTTGATGATGTATTCTTTTACAATCTTAATATCTAAAATCTTATTTTCTACATCTTAACCTCTTAACTGTCACCGTCCACCCTGTGGGACGCCTACGTTTACTTCACTATTTTACAATTAAATCCTAATCTAATCATGACAAACTATACATCGTTGGAAAGGTCTAAGACTCCTAAATAGGTATTTTACCACTTTTTCTGTTAAAAAATTATGTAGGAAAAGTAATAGATTAATTTATGACAAGAGTGCACCTGAAAAAAAATTCTGACCTTTGTCACGGAAAGTCTTCTTAGTTGCCTTTTTCTCTATCACGAATTAGAAATCATAAGAAATTATTTATCAGTAGAAAACTTAAAATCTCATAATTCATCCTTTGAAACCCATTTTAAAATCAGACATTGCATTACCATGGAAAAGGTACATTAAAATCATGTTACAAAATATTTTCATTCATGAATTATAAAAATTTAAGTTTGGATAGTGCACTATAATGTCTACGTTCAAAACTGTGAGTGACAGTTAAGGGGTTAATGCTGTAATTTTACAATGATTGCACCATTTCCTGCTATCTGAAGCAGTATTTAGAGTAACTTTTACATTATAAGTGAAAGTGCAGCTCACAATGACCCTGGTTACCCTGCGGCACTAATCGTCTATTATATCCCTCTTTGCAGTTTCTATAGTCGGTCATTAGACCATCATCCTCTATTTTAGCTTGGTACTGTGTGACCCCCTTTCTTTTTGAAAAAGAAAAAAAAAAGTCATAATTCTGTTGAATAATTCAAAGGGGTGAAATTGAGAGGCTCTAGAGTTTCGACTGGTTATTGTTCCTGGGCAAGGTCGCTGAATGCTAGTAAAAGGTGAACTCTTCATGCACGGTACTCATCACCTGCCAGGTTCTGTTCAGCCAGGCTATGGTCCACTGCTACAACATCATCGCACACACACACACCCACATACACTCGTCTATGCATGGACACACACACGTGAGGTCAACCACATGCAAAGAGTGAAGGCCACTCGGGAGGAGGATGCCACGGCACAAACTCATCGCATCTGAAAGTGACGGTAAAGATGATTGTTCCTTTCTATGTGTATTGTATACTATTTATTTATTTATTTTTATTATCAAATGGATACTTTGTTAATGTGTTCATCATCATACTCTATTGACAGTGTTAAGCCATGGCTAACAACTGTTTATATATATATATATATATCTATTTTACCATTTGAAATTAAATGTATTTTGTTTTTTATTAAAAATAAAATATTAATGTAACATTATTTAGATTAGCAGCTTAGTGAAGACAACTGTACTTTTACATTCCACATTCTGCCTCAATAT
Source organism: Onychostoma macrolepis (assembly GCF_012432095.1). NCBI lineage: Eukaryota > Metazoa > Chordata > Actinopteri > Cypriniformes > Cyprinidae > Onychostoma > Onychostoma macrolepis. Next base: position 22,970,000 of record NC_081159.1, read on the forward strand.
TTAAAAATCTGATTATTTTTGATTCTGATAAAGTAGTTTGAATAGTTTAGTAACTAGAAAGGCAATTTATATTTTATGCTTGAAAGTGAATTCAAATTTTCTAGGTAATTTAATTTTGATGCAAATCTACACCTATTGATTTCAGAATGCCAGGGTGGTCATGCAGAACTTTAAGTGTGTGTATGTGAACTTTACCTTCATTCAATTGCCCTTTGACCCCCGTGAGAGGACACTGACACTGAAGATGAAAAGCACCATTGTGTCTATTGTGCAACACAACTAAGCATGTAATGATCCGGTCAGCACTTACTGGTCTGGTTACACTGTGGTCACAAACAATACAAGTCAAGAGACGCTAAACAGCTGCTGGGAACCCTACATGTCTGACCTTTCAGGACTTAACAATGTCTACTTAATAATGTGCAGAACTCACATCTTCCTTTTTTTTTTTTTTGTCTTATTTTCTGTTTCGTTTGCCTTTTACAGTGAGCATTGAGGTGGATGAAGGTAAGAATGTTGACTGATTTCTGTATGCATTTTTTAATATGTTTTTATTTTGTACTGTATGGTAATCTATGTAAAAATATTTTTGTAGGGAAGGATAATGAATTCAGCCTTTACTACGTGGAAGTAGAGGAAAACTCTAAGGGAGGTAAGGAGAAGCAGGCGACACGAGATGGCAAACGGAGAAGAGCGAGAAATGGTGAAGTTAGCAGGAGAAGAGCTTCAGAGAAGAGAACAACTAATATGGCCAATAAAAGAGCGGAAAAGAAACATGAGAAACACCACAAAACAACAAGGAAAGAGGGTGAGAGACACAGAAAAAGGCAAAGAAGAAGGATTGCAGATGAAGAGGAGGCTGAGGAAGAATCCAGCAAAGAGAAAAAGAACATTAAAAATGAAAGAACCAAGACACTAAAACTGGAAGATGAGAAGGAAAAAGATGTGAAGAAAAAGAGAAAGAAGCATGTTAAAAATCAGGAGGACGATGCAAATCCTGGAAAGACAAAACAGAAAGATTGTCAAGACGTTCCCTTGAAGGAAAAGAAAAAGAAAAGAAAGAAGCCAGAGACTACGTAAGTTTGTATCCCCCTCCCCACTCATTACAGTAAATTTATAAATGTATCAAACTATAACTATACTATGGACTAGATGGTTTTTTCAAACCTATAAAGTTTGTTTAAATATGTTTACCTAAATATGTTTTAGCTTGTTGGATTTTTTTATGACGTTAAATAAGGAACATTATTCAATATAAATTTTTTATTATTAAACATTTTGCATTATTTAGGAAATTTTGAAATGTATCTACTGTTTACATTTCAGTTTTTCTATCAAATTATTTTGCTGTCAGTATAATTAGTAATGGAAATGTTATATTAAATTAGAAAATTCCCATTTGTGGTCTCTTATTTCTCCCTCCCAGCTCAGAATCGGAGTCACAATCTGAGTCACAATCTGAATCGAACTCTGACTCCGAGGCAAAAGACAATCAGGCAGTGGGAGTTTTGGGGTCTCTGACCCCCGAGGAGCTGGAAAAGTTAAAAGAAGCAGTGGACGAAAGGAAAAAGCTGATCACCACAATAAAAGGAAAACCCTGGCCCATGAAGAAAAAACTAGTTATCCTTAGGTACGTCCTGTCACTGCTGTTTTTGCAAATGTGTACACCAGCCTTCATAATGCTGGCGAGTTGTGTTCTGTCTCAGGGAGTCACAGGAGTTTGTGGAGAAATATGAAGGGGCTTTGGGAAAAGGCAAAGGCAGGAAGCTGTACGCCTACAAGGTCTTGATGATGAAGGTGAGGAGATGATCATTGTAAAATTGATAGATAGGAATATATCCGGCAGCTTCAGAGTCATCTTTATTTTTCTTTATTACTGTAATTGTCAGAAATGGATGAAGTTTGAACGTGACCTTGAGAATTTCAAGACTGCCTGCATCCCGTGGGAGATGAAGATAAAGGAAATAGAAAGTGTGACGCTTCTCAGGTTAACCTTCCTTCTCTCTCCTGCTTTTTTTTTCTCATCTCTAAACAAACTCTATTTTTATATTCTTATAGGTCATTTTGGTTCATCAGTTGCCTCTTACTTTATATTTCTGAGGTGGATGTATGGCATCAATATGATTTTATTTGGACTGACATTTGGGTTAGTAATGGTTCCAGAGGTGAGAAAGTTACATATTGGACAAATTACATATTAACAATGAAGACCACATGAAAAGTTTATTTCCTTAAATGTAACCTTAATCTATTTTTCAATCTATCACAATTTAATTCACCTTGGAGGCTCTTATGGGGAAACCATATGGTAGTATGCCCAGGAAGACAGTGCCCAGAGAGGAAGAGGCCAGTGCTATGAATTTTGCAGTCTTGTGGGATTTTGGGGTAAATCTATATATACACTATACACTACCATTCAAAACTTTGAGGTTAGTAAGATTTTTTGATTTTATTTGAAAGGAACAAATATGTTTAGTCTGCAAAGACAAATGAAATTGATCAAAAGTGACATTAAAGACTTTGTTACAAAAATTATATTTCAAATAGATACTGTTCTTCTGGACTTTCTATTCTTTAAAGAATCCTTACAAACGTGTATCATGGCTTCCACAAAAATATTCAACACTGATTATAATAAGAAATGTATCTTATGCACCAAGCATACAAGAATAATTTCTGAAGGATCATCTGACACTGAAGACTGAAGTAATGGCTGCTGAAAACTAAAATAGAAAACAGTTTTATTAAATTGTGATCATTTTTCACAATATTACTGTTTTTACTAGATTTTGTGATTAAATAAATGCAGCTATGGTGAGCAAAAGAGACCCCTTTCAAAGACATTACAAAATCTTACCAACACAAACTTGTGAACAATACTGTGGATGTAATCACACATAATTTACATTGCATAATGAAACTTGTTTTTGTCTATTTCAGGGCTATGCTAAGTACTCTGTCCTCTTCTATGGCTACTATAATAACCAGCGGGCCATTGGTTGGCTCAAATTCCGCATGCCCCTGTCCTACTTCCTGGTGGGAGTGGGTACAGTGGCGTATAGCTACATGGTGGTAATCAGGACGTGAGTGATGACAGTCTTTTTTGAATGTGTCCATAAATACCTTTTTGCCACTTAGTCCATAGACAAAACATTTCTTTACTGATTTCCTCACTTTTACTCAACAGTATGGCCCGCAATGCAAATGAAGAAGGTGGCGGAGATGACACCAGTTTTAATTTCAGCTGGAAGACATTTACTAGTTGGGATTACCTCATTGGAAATCCTGAGACAGCAGACAACAAGTTCGCCTCCATCACCACTAGTTTTAAGGTGTGTTCCTCTTCAATTTCCTTGTACTGGGCCCACATCCACTTTGTAGATAATAAAGAAGTCTTATAATGCAAAAAGTCATTCTCTAAAACAGAATGTGATATTGATATACTATTATGTGATATACTATAAAAACATTTGCTGAAAACGTCCTACTGAGTTACAAAAGACCGTGTGCTGACAGGGAGCTGCAAAAATTTCAATTCCGTCACGTAAGAAAAAAAGGAAATATACAGTATATAATATATTTTAATATATATCAAAAGACATAATTAGGTAATAAAAAGTTGACATTATGACAAAAGGTCAAAATTATAAGATAAGTCATATCAAAAAAGTCAATCAACTGTTTATGTCATACTGATAACTTTTTAATTTAGACTTTTTGCCATATAATTTCAACATTTGTCATAATGAAGACTTTCAGTCATGAAACACAATTCATATTTCCTTCTTTATTCCATATCATCATATTTTTCTCATAATTATGATTTTTCCAAAGCATGATTTTTTTGTTATGTGTCAGAAATCAGACAGACACCTGACCACTATACCTTCACATGCAAAAAATAATAAATAAATAAACAGAAATCTTTAGAGCACAGCATCAAAACAGCCCATTTCATTTGGAAGAGTCAGAATAAGTGTGGAAAATGTTAATGAAAACCTAAATTATGGGGTTATTATTCTGGAGAAAAAATAAATAATAATAAAAAGAATGATATGATCTCTTTAATCTGGCCTCTACCGGCTTCATAATAAATTCAGCGCGTTAACAGGAGGCCATTGTGGAGGAGCAAGAGAGCAGAAAAGATGACAACATCCACCTGACAAGATTCCTTAGAGTGCTGGCCAACTTCCTGGTGCTCTGCTGTCTGGCAGGGAGTGGGTACTTGATCTACTTTGTAGTACGCAGGTCTCAGAAGTTTGCTCTGGAGGGACTGGAGAACTACGGCTGGTGGGAGAGGAATGAGGTCAGACTCATGTAACAGTGTGCAATAGTAATCCTCTTGTCAGTCAATAAAAATGAAGTTCGCATGGCTTCACAAACCCTCAGGTGAACATGGTGATGTCTCTGTTGGGAATGTTCTGTCCGATGCTGTTCGACGTGATCAGCACTTTAGAGAACTATCATCCACGCATCGCCCTCCAGTGGCAGCTGGGACGCATATTTGCCCTTTTCCTGGGGAACCTCTACACCTTCATCATCGCTCTCATGGATGCCATCCAACTAAAGGTACAGCTTCATTTAACAAAGACTAAAGTGTTCACAGTCCCATCTTCAGTCTTTCTGACGTTCGGAATAGTAATAAGTTCCATCATTCTAGCTCCCCTGAGCCACAGAATCTGTGTTAAATGAATCATCTTCTTATGAAGGTCATTTATCCTCCTAACTGTCACATATTTTGAAGAGGGCAGAAGAGGAGATTGTGAAGAAGAATATGACAATCTGGCAGGCTAACCTGTACAACGGGACTGTGCCAGACAACTCAACTGCTCCTCCGATCACAGTGCACCCTGCTGATGTTCCCAGAGGGCCTTGCTGGGAGACAATGGTTGGACAGGTACTGGGGAAGAGTAGTTCAGTTGAGTTCAGTTTGAATTTCATTTTATAGCTCTTTTCACAATACAAATTCCAGTACAATTTGAACTCAATATGTCCCAAAGCAGTATTGAATTACATCTAACACACCTTAGGTGAGCAAAATGTGGCAAGGGGAAACTCTCAAAGAGATTTAGGTTGGATAACAAAGCAACCACAGGAGGAATCCATCCTCCTTAGGATTGGAGGCTTCAAGATATGGTATACATTTATGGTATATACACTTCTATACAGAAATACACTGCAGGATGTACTTACTGTGCCTCTAGTGGCAATTGTTTGGGCAAGCAGGTATTCTGACCCCAGATAGTCATCTGAGCCAATGCGACTATTGTGGGTTGCTGTAGTGGTACAGAGTAACAGTGTCTTTTTTAACAGGTAAAAATCAGTTGGACAAATTTCTATTTAATTTGAACTGCGTAATCTAATTGAACTGACTTTTTTATATTCAACAGCTGATGCATTAAATTGATTAAAAGTGAAAGTAAACACTATTACATTGTTACAAAGATTTCTAATCATTTCAAATGTTGTTCTTTTGAACTTTCTATTCATCAAAGAATCCTAAAAAATGTATCATGGTTTTCAGAAAAATGTTAAGAAGCATGTTGTTATGCGACACTAAAAAGTAGAGTAATGGCTGCTGAAAATTCAGCTTTGTCATCATATGAATAAATTGCATTTGAAAGATTATATTAAAATGGTTAGCACTGTGATATTCCATAATATTACTGTTTTCCTGTATTTTTGATCAGATAAATTGTTAGCATAAGAGACTTTAAAAAAGAAAGAAAAAGAAAATCTTATGGACCCCAAGCTTTTGAATGGTTGTGTATGATATTTATAAATATATGTCATTACAATTAATTAAAAGCAATTTGGTAAATGGCAAAGCAAAATCTTATGCTTTGGCATTGATTTGATACTACACTAAGCAAAGTTATAAATATTTAAATAAATTTTTTAATTTAATGCATCAAATTTTTAGAGCCTGACAGCATCTTCTGCATCTACAGGAGTTTGTTCGTCTCATCATTTCTGATACAATGACGACTTACATCACCCTGCTTATTGGGGATTTCATCCGTGCCGTACTGGTGCGATTCCTAAACAATTGCTGGTGCTGGGATCTGGAGTATGGCTTTGTGAGTATCCAAAACACATGCAGCAGTCAGTATCAGGGATTCCCCTTCGTTTGTAACTAAAGTATGCTTTCTTCATTAGCCGTCCTATTCAGAGTTTGACGTCAGTGGGAATGTTCTGGGGCTGATCTTCAATCAGGGAATGATCTGGTAAGAACTATGTAGCATGTTTTCTTGCTTTCCATATGAAACCACACTGTAAAAAATGACTTGATTTTAACGGTAAAAAACAGTGAAAATGCTACAGTAAAAACCTGTTAAATAGTTTACGGTAAGTTCCTGTCAAATTTACAGGGAAAATCTGTAAACTGACGTTCCCAGACCTCCCTGCGTTGCATTTCAAATTTTGTTTGAATTTGATGTTTTTTCTTTGAAATAACTATGTTTCTTAGTTTTTTCTTATCAGTTATGTTTATTAGGGTTGTATGTTACATCTAATGTTGTTAAATTAATGTTTATTGCATATTTCAGTTTAATGAGTCTCACCATGATTGTGTTTAGTGTTTGTGTGAATGACACTGTGCACCTTCTATATGTTATTATTTAAGAGTTGCTTGTGATGGGCTTTGGTTCATCATGTGACTTTCTCATTACCTTCTGCATTTGGTGGTTATCAGTGTATTTCAATGGTACAAAACAGATTTCAGTACTTTATTAGGTTGGTATATTAACATTATATCGTTAATGAAATTACGGTATTTAACTGTAAATTTAAGTTAAACCGTAAAACCTAAAATGTTGTTACCGTATTTTTTACGGAATTTGTTTTACAGTGCAGTACACCATCTAATCTCACCAAATCTCTGTCATTGTGTATGTGTGTGTCAGGATGGGGGCATTCTACGCTCCATGTCTTCCAGCATTAAATCTTCTCCGGCTTCACGTGTCCATGTACCTGCAGTGTTGGGCGGTGATGTGTTGTAATGTGCCTCAGGAACGAGTCTTCAAAGCTTCAGGCTCCAATAACTTCTACATGGCCATGCTGCTAGTCATCCTATTCCTCTCTACACTGCCAGCTATATACACCATTGTCTCCTTTCCTCCCTCCTTTGACTGTGGACCTTTCAGGTTCTGAAAGTTTATGTATGGATTAGAAATGGTGTGGAGTATGAAGCCGGTCTGTTTAGCATAAGAACGAAGTAATTTGATATTTCTGAAATTGGTTGCGGTGGTGAAAGCTTTTAATTTCTTAAATTAATTTGAATACAAATGAGACTTTAGAGTAACAAGCTGCATGTATGTATATAGTTATACTTATGTATAAATGAGCACTGAATAAGTGGAGGAGCGATCGTTACGAGCCAAGTCTTGCAATGGCAGATCTTTAGCACTGGAGTGCAGCAGAGTGCAAGTCCACAATTTTTTCTCCTCAAAATCAGCACAAAATGCAACTAACGTTACTTGAAGAAAGATTGTCAAATACTGCCAGGGAGTAGCTATTTTAGGATAAACATGCACACATGCATACATAAAGCTAGAAATAAACATATAAAATAAAAGCATACAAATTAATACGTTTTACAGCTTTCTTATAAAAACAATGGATAATTTCTCCAACAATTACCTGTGCAGATGCATCGTGTTCTGTAAAAAAGCAACTGATGATGGCCAGCCAACGTGTTGTATCTTTTCTTGACAACATCAGGCCTTCATTTACATAAATAGAAAAGTACAGTTTCAGTGGATCCTATGCCTAAGAAATGCTTATTGTGTGTCAGGTTTTAGAACTGCAGACTGACCGGCTCTATAGCATTAAACAAATAAAATAAGCGTTTGTTAACTTTTTTTATTATTATTATTATTTATTTGTTTTATTTTATTTACAAATTTAAAGTTTCTGCCGTTTTAGAAGAGTGTCTAAGAGTATTCTTACATTTTTCCTGCAGTGGGAAAAACCGCATGTTTGACGTGATTCAGGAGACCCTGGAGACAGACTTTCCTGCCTGGTTCGGTAAAGTATTCAGTTATGCCTCGAACCCCGGGTTGGTGCTGCCCTTTCTTCTGCTCCTGGTGTAAGTTGGAATGTCTAAATACATGAGTTTCCTGTACTTCTATGAGGATGTGCGATTGTAATGGTACATTATTTTTCTGTCATTTTAGTCTTGCAATATATTATCTGCAGTCCACTTCTAAAACATACAAAAGGGTAAACATGGAGCTGAAAAAGAAACTTCAAACTGTAAGTTAGGAAGTCCAAATGTCTGTTAGTTTTAAATGTTTAATTTGATACAGGGTTATATGGGCAGATGACATTATGTAAACTCACCACTAGATGGAAGCAGTAACATTTAACATAAGCAGTAATAATAATTATTATTATTTACCACATAGACCAAAATATATATTTATATTAGCACTGAAATCCATACAATCCGTTACAAAATCCATAGGTCATTTATAGTCATGTCACTGAATTCTCCAATTTGTGTTTACAGCAAAATGAGGAAAACAAGAAAAAGAACAAACTCGCAGCCTTAAAAGCAGCCAATGAACTGGAGCAGGCGAGGAAAGCAGGAGAACAACGCAGCAACAGCGCCTCCGATTTAGGTGAGAGCACACAGAACGGGTCACGGCTCCCATCAGTCAGTGCACAAGACAGCAACTTGGAACCAATGCAGAGAAACTTTCCATTAATGTTGAAGAGTTAAGGTGCTGTATTTGGACAGCAAGTGTCCACAGTCTTAAAACAACACGCCCTTGTTTCTGTATATCAGTGTTGCTGTGAGACAGCAGTTGAAAGGTCTTTCTGCCTTCTCTTTCACAGGAGTGAATGAAGAAAGCAGCAGCCTAGATGAAGCAGGCCATCACAGACAAGCTGGACAGAATGGTCGCTTAATTCACCCCTCACAGAGTCAGCATGCTCAAAGCTCAGAACCTCCCGTCTCCTCGACCCACACAACTACCAGACCCCCTGCATCCCGGAGCCACACAGCATCTGGACATCTTCCAGGTCACCCACAGCAGCCACAGAAAAACTCTCACTCAAACAGGAGATAAACCGCACATAGATAAATAGATGAATCTCTTTGTTGCATGCACAACATTTGGCACTTATATGACCATTTTTATTTCTTGTTGATACAGTATAAATCCTGGGCCTGGGCCTGCAGCACATATCATGAATGTCTCAGTAGAGCTCAAGGACTTGATGGCTATGTAACTCTAGAATGATAAGTCTTATCTCTGTGAAAGAGAAATGACTGCTCTCGTTACACGCAGGCCAAACTAGGGTCAATCTATTCCTTGATTTGTTGTTTTTATATGTATTTTTTAGGTTTAGAAATATTTGCTTGATTGTTGGTTTACTTGCCAATTGCAACTAATTATTAAACTACAGTCGAACCAGGGGCGTTTCTAACATTTCATCGGTACTACTGCGGCAAGTCTCCCCCATCAAAAAAAGTGTGCTCATATTTTGATACCCTTTTTAAAAATCAGTTTTACCTGCAGTACAGGGTTGTTCATGCAAGCTGCACATGCAATAAAGAGCTGCTTCGTCATTGACAAATGACAGAACACATTTGTTAGTTTTGATTTATTGATATAGGGACTAATTCTCACTGTTAACTACAGTAGTTGCTTATTAGCATGCCTATTATTAACATATTGGCTGTTTATTAGTCTTTATAACGCACATGTTCTGCATGACCATATTCTACATCCCTAATACCTAAACTTACAAACTATAAGCAAATTAAAAGTTTATTGAGGCAAAAGTTGGAGTTTGGTCATGCAATGGTTTGTTAATAGTGAAAATTAGACCTTAAAATAAAGTGTGACCGTTTTCTACAGTGGATAGTGGGTAGAAATCCACTTCATCCAGTGCTCTTTTTTTGTCCCGTTACTATTGTGGTGTGAGAAACTGGTGCAGTCAATTCAGTGTGTGAGTGAACAGACTTAATGAATCAAACTGAATCTCAAACGATCAAAAGAGTGATTAATTTGCGAATATGACATCGTTATTTCTGATTGTAAAATGCTGAGAGAAATAAAACACATGAATTGATTGCTGAAATATCAGAAAGAAATATTCTCAGGTCAGTATATAATACTGGGACACAGCAGTGGGGGCTCTTGTAAAAAGGGTCCAGCAACACCCCTGGGAGGAGCACGTGCATCTTATTTACAGTGGCTCTAAAATGTGTTTGGCCACACTTATAAATATACAAATGTCATTGCATCATATAACAAAATATCATTAATCTAAGGACAATTGCAAAAACAATTTTCAAACAAAATTATTAATAAAATAGAAAGAATGAAATTAAGGCAAAAGCTAAAAGCATACCTAGAAGAATAGCATCATTTCTTTGAAGATTTCCGACATTTTTAAGTGTGACTCAAGTGTCCAAATGCTTTTTTTAGGGCCAGTGTAACAGTCAACCCAAAATGCATCCTTATCCCCCATTGATATGAAAACAAAATCATTTTTTAGCACTCAAGATTGACAGCTTGGCCTTGCCCACCATTATGCCTCTCCTCTCCATTTCATTGTTTCCCCACTCTCCAATCCATGCAGCTTTATCTTGATCAGCGTGTCAGGTGGCCCACAACATTTCCATGCGCCGTACTGTATTCTCAAATCTGCTCTCAGCTCTAGGGGTGTCTGATGTCTCGGATTATTTTCCTACAGCCACAGATTTGGCAGTGAAGATGCATGTGGCTCATTTGTCATGCCACGGCCCACACTGTTCTGTTTGGGGTTGCGCTGTGTACCATTTATGTGAGGGCATTTGTTCTCAACCCACTAGAGGACAGTAAAAACATTGAGAATATCGTTTGAGCACCTAGATTGAAGAGATTTTACAATCCTAAGAAATTTATGCATCAAATCTTGACGATTACTTATAAGAGAATTGGCACATAAGTTTCATTAACATTGTAAATGCTCATCCATAATTCATGTGCAGACTTCATAAAGTATTAACTGGAGTCATTTGAGATTTTGTCTATTTGTTCATTTAGGGAGCCATTGTTCATTTGAAGATACAGCTCTTTTTGAATTCATTTGATATGGTCCGGAAAATGCCAGGAAATCAAGAAAAGTGATAGTTTGACAACTTATAACATCTAATAACAACTTTTTGTATTGTGAACCGTCTTGTGAACTTTGATGAGGTCTTCACAATGTCATGTAGTATCTTACCTGCTGCCACCACTGAGAAACTTCTTTTATATGCAGGACATCTGATCTGTGTGATTGTAGTTCTGTTACCGGACGTTATAGTAGTAGACCTCTTGTACATAATTAACTCAAAACAATTACTGGTATTCGGCTGCTGTGTCTGAGCAAGAAGGTTAGTTTCCTTAGAGGGGCCTGAATTTCCTGTCGACATAATGCCTTATTTACACAAATTGAAGAAAAAAAGACACAAATTTAACCATAGCTAAACATGGTTGTACCATAGTTTAGGATATAGAAGCAGGGAAAAAATTTTTTTAAGGGAATGTAATATGAATAAAAGTTGACCTCTTCTACTAGATCAATAAGGAGTTATTTAATGAAGAATTATAATTTTTTCTTAAAGAGGAACAATTTAATCAGCACTTCACATTATTTCTGAGTTCAACCTGTTTCCAAAAACATTATTAAAATAATTTTTAGATTCCGATTTGTTTACAATTCTGTTGTTTTCCAATATACATTCCTTTTTATTATTTATTATTATTATTCATTTATTAAATCTAGGGGGGGGGGGATAGCAGGCATTCATCATTAAATTCAGGTACATACAGCACTTTAAGCAACCTGTTTGTGTTTACGTATCACGAGAGACATCATGATTACTCTCTGATTATTTTAATCTTTGATCTGCCCCGTATACTGGCGTTTTGTTTCCTGGCTCTCACAGCACGGCTTTAGATCTTGACTACCATTTACTGTAGTCAAGGAGTCATTTGATTCCTTTTTTAGGAGTGAGCGGCTGTTAACAAAGACCCACCTGACAGTCAGGTGTGTCATCCGCTCTAGATGCCTCGCAAGTCTGAATAGAAGGACTTAAACTCAAACCGGCAAGATGCCCCGCAGAAAAAATGATGTTGCGGTAACTATAGATGATGGTAAGTAGATTTTTATACAAGAAAAGAATTTTGGTTCAGTGTGTACTAGTGGATTGTTTAAAGTAGTTTCAGATGGGAGTCAGTGCTTGAATGATGACCCTTATTTTGCAGGTTTTTATAATATATTGTAACTGTTTTAATGATTAACACTATATCATTATTTTAGTTATTGTGAAAGTATTCGAAATAAAAGACATATTCAAAACCTGATTATTAATATCGAGTGTGTGTGTGTTACAGTTGGGATGGACATTGATGCAGAATATGATAGTGGAAGTGACGGTAAGCTTTTCAAACAATTTAACTTTTTTTTTTATTAAAAAAAGCATTTTTATTAGTCATTATATCATGCATTTATTATACAATATAAAATGTGTTTAATTGTTTTATTTTAAAATGTTTTGACCACATGTACACATTTTCCTTATATTTTCAGTGGATTCAAAAAGAAGAGCAAAAGGCAGAAATAAACCGAAGCCTGCAGCTCGAGGAAGGAAAGCCAAGCCAGCAGATAGCGCAGAGGAGAGTGAGGAAGAGGAGGAGGAGGCTCCGCGTAAGAGAAAAGGCCGAAAGAAGAAGGAAGAAAGTGAGGAGGAGAGTGAGGAAGAGCAGAGAGGAAGAAGAAAGAAAGCAGCAGGTTCAAAAAAGAAGGCTGTTGCAAAAGATGACTCCGAAGAGGAGAGCGAAGCGGTGAAGGGAAATAAAAGAAGAGGAGGGAAAAAAGGAGCAACTAAGAAGGAGAAAGAGGAGGAGAATAACAAGGAGAAAAAGGGGAATGGCAAAGCAGCAGGAAAAGGAGGGAAAGATAAACAGGATGATAAAAAGAACAAAGGCAAAAACAGCAGGTACAGTATTCTCTAGCCTCCATCTCCACGCCATACACACACAGACTCAACACTCCTCATTACCTCCGGTTTGAATTGAAACACAGGCCATACACATCTATTGCCTTAAAAGAACTTTTGAATGTTCTCCGTTATTCTTATTACATAATACGTGATTATGAAGCAGTAAAATTCAGCCATGGAACTAAAACCTTTAAACATCTGAAAAAGTATTGTTATCCTAATTTTGTGATTGTTGTGATATAACATTTTATTGATTTTATTTGAATATTAAATTATTCATTAAATTTGTCAGATATATATCTGACAAATTTATCATTTTAATAATTGAATCTTTTAAAAAAGTATATTATTTATTAAAACTGGACATTTGTAATGCAGTATTGTTGTCATCAACTATCCATTTTCACTCACACACATTTAAAAAAAAAAATCTTTTGCCTTCCAACTGATGATCTGGAAGTGCTTTTCATGGCCATACTGCCACTAGAACTCTTGACCTGACTTGACTATAACTCATTTTATCCACCAAAACAACTTTTATCCTTGTGGAATATACTGTTAAACTGGACTTTAAGGCCTGACTGCTGATTCTGGGGTTTGTTCTGCAGCAGTTCATCCTCGGATGACAATTCAGAAGATGAGTCTATGTCTGAGGGAGAGATGGCCCGACTAAAAGAGGAAGTCGAGGAGAAGAAAAAGCTGATAGCGACGCTTCGGAACAAACCCTGGCGCATGAAGAGGAGACTCAAGTGCCTGAAGTAAAATGGATTTCCTTCTCATTGTTTGTGCTGTCATCCTGTTGGCTCTCGTGTCCATCACTACTACCTCAACTGAAGTTCATTTATTTAGCATGAGTTTCATGTTTGTTTAAGTGCTTCATTAAAGCTTACAAGTTGCTGTGCTTCTGCTTTCTTGCATCTTCATGTCTCTTAATGCACTTTAAGCTGATGTTTAAAGGAGCTCTTTTTGGCTTCATATTCTTGCTGGCTTTAAAAAAATATATTTTAGGAAGCATGAAATTAGTTTAAATTACTTTCAGCATGACATGGCGCTTTTGAAAGGCGACAAAAAGCTTCGGTAAAGAATCAGCATCATCCAAAATGCGCTCGATTGTACTCTGCGATAAAACGCTTGACTCTGTGTCTACGCCAGTGAATTCATTACCTAGTGGCCTCTGTCTGAACCTTTACCTCAGACTGCCCAGTGGAATTGACCAGTGTGGGTGACAAGTGAGAGTTTGGACAAGTGCCCTCAAAAGTTAGTAGAGACTGACACACTGCCCAAGAAAGCATCAGTAACATGGGCCCTGAGAGCTGTAGGAAAAGAAACTGTGCCACAAGGGGACACTCACCTGGCAAAGCATCTAGATACAGTAGGTAACTTCTGCTAGGTGAGAGCTATGTTACACTTTCATGAGCTTGATGCTGTTTTATGCATGCTGATGTTTCTTGAGGGCAGTCTTTGCATGTATGTGAGTGTAACTCTCTTCGGTGATTCCATGAACACAGTGCCATAAGGTCATACAGTCATACCCAAACACTAAACAGATGTTGATATGGTCCACCACAGGTCATAATGAGGTGCTTTGGACAACTTCAGATATTACACAAAAGTTTTTTTCCTGTACATCAGTGTTCAGTATCATTGAGATACTACTGTAATTTTTATTAATATTTTCCCATACAGTGAAAGTCATAAGGGTCTAAAACAACACTGGACCCCATTGGCTTTCATTTTATGGACCAGAAAATATGCAGAAAGTCATACAGGATTTAATGACATAAGTGTGAGTAAATAATGATAGTATTTTTAAATATTTTTTTATTTTTGAGGTGAACTATCCTTGGTGTAATATCTGTTTGGCCTGCTTTTGTTCTCAGATCTCAGTTAGTGAATGTATTCATTATTGTGTCCATCCCATCTGCACTATTCCCATTCATTATGCATTGATGAGTTAATTAATTGGCTGTATGCTCAAGTTACAGTAGCCTATGTGAAGGTTGTGAGTGAAACATGATATTTTTCCTGGTGTTGTCTCTAGTGCTTACTGCACAATGCTGAATGGTCATGCTGCGTAATAAAAGCAGAACCAGCCAGTAACTCATGGACTGGCCCGTCTACACATGTATAGTAATGTGATGTGACTCCAACACCGGGAGAAGAAATACTCATGCCTTGTTGAAAACTGAAATGAAAACAGAACGGTTGTTTTGATAATCACTTTGAATTGAAATACAACTGAGTTTTAATTCCATGCCAATACAAATTTGTGTTTATATCACCTGGCAGAGAAGCCCAGGGATTTGTGGAGAGGTTTGAAGGGGCTTTGGGCAAAGGAAAAGGGAGGAGACTCTATGCATTCAAAGTCATGATGACCAAGGTACAGCACTACATATTACATACTGATGTTTTATTTTAAATGCAATTACCGAACTTTTTTTTTTCTTTTTTTTTTCAGAAATTAATCAAATTCAATAGAGACTTTGAAAACTTCAAGACAGCCTGCATTCCCTGGGAAAGTCGGATAAAAGAAGTGGAAAGTCTGTTCATCTCTGTTTATTCTTCTGTATTTGTGAAATCAGTATTTTCAGCGTGTTTCTTAATCTCTTCTCATTTGTTTCATTCTCACAGGTCACTTTGGGTCATCTGTTGCCTCCTACTTCATTTTCCTGCGGTGGATGTATGGACTAAACCTTGTTCTCTTTGGTTTTATGTTTGGACTTGTTGTTATTCCAGAGGTGAGATGTGATGCTAATGTCTTTGTTTATACACCTTTTAGGAAATTTACCATTCAGAAGTTTGTGGTCAGTAAGATGTTTTTATGTTTTTGGAAGATGTCAATTATGCTCACCAAGACTGCATCTGCATATTTGATCTAAAATACTGTAAAAGTAGTAATAATATTACAATTTAAAGTGCCCCTATTATGGATTTTTGAAAATTACCTTTCATGCAGTGTTTAACACAAGTGAATGAAAACATCCTGCAAAGTTTTACATCTGAAAGTGCTCTGTCTATAAAGTTATTGTCTCTCAAAAGAAAGAGTCGACTCTGAATCATTGAAACGAGTCATTTTTAAAACTAATCCCAAGCCGTTTCATGTTGACATCAACATGAATCATTAGCATATTGCCCGCCCACTTCTTGGTGTTTTCGCGTTGGTATGAATGAAAATGCAAATTCATTCTTTGCCACTAGGTGCCGCTTTTGGAGCGGTAAAAATAGCTGTTTCCCCAGTAACGCTGTACACAAAGCAGCACTGCTCACAAACACTGCTTTATCAGGCATTACAGGCGAGATGAAATGAAAATGAGACCAATCGCCAATCACCGCGGATTAGCGTCACGCAAAGGACTCAGAGGGGTTTGTAAAAATGAATGGTTGAGCAAATCGTTTGGGAGTCCTTGAGCAAATAAGGTAAAAATAAATGCATATTATAAGACAATGAAAGTGTTTTTTGACCTTGCATGCATGTCAACCTGTTGTTGGGGACTCCCAAAACCAAAATATGAACCTTTCATAATCCATAATAGGGGCACTTTAAAATAACTGTTTTCTATGTTAATATATTTAAAAATATAATTTATTCCTGTGATGGCAACGATTAATTTTCAGCATCCAATGTTTAGTGTCACGTAATTCTTTAGAAATCATTCTAATATGCTGTTCTGGTGCTCGAGAAACATTTATTATTATTATCAGTGTTGAAAACAGTTGTGCTGCTTACTATCTTTTCCAGGTCTCTTTGATGAAAGGTCAAACAAACAGCATTTAATATGAAATACTAAATCTTTTATAACATCATGAATGTCTGTACTGTCACATAATAATTTAACGCATCCTTGCTGAATAAAAGTTTTTTTTTTTATTTTCTGTTTTTTTTTAAATAAATGTGTGTTATATATTTACAATGTTGAAATAAAAGCTACAACAATACAATCTGTGTCTTTCTCTCTGTAGGTACTGATGGGCATGCCTTATGGCTCCATTGCCAGAAAAACGGTTCCCAGAGAGGAGCAGGAAAGTGCCATGGACTTCTCTGTCCTGTTTGAGTTTGGAGTAAGGTTTTTTTTTACTATCGGATTCTGTGTAAAAGAGGTTGAAAGGTTGCTGTTGTCTTATTTGGATTATACCTTTTGCTTTTTTACAGGGTTATTGCAAGTACTCCATTATGTTTTATGGTTATTACAATAATCAGCGAAGTATTGGATTGCTGCAGTTCCGGTTACCCCTGTCATATCTTTTAGTTGGAGTTGGGATATTTGGCTACAGTCTAATGGTGGTTATCAGAACGTAGGTCTAATGGCTAAATTTGCTGTTCTGTGAAGGATTTTACTCACTGACAATGCTCTGATAATCGGCTGACAATGTGGACCCTCTTTCTTTCTTTTTTAAAATCACCTTCCTTCTTCTAGAATGGCAAAAAATGCCAATGAAGGAGGAGATGGAGCAGAGGAAGGTGCCTTCACCTTTTGCTGGAAGCTGTTCACTAGCTGGGATTACCTTATAGGAAACCCAGAGACAGCTGACAACAAGTTTGCCTCCACCACCACAAGCTTCAAGGTTAATGACAGTTATGATATAAAAGAATGGTGCTCTATGCTAAGAAAAAACCTTATTGTTGGGTCTGTGTAGCTAGACTGATCTTAAACCTTGTCTTATTTCCTCAGGAATCTATAGTGGATGAGCAGGAGAACCTAAAAGATGAGAACATTCACCTGCGTCGTTTTCTACGTATCCTGGCGAACCTTCTCATCCTGTGTTGCTTGGGTGGGAGCGGATACCTCATCTACTATGTGGTCAAAAGATCTCAGGAATTTGCCAAAAAGGACAGGAATGAATTGTCGTGGCTTCAAAAAAATGAGGTACGCCTTTTCTTTTGCATTTTAATTGCAGAAAAAAGAAAAAGAATTCTGAAACTCTGTTTCCTCTTCGCTCAGGTTGAAATTGTGATGTCGCTGTTGGGATTGGTGTGTCCACCTCTGTTTGAGGTTATAGCTGAGCTGGAAGACTATCACCCTCGAATCGCCCTAAAATGGCAGCTGGGCAGAATCTTCGCCCTCTTTCTGGGCAACCTGTACACTTTTCTGTTTGCGCTGTTTGATGAAGTCAATACAAAGGTATGACCATAGATAGTCTAGTAACCATAAACATAGTAAGAAGGGGATATTACTCTACTTAGGAGTTTTGGGATGGACCAAAATGGTTACTTGCCAATCCTGTAACATTTTATGCGAATCATTTCTCTGGTATTGTATGTTCACAGCTTGAAAATGAGAAAGAGATAAGAAATGAAACCATCTGGGCTCTTAAAGAATACTATGCCAATTACACCTTATACCATAATGTCACAGAAAACATTCCCCCTCCAAACATCTCCCCAGCTGATGTCATCAGGGGTCCTTGCTGGGAGACAGAAGTTGGCATTGTAGGTACCGTCAGCACCAGCATCACCATCACCAAACTATCATAATTGTCAATAACAGTCAGTACTTAACCCTGTCGAGGCTGACAGTATACACATATCAAATGTGATACTGTAGGCTTTATTGGCTTAAAATGTACTGTTTTTTTTCCTAACAGGAGTTTGTGAAGCTCACCGTATCCGATATCCAGGTGACATATCTGACCATCCTGATAGGGGACTTCTTACGAGCCGTGATTGTGAGATTCCTCAACTATTGCTGGTGTTGGGATCTGGAAGCTGGCTTTGTAAGTTCATCCTCACACCCTGCTGTTATTCAAGTTACTCACATTACAGCATTGTGTAAACAAGCCTCAGTCCATAGAACAGGATGACCTCTGACCTCTGTACTACAACGTACTTTTGTAGTTTTTAAGCTCAGCGTTTTAGCAACACAGGGTAGATGGTAGGAGGCTGCGTTTGTTATGTCACGTTAAGTATATTCTCATGTTCAGAAATGATTGCTCTATATGGCTTTGCCCTGTCGCCCTCATTTTCCTGTCACTCGATATAGGTAACGTACTACTCACTCATCCGAGGTCAACTGAACACCATGAGAAGGTGGCAGGATAGGTGATAGGGCTGCTTTACAACCAAAGTCACAGAGAGACACACTACACCATTCAGGGCACTTAATTACAGGGAGAGGTATCTTTTACTGTGACATTTATTCCTGTGTTGTCGTCTACACAGATATTTACGCATATCTGTGTGCGTTTGTGTTTCTGCAGCCGTCTTATGGAGAATTTGACATCAGCGGTAATGTGCTTGGGCTCATCTTTAATCAGGGAATGATCTGGTAAGTGGATCACGAGAGTGAAAACACAACATCTCGGTGATGGACAAAATGTGCTGTTTTCACACATGTCTGTTTTTAGGATGGGTGCATTCTATGCCCCTGGGCTGGTGGGTATAAATGTGTTGCGTCTGCTGAGCTCCATGTATTACCAGTGCTGGGCTGTGATGGCCTGTAACGTTCCCCATGAGAGAGTGTTCAAAGCCTCACGTTCTAACAACTTCTACATGGGACTGCTCCTCCTCGTCCTCTTCCTCAGTCTCATGCCTGTGATCTACTCCATTATGACCCTGCCACCGTCCTTTGACTGTGGACCCTTCAGGTAGCTCTTAAACCTTCATGTTGCTAATCCTTGAAAAGACACGCTCTGGTAAATTAAAATTGTTTTTAAAAAAGGCTAAAAATAAATCATAATTATTACATTAAAAGTCAAAATTATGAGAAAAATTCATAATTATGAAATAAAAAGTCAAAATTATTAGATAAAAAGTAATAATTATGAGATAAAATGTAGAAATTATGTCAAACTAGCTCATGAGATAAAAGGTCTAAATTATAGCATACTTATATCAAGTCATTATAAGATAAAAAGTCAGAAGTATGACATTTTAAGTCATGACATAAAAAGTCAACATAGTATGTCTTAATTATCACAAAAATGTTTGACGTATTTCATAATTATGACTTCTTAGCATATAATTAGGACTTATGTCTCGATTTTGACTTTTTATTTCATAATTACGACATTTTATCTCGTATTTATCTCTTTATCTCAATTATGATTTACCAAAGCATGATTTTTGTATGTGGCAGAAAAGGGCTTCCATAATTAAAGGCAAAATAAAAGAGGAAATCTTATAAAATACTTATTATAAAACACCAAAAGTGATTAAATAAACAGATAATGTTTGTCATTTGCAGGTTATTTTGAACAAATATGTCTTAAAATGTTACAAAAACATATTGCTACAGTATAACAGGCTTGGTTCATGTTGCTCCATCAATATGAAATAAAAATTATTATTATTATTTTTTTCATACATTTTTAGACCAACAAACACAGACACATATTTTTCTAAAAGGCCTACACTGTAAACTCAGACAGCAATATTTCATATTTTCTGTTGAATAATGAATGTCCTGAGCGATATGAAATCCATGTCTCTCCACAGTGGTAAAGATAAGATGTTCGATGTGATCACGGAGACTATAGAGAAGGACTTGCCACCTTTTATGACTGACATCTTCGGTTATGCATCCAACCCAGGCCTCATCATTTCAGCAGTCTTGCTCATGGTGTGAGTAGTCACCTAATCACCTAAAGTATAAAGATAAATGTTATATTATTTAGCTTTTTAAAAAAACTATCTGTCTGTCTTGTCTCTGACAGGTTGGCTATTTATTATCTGAATGCTGTGTCCAAAGCATATCAGAACGCTAACATGGACTTAAAACGCAAAATGCAAATGGTTGGTAAATATTTTGTGTAAATGATGGCAAAGTTGTCTGACATCAGCAGTGTCAGCAATTGGTTGTTATTTTCTGCTCCATCATTAAGCAAAGAGACGAGGAGAAGAACAGGAGAAACAACAAGGACAGCACCAACCAGGTGATGAAAGACCTGGAGGATCTTATGCCCAACAAGTCCCTGATTCCCCCGCCATCTGCTGAAGAGACTGGTCAGTGGGCTAAACAACTCGTTCAACTAGTCATGACTTGTTTCTTTTGCTGTTTTAACAGACATCCATACTCTTGAAATCTTCAAACTTGAGTGTGTACGTGTCTTCCTTCACAATAAAGTTCCTGTTGCTGTGATAAACCTGCCATTTTTATTACAGAGAAACCAGCTGACCTGCTCAGCAAGTCACCAAAGGTGACGAGCAAACCAGGTGCTGCAGCCACTGGGAAAGGGGTACATGTTCAGAAGGATGTGTCTTTGGCTGCTGCAAATCCTCGAGCTCCAGTGACTCGTCCGCCAGGTCCCAGGCCACCCGGGCCTCTGCCAGGTAATGCACGCGGACCTCCACCAGGTCCACAAGGCAAGGGAAGAGGGAGAGGTGGACCACCACCACGAAGATAGTGCATGAAGAATGCACTAACAGTTTCTTTTTGTACTAGATACTAAATTTGGAACCAAATCGAATTTTAATACTATTACACAATGAGGATGACCTGTAGTTAATATTTTTATGTACAATGTAAATATTTTTGCGTAAAATGAATTTGTATGCTGTTTAAATATGTGCAATAAAAGCTTTATGGCTGTACATGTCTGTGGGGGTTTATTCATCAAATAAATTCCATTATTGTTGCAAACAGTCTATGATGAAATAAAAACATAAGTTTTCCTAATGGGATTCATTTATAATGATCCCCATTTTTGTACTGGACACTTTGATAGTTACCAAAATGACTTAAAATAAAAGAAAATTGTAAAAAGAATATTTTCAAGGATCAAGATGAAACTTGAAAGCATTAATTAAACCATTAATTATTACCTATACTTTCAGTTTCACTGAACAAAAGAGTGCAAATGCAACATTGTACATACAAACAGCAAATTCAAGTTAGATTTGTTTGCTTAAGCTTATTTTATTTATTTTTAATTTGTACTGTTAAATGAAGGTTTATGTAAGGAAAGCTGACCCAGAGTTCAGTCATTATTTCCCCTTTTCCCTTATACCACATAGTAAATAATTAAGTAGGACAGTAGCCTACTTCTATTACAGGAGTTTGGTCTATGACAAATGTACTACCAAGAGGATAAAATTACTGTTGGTCCCTTGTAGTGAAAAATAAGTAAGTTTTTGAAGTTTAAGGATTTGCATGTTTTTATTATTATTGTTATTACGACATATAATGTCCACCAATTAGATTTTACAGTGCAAATGAAAACCAAACGTCAGAAATAAAGATCTACATTTTATTAAGTAATTTTAAAACACTCCTATGAAATCATTTTAAGGTGTCCTTGTTACACATGTTACATATATTTACTATTATAATAACAATAAATTATGCATAATTACATGCAACGAACCCTAACTCTAAACTTAACCATATAGTAAGTACATGTAGTTAGTTAATATTACCCAGCCCTGCACAGCTGCCAGAATTGTTTCGTCACAGATATCAATCGATTCTGTTTGCTTTTTCCTCCTGGATTTGTAATAGCCATGTACAACTGTGAGCTTAGAAGTGTGGGCTTTGGGACACTGCCATCGTGTGGGAAAATAATATTTGTCTTATCAGTAGGGTTTTTTTATTTATTTATTTATTTTATCACATCTGCAAAGTTCATTCTTGCTTGTACTTCGATCATCTCGACGCCCCTCGTGTTCTGCTGTGCTTCTGTGTGATTAAACCTGTGGTTTGTGCGGTCATTGAGACGCGCTTTGCAGACATTTTTCAGCTGGTGAAACTTTTTTCTAAAGTATTTTATTGCGAACACGGGATCTGTCAACAGTGGTCTCAAAGGTAAGATATGCATAAGGCCTATTATTTTATTTAGTTTACCTATTTGACCTTTTCTGTTCGGTTCTATCTTCTGCATGCAGTCTATAGTATTATTAACGTAAACACTGTACATACAACAAAAAGCTATTGTAAAATTTTCATTTCCTTATATCATCTTCTTTAAAGGTGAAGTATGTAAGATTGACAGCTAGCGGTTGAAATGGGTACTGCAAAAACAAACGCACATTTCAGAGTAGAATTACTGGCTATAGCATTATTTTTCAGAGAAACAGCTATGTAAACATAACATGACATAGCATGACAGCAATACGCTGTGTTTTCCGACAACTGGAAGTGGGCAGGATCATAGCTCCAACCCTAATCAAACACACCTGATCCAGCTAATCAAGGTCTTCAGGATCACTAGAAACTTCCAAGCAGGTGTGATTTGGAGCTAAACTGTGCAGAGCTGTGGCCCCATAGACATAATATACGTAGACGCCTCGTTACATGCTGGAACGTAATCCAGCGTCGCCGCCATATTGGTTGGGTCTCCTCACTCTACGCTAGCACCGGAGTCAATGGAGAGCGAGCAATTTATGACCGTATTTTGTGCAGTTTACTGTTGCAATAACCCGCGCAGATACCAGATCGCGTGGGATTACCTTTCACAAGTAAGACTGAACAATTTTGATTATTTTACCATTTATAATATTATGTCATCGTTACTAACGTTACTGACGTGTAACATTATTACAGCAGGAACTGGTACTCTCTCATTATCTCTTGCTGTTTTTTTTTGTTTTTTTCTGTTCTTCAACTTTCAGAGTACTTGGGGAGCACATTGCAGAAACCCAATTCGGAATTGAGAACCATCATTTCATGCTTGTGTCATTTGTGGTCAGTGTTGCCTGCAGGTGTACGGCTGGACGCACTGTGCGTACCACGAGCGCTCAGACTGACCTGTGATTTGTCCCGCAAACATTTATACAGTAGATTGCAGCCGTATTTCTGTCGACAGAACCAGCCATGCCATTAATAATTAATCAGTCTTTTGCATGCCAAAGTCCATTTCTGCTTATAAACGGGTCAGGTTAGACTACCACAATTAATTTGTTGCCTATTTTACAAATGGGAATACAACGAAAGTCATGACAATGTTTTGCATTCAAGCTACCCGTAAAATTTATAGTGAAAAGTTCTTTAAAATCATCTGGAATGCAATAAAGTAATTTTTACAGCTGTTTTTAAAGCATTTTGCAGCATGGATTAAAAAATAGGCTAATAAATAATTCACATATCATGCAGACAAAATTACGTTGCAGAAAATCCTTTAAATGTTAAGAAATTAAGAGCAGAGCAACGTAAAAATCAGGCTTTTATGCTTTTCCTTATTTTTATATTTTAGACGGTGATGAAAAATGACTCGCCATCTCCTCATTGGACGTGCCTTTAGAGAGAAATGCATCTTTACGGATTACATAATGAAAGAGTTTTTGTTTTCGATTTGAATTATTTCGTTTTAAAGTAGTAATTTAAAGCTTTCTATAGATATATTTATTTGTGACTCAATTCGTTGAGTTTCGGTTCATCATTGTGAAGCGCTCCTATTCAAGACGAGACGGCAAGCGCATCTGTTCCCCTTCAATTCGGTCACTCTACATTGCTATGGGAAATACCTTTTCCTCGAATACTACTGAAGCCTTATTGAATCACGCCAGTAAAACTGGCCAATGACGTTCAAGCCCGCGAAATATGAGCGGGATCCCACTCTATATAAGGCAGTGCTTGTACATCATCCATTCAGAATTTTTTCCTTCAGCAAGAAGCCTATCAAGAAATCTTCTACTCACCGTGATCTACACTCTGCAGCGGACACGCCTTTTCTTCCCCTGCTGTGTTCCGGTGAGCTTCGGACGGATAAAGATGACCTCTCGCGATTGCCTCTCCTGCGTAGAGCCAATCGAACCCTCTGATGGCCACGAATCGTGCGTCTTCTGCCTGGGTCGCGCCCACGCAGAGGCAGCGCTTGGGGGGTCGGACTGCCCCCACTGCGGAGATATGAGTCTCCGGACTCTCAGGCTCCGTGTGGCCATCGTCCAAGGCGATGAACTCGCCCATCTAGCTCTGCCGCGCTCTTCCTCTGCAGCCTCTTTTGAGCCAAGGAGTAAGGTGCCGCGAGGATCAGCGCAGCGCACGGGAAGACCATTCGCCCCTCCTACTGCTGTTCGGTGCGAGCATGAGCCGGCGGTGAGACCAAGACAGCCGTGGCCGAAGCGCCGCCAGGGCTCGAAGGGCCAGAAGCCCCGTCCTGGCAGAGACGGCAGGCCACCGGCTCCGGGATCAAAGCCGCGTTCCTGATGCTGTCTCTCGGAGGAGGAAAGCTGCACTCAGCGCCGAAGACGAGCCACTCAGAAAGTCTGCTCGCTCCGCTGTGTGTGCTCACCACGCCCCCCTGCCTGTTGCGGGCGGCAAGAACGATTGTCATGTTTGTGTTTTGACTGTTCCACAGTGCAGTGCAATAAAGTAAAAAAAAAAATACAAAAATCACCTCAATATCAGGGCAATTTTCCTCCTCTCACTCCCCTCTCCCACATCACTCACTCTCACACTTGTGTGGTATTAAACTCCCCGCCCCCCAACGGCGAGTTATCCCTCACGGTGTGCAGTCCGCCTCGCCTGCTGTCACAGTTCACAGAAGCGTGGCAAGGACTGCCAGGGGTATCGGAGTGGGTTATGAAATCAATAAAGAACGGCTACACGCTTCAGTTCTTTCGCAGACCGCCCCGTTTCAACGGTGTGTTAATGTCCACTGTGCCGGAGCAGAATGTCTCAGTTCTGCGAGAGAAAATACACAAACTTCTCGCAAAGCGCGCGGTAGAGGCAGTGCCTCTCACAGACCGCGAGAGCGGCTTCTACAGTCGTTATTTTCTGGTGCCAAAGAAAGACGGCGGACTCCGCCCAATCTTGGACCTGAGGCCGCTGAATCGCGCGCTTTCAAATCGCTCGTTCAAAATGATTACGCTGAGACAAATCCTCTCACATATCAGACTGGGAGATTGGTTTATCTCAGTGGATTTAAAGGATGCTTATTTTCACATTCAGGTAGCCCCCCGACACAGGCGCTTCCTGAGATTTGCATTCGAAGGGATAGCGTACCAATTCACGGTCCTGCCCTTCGGCTTATGTCTGGCCCCTCGTACGTTTACGAAATGCATGGATGCTGCTCTCTCTCCTCTGAAGCAGAGCGGAATGCGCATCCTGAACTATCTCGACGACTGGCTAGTGTTAGCCCAATCAGAGAGCGCGCTGCTCAGCGACAAACTCAGCCTCCTCGCTCATGTTCAGAGTTTAGGACTGACTGTAAATATGCAAAAGAGCATGCTGATACCGAGCCAGAACATCTCCTTTTTAGGAGCGGAGCTGGACTCAATCAATATGCGAGCGCGTCTGTCAGAGGAGCGCTGACAAAAAATTATCAGTTCTCTTGCAGTCTTCAAATTAGGGCGTTCTCCCCCGCTGAAATGCTTTCGGAGGACCCTCGGCCAGATGGCTGCTGCCTCGACAGTGTGCAATCTAGGGCTCCTACATATGCGTCCGCTTCAGCTCTGGTTAAAGAGCCGGGTGCCACAGAACGCATGGCGCACAGGCACCTTGTGCATCAAAGTGACGTGCAACTGTTTGCATACACTGAACCCTTGGCGCGATATGACTCTGTATCGCCGGGGTGTTCGTATTGATCAAGTGATCAGGAGAAAGAATGTTACGACAGATGCATCGAGCACGGGCTGGGGAGCCGTATGCGATGGCAGACCAGCCTTCGGGACGTGGTCGGAAACGGAGAAGTCATGGCACATAAACTGTCTGGAGCTCCGTGCTGTTCACCTAGCGCTCGAGTGCTTTCTTCCAGACATTCTTCAACGTCACGTTCTCATCAGGACGGTCAGCATGACAGTGGTGGCGTTTATAAATCACCAAGGCGGTGTGAACTCCCCACCACTGCTGCAACTGGCGAGAGACCTCCTTCTGTGGGCAGATCGACACCTCCTCTCCATCCGGGCAGTACATGTCCCCGGACGCCTGAACTACGGCGCGGATTTACTGTCGAGGGGCGGGATAATCCACGGGGAGTGGAGATTACACCCTCTGACAGTCAATATGATTTGGAGTGTATTCGGCAGGGCGGAGGTGGATCTCTTCGCATTAGCGGAGAACACTCACTGCCCGCTGTCTTATTCACTGACACACTCTCCCCTGGGAGTGGATGCACTAGCTCACAGCTGGCCGAAAGTACGCAAGTATGCCTTTCCTCCAGTGAAGCTTCTGCCTCGCGTGCTTTGCAAAATCAGAGAGGAAAAGGAATCTGTTCTGTTAGTAGCACCGAAATGGCCCAATCAGCCGTGGTTCCCAGAACTGGTGGAGATGCTGGTAGCCCCCCCATGGATTATCCCACTGAAGAGAGACCTCCTCTCTCAAGCACAAGGAACGATTTGGCACCCAAATCCAGAGTCATGGAGCCTTCATGTCTGGCCGCTCGACGGAGCTTGCCAGTAACAGACGCACTTCCTCAGCGGGTGTTGAACACTATCTCTGAGGCTAGGGCTCCTTCCACGAGATGTCTTTACGCACATAAATGGAGAGTTTTTTCAAGTTGGTGCGTATCGCGGGGCGAAGACCCAATCAGCTGTCCAATACCAATAATCCTTGCCTTCCTTCAAGAACGATTTGATAGTGGTCGTATGCCATCCACATTGAAAGTGTATGTGGCCGCTATAACAGCCTTTCACGCGCACGTCGGAAATCGCCCGATCGGCAGAAATGACCTGATCATACGATTTTTAAAAGGAGCAAGAAGGCTGAACCCTCCTCGCCCTTCTACTCTACCCACTTGGGACTTGGCGCTTGTGCTTGACGCTCTCACGGGACCCCCGTTCGAGCCCATACAATCAGCTGAGCTTGCGAGCGCTCTCTCTCAAGACAGCGCTCCTGCTCGCGCTGGTCTCTGTTAAGCGAGTTGGAGACCTGCAGGCGCTTTCAACTGACGACTCATGTATTGAATTCGGACCAGGTGATTAGATTAGATTAGATTAGATTCAACTTTATTGTCATTACACAAGTACAGGTACAGGGCAACGAAATGCAGTTTAGGTCTAACCAGAAGTGCAATAGTAGCAAGTGCAGTATATACAATGGTTGAATAAGTGCAGGACAAGGATATGTACTGAATATATGTATAAATATATATAGAAAGATGGTTATTAATATAAACAGAATTTACAGGTGAATATGTATAGTGAATAAATATACAGAAATTTACAGGTGAATATGTATAGTGAATAAATATACAGAATTTACAGGTGAATATGTATAGTGAATAAATATACAGATGGCTATTACTATAAGCAGAATTTACAGGTGATATGTACTATCAATATAATATATATACAGATGACTATTACTATAAACAAGGTGTAAAAGTGCAGTGGAAGTGATTGCGTATTACAATTAGACATACGGTGCAAAATGTTAATGTAAGCATTGATAATGTAACAACAGTCGGCAGTGCAAATGAGCATAGTCCAATTTAGGTATGGTAGTGCAAGATACAAAAGTAAACAGTTGTTACTGTAATAAAAATTTACATTCAGTAGTGCAAATAAGGCAGATGTGAGGTAGGAGAGAAGAGTTAATAATATATGAGGGAGTGGATCAACGGGGGTTAGAGTTCAGTAAAGAGACAGCTCTGGGGAAGAAACTGTTCTTTAGTCTGCTGGTCCTGGTCCGGAGGCTCACGGACTGCTGGTCCTGGTCCGGATTGCAGACTCACCTTGAAGCCTAGAAAAGGTTATGTGCCTAAAGTGCTTTCGACTCCATTTAAAGCGCAGGTCATAACACTATCTGCTTTCCGCCCCGAAACACCGGCCGGGACGGAGCCGCTTAATACACTCCTGCTGTGCCCTGTACGCGCGGTGCGTACTTATATCGAGCGCTCTAGACAGTTCAGACTCTCGGAGCAGCTATTTGTATGTTTTGGTGGACGTACAAAAGGATTGCCTGTGTCCAAGCAAAGGCTGTCACACTGGATCGTCGACGCAATTGCTTTGGCTTACAGCTCTAAGGGCGTGGAATGTCCTATAGGGGTTCGGGCCCACTCAACCCGCGGACTCGCGGCCTCATGGGCCTTTCGCTAGGTTTTATAACCTAGATGTGTCATCGCTTGCCTCGCATGTGCTGTCAGTGCACGCACCTACTCAATCTCAGCTATGATCTGAGATGTGTATCAAAGTGGTTTCGACTAGGTCGTATACACCCTGTATTAATGCACCACCAATTCAGTGCTGTCCCCGTCAGTTATCACAGTGTTATGGTATAGTTCACCACGTCTTTTAGGACATCATAACATGGTTTCATTAAAATTAAACAATTACAATTAATCTATATGTGAAAGCGCCGAAGCCGCCGCCATCTCACTTTCTCTGTTTCACCGGAGTTAACTCCGCCCCTGGTGTGACGCGGCAGCAAGACCCCCCCTGACTTTTACATGGTTTCGACTAGGTCCTGTAGACCTGAGCTGTGCTTACGAAGAGCGCCAATATCATTGCCGCTCTCATTACGACTCTGGATGTGAAACTTGACATACTTGTCGAACCAGGCTCCATCGCTGTGACACGGCGGGATTTTATACGTTCCCATAGCAATGTAGAGGACTGAATTGAAGGGGAACGCTCTCGATTACTAACGTAACCTCAGTTCCCAAGCGAGGAGCGAGACATTGCTGTTATTGCCGTGTCACAGAGCTCAGGATCTTAGAATGCCAAGTTGCTTCAGTCAAAGATTCTGAATGGATGATGTACAAGCACTGCCTTATATAGAGTGGGATCCCGCTCATATTTCGCGCGCTTGAACGTCATTGGCCAGTTTTACTGGCGTGATTCAATAAGGCTTCAGTAGTATTCGAGGAAAAGGTATTTCCCATAGCAATGTCTCGTTCCCTCATTTCGGGGAACCGAGGTTATGTTAGTAACCGAGAGCGTTTTCCTATTTATTTTAATAAAAGCACAAGGTTTTGTTGATATTGTGAATGCACACAAATAAAAGTAGACCCTTTACAGTTCAGAATGATGTATTACTCTTACCTTTATGAGCAAACATTATGGCGTATTTTAAGTTGTTTCCACTATTATTTTAAGTTCTTTTCACGTGTGTGTGTGTGTGTGTGTTTGAGTGTGTGCGTGAGAGAGAGAGAGAGAGAGAGAGAGAAATAAATTCAAATAAACAATCAAACTTGTTTCTTTATTAAAATATAAAATTCGTTCATTTATACATATATCAATATGCCGTAGTCTACCATGTCTTTGTTAAAGAGCATAATACAAAGTCTTTTAACATGAAAGCACGTATTTTTCAATGTGTGACAGCGTCCTGTATCATAACTAAATCTCTGCCGTTAACCAAACCGTGTGAAAATCCGGTAAAAATTCGGGGAGTTATGATTATTGTAATTGGGGATACACATTCCTCAGTAGAAATAAATGCAGGAGGGGCGCATTGGAGACCCATCCAAGATGGCGGCCGCGCTGTACGTCAGCTCCAATAGGCAGCGTCAGTCTATGAGGCGTCTACGTATATTATATCTATGTGTGGCCCTCCAGGAATTGAGTTTGAGACCACTGATATAGATTAAAGGTGCAGCATGTAATATTGCCCGCTAGTGGTTAAAATGGGTACTGCAATTCCGGCCTGGAATCTGCCCGAAACCCACATTTCAGAGTAGAATTACTGGGGGCTATAGCATTATTTTTCAGAGAAACAGCTATGTAAACATAACATGTTTCCTAAATATCTACAAACATATTATGTTATTTTTTTGGCTTTAGAAGAGTCAAAAAATTACATACAGCACCTTTAAAGCTATTTAGAGATTGAGAGTTTAGAACAGAATTGTGTAATAATCTTTAAATAACAGTTATTTCAATATATCACAGTCATTTGGAGTGGCCGCCATGTATCTTGAGGAGATTTCTCATACAGCTGGAGTGACTTTGGTCCTCTGTGTCTTTGCTGTGCTTTTGCTGGCTCTCCATGGTCGACGGAGAGAACCGGGCTGCTCCTTGCCCCCAGGTCCCACTCCTTGGCCGCTAGTGGGAAATCTTTTCCAGATGGGGGAAGAGATCCATTTGTCTTTAACAAACCTGAGGGTTCAGTATGGAGATGTGATCCAGATAAAAATGGGTTCTCTTGTGGTGGTCGTTTTGAGTGGCTATTCTACCATCAAGGAGGCTTTGGTACGTCAAGGACAGGCGTTTGCTGGACGCCCTGACTTCTTTACCTTCTCTGCAGTTGCTAATGGCACCAGTATGACGTTTAGTGAGAAGTATGGAGAAGCTTGGGTGCTTCACAAAAAGATCTGCAGAAACGCCCTAAAGACCTTCTCCCAAGCTGAGTCCCGAGACTCAAACGCTTCTTGTCTTTTGGAGGAATGTATCTGTGCAGAGGCCGTGGATATGGTGGAGGCTCTGAAGAAACAAGGAGATGAGGTTGGAGATTCAGGGCTCAACCCAGTTAAGTTGCTAGTGACCTCGGTTGCCAATGTGGTTTGCACATTAGCATCTCTGCTTTGGGAAGCGGTATGCCCATGACGATAAAGAGTTCCTCACCATCGTCAACACCAATAATGAAGTGCTGCGCCTCTTTGCTGCAGGGAATCTGGCAGACATTTTCCCCATCTTCCGTTACCTGCCCAGTCCGTCTCTGCGAAAGCTGCTCCAGTACATTGACAGAATGAACAACTTCATGGAGCGCAACATCACTGAACATCTCATCACCTTTGATAGGGTAATATTGTTAAAATAAACTGATGAGAAGAAAAATGCATTCCAGAAGTCTTAACATACAGTATCCATTTCAGATGATTAACTTAAATCATCTATTTCAGATGATTAACTGCTAGATTCATGTTTATAAATTTATATTTATAATTTATTGTAATATATTACAATAAATTATAATATAATTATATAACTATATTATAAATATATATATATATATATATATATATATATATACACATACATGTATGTGTGTGTATATTATTATTATTATTACAATAAATTATAAATGAAGATACTTCTTTTTATATAAGTCTCTTTCTGCTCACCGAGCCTGAATTTATTTGACCCAAAGTACAGCAAGAACAGTCAAATGTGGAAATATTTTTACTATTTAAATGACCTGATTTCAATTTGAATATATTTTAGAATGTAATTTATTCCTGTGATTTCAAAGCTGAATTTTTAGCAGCATTACTCCAGTCACATGATCCTTCAGAAATCATTATAATATTCTGATTTGGTGCTCAAAAAAATGTTTGTTGAAAACAGCTGAGTAGAATTTTTTCAGGTTACTTTGATGAATAGAAAGTTAAGAAGAACAGTATTTACCTGAAATAGAAATCTTGTAACATAAATGTCTTTATCACCCCACCCCTCCCACCCCCCTACTGCTTTTGCTGTATTTTGGATCAAATAAGTGCAGGCTTGGTGAGCAGAAGAGAATTCTTCAAAGATAAGCTAATTTGTCTCAATGATCAAAGACTGGGCATATATATATATATATATATATATATATATATATATATATAATGAATGAACAATATATGTATACTACTGTTCAAATATTTGGGATTGGTCGAATCTTTAATGTTTTTGAAATAAATAATTTTCATTATTTATTAAAAATGCATTCAGATCATTAAAAAGCATATCTATTTAAAATATATATTTTTGCATATTAATGTACTTTACTGCTGAATAAAAGTATTAATTTCTTTATTGACAACAAACTTTTGAACAGTATGCTATCATGGTATTTTTTACACATTGTGGTCAGTAACTCAGTAACAATTTCATCCAAAATATACTCCCTTCCTGTGAAGTGCGTTTCAGTTTATACAAACTAAAATATTTACACGCATAGTTGAATTTGATGTAAACAGCCTTGGGGAAAGTACACTTGTATACTGTGCATTGCCAGGAACAAGCTGGATGTAGATGTGATATAAAAATGAGTATAGGACCACAGTTTATTTATGCACATTTTAAACATTTTGCAAGTCTCATTCTCCCATGTTTTTGTGCAGAACTGTATCCGGGACATCACTGATGCCCTAATAGCAATGTGTGAAGACAGGCAGGAGGACAAGGAAACAGCTGTTCTCAGCAACTCGCAGATCATCCACAGTGTCGTTGACATCTTCGGAGCTGGTAAGAGACCCACAGTCAAGAGAATGAATGTGCATAACATTGTACTTTTAAATGGTTTTCTCTCTACATGTCCTGAATTATGAGCATGTGTGAATGGATCTAGAAGCATATTACATTAGGTAATAATTCATAAACTGTGTCGACGTGTTTCATAGGACTTTGAGACGCTGCCAGACATAATCACATACCTTCCAGGGCTGCAGTCCTCCTCTGTGAGAGGTTATTGTGCTATTAGCTTTGCTTGTTAAAAGCATGCATTTACTTCCAGAGCCAGATTGTTTTCTTGGCTGTGTTGTTGTCACAGAGGAAGCACTTCAGACTGATCAGACCTAGAGTTCTTCTGAGAATTTGCTTTAAATGTATGTTTTTCTGTCTGCTCTTGGCTCATTCTATTCATTCCTGGTTCAGTTTATGCATCTTGGTAGTTCTAGTTCATTAAAGAATGTTTAACAAGCACCCATTCTTTTAGCCTGAGAATGTTGTGGTTTTTCACCACACACCACATCTTCTGCCGTTTTGGTTGCCCACTTGCTAATTGTGATGCATGTCTTGAGGCTGCTTACAGATTTTGATCATAACCGATGCTTTTTTTTTTTCTCATAGGTTTTGACACTGTCATCACCGGTTTGCAGTGGAGCCTTTTATACCTGATCAAGTTTCCAGACATCCAGGCTAAAATCCTCCAGGAGATAGGTGAAGTCTCAAAAGGGCCAATCAAAACAACACTGTGTTTACTCGAAAACAAAACAAAACAATTTCTCATCGTGCATGTCCCTTTCTTTAGCTGTGCTGCAGCATCCTGGGGAAATTAAATCTGCATTAGCTGTGGTTTGTGATTTTTAGTGAGACAGACACAAGAAACCAAAAATAATACACAATTCGATCCACAAATTTGGACACAGAACTTAATAGATGTAAGATTGATAATAAAGGAAGTAAATGTTTAATTTAGTCTTTTGGGAAATCAGGAACTTGCCATAAACAGGAAATTATTTTGTGAAATAAAATATTATCTACAGGGTTATTAAGTTGCAACCAGAGACATCTGAAAGAAATGTAATAAGATGAACTGCATACTAAGGCCCGGCGCCAGGATGTTATGGCTGGGGGCATTTCAATCCCATGGGCGCCACTTCTTACATGCGCAATGACAAAACAGACACGGGCGCTAGCGCGCACACATAAAAAAGTTAATAGTTTTTTAAAGTAAAGTTTTAAAGATATGTTTTAAACGTTTGCTGCATGAATTAAAAATAACTTTTATAAAATTGCATTTTTTAGAAAAAGAAAAAAAAAGGTAGGCAGGCTAAGGCCAAGTCACATTTTATTATTACACTCATGAATAGCCTAATGTAAAATGCTGGTAAATAAAGCTAAATGTTTACTTACATTATAAATACAGATAAACATTTCTAAAAGCTTTTTAGTTGTTCTCACTTGATGATAAATCCTTTAAATTTAACTGTATTCAGAAAACTAATGAAAAATAGAAGGCTATAAGTAGCTAGTTAAACTAATCCTTTAAATTTTAAGTTATTCAGGACAGAGCAACATACATATCAGAAAATATACACAGCTATACAATTAAAGGACAAAGTTTTACATATGCCATTATAATTTGTGTTTTATTTTATATATTGTATACAATTATAAAATAAAACGCAAATTATAATCAGGCCTGTTTTAGGCTTTTCCATTTTTTTATATTTTAGACGGTGTCACGGTGATGAGAAAAATGACTCGCCATGTCCTCATTGTACATGCTTTTAGAGAGAAATGCATCTTTACGGATTACATAATGTAGCGCCCTCTTCAGGTATTAGGTGAATCCACCTGTTTGAACCGTTGACGCTATAACCCGGATTCTTTTTGATTGTGTCTCTCGACGTGATTTTACTTAAAATCAAACGGTGATTCTGCTTGTTATACTACCACTTACAAAGTGCAACTCTGATCTCGGTAAACTACTTTCCACGAATATTAACTACCTCTCAATACATTGGAGTGACCACACTATGTAGCAGAAATACACAGATTTATTCTGAAGAAGACAAACAGAAGGAATCAAAGATGAATCAAAACCTGTTCTCTCAGCTTATAACTAAACTTTTACCTTCAAACACAGTGCTAGATTGACTCTTCTCACCCCCTCAACAACCCACTTCAAGGGTTAAACTTTTACACAAATATCAAAATAGAGGTTTTCACTGAAACACTCTTCCAAATGAAACTTCAGCTCTTTCCCTTGAGAAGTACAAATTTGTCTCCAACCAGTGTAAACCAATATATCAGTATCCTTTGGAAAACTAAAATATAAATACAGTATGTAAAGAACTTTAGATTTAGTTAGAAATACAAATGTAACCCTGAGTACTGATGTACTCTCTAGCAATCACAGAGTATCGAACCACAATATTGTTCAGAAATAGAAAAATAGCTTAATGTGGGCCCACCACACGAACACACGCACACTCAAACACACGCACACAGCACAAACCCATGTTGCAGGCCTGAAACGTCGCTTGAGTGCGTTGAGGCCGAGAGAAACGTAAAATGGCCGCTTCGCTCTTCAGGAGCACGAATAAACCAAACAAAATGTACCTGAATGCACTTCAAGGATCCCGTCGCCCGTCAGATCAGTCCACGTGAGGCTGTGGTCAGTCGCCGAGCTCCGTGACGCTCCCGCGATGCCAGAGGAACCCCTAACCCCTTGGCGATTAGGAGCGCTATCTGGATTTCCTCTATGCACCTAACTCTTTCACAGGCGCTAATTTTGATGATAAACCTGATTTAAGTTTATAAACCTCACCAGCAATCCACGTTAGTCCCGTTTACTGCAATGGCGATCAAGCGTTAAAACAGCATTTCTTCCGAATCGCGTCGAGTTGACTTCTTAGTGATGTCGTGTTGACTTCACAACAGAATAATATACTGATTAGCACTCAAACGATACAGTTCTGACTACGTTATTCACAAATAAAGTGACACATTTTCTGTTCTCATGCCGACAACATCACTTACGCACCCTTTTTTTCCGTCTTCTCCTCTCTTGACTGACAACCTGGCTAACCAATCACAGTTGCCTGTCTTGACATTAGGCGGGATTAAGTCAACTCTTTAAACAATAACCTTAAATCAAACACAACTTGTTGACACAGACATGTCTGAACAGGTACATTTCTTTAAACAGAAACACTTTAGCCACAAGGGAAAATAGTAAATAAATGTCAATATTAACAAATTAACCCAGGGTTACAATAATGAAAGGGTTTTTACTATCGATTTGAATTATTTCGTTTTAAAATGGTAATTTAAAGCTTTCTATAGATATATGTATCACATCTGTGAGTCAGTTTCGCTGAGTTTCGGTTCATCATTGTGAAGCGCTCCTGTTCAAGACCGGCAGAAAGCGCATCCTCTGTTTTCCTATTTTGTTGATATTGTGAATGCACACAAATAAAAGTAGACCCTTTAAAGCTCCGAATGATGTATTTCTCTTACCATAATGAGCAAAAATTACGGTGTAGGCCTGTTGTAAGTTGTTTCTAAATGCAAGTGATCGTGCTGGTGCCTCCATGTCCTGCAGCGCCCGCTTCAGCTTACACTCTCCACACAAACTGTTCGATATGCGTCTAACAGCGCACATTTATATAGATTAAACATTTAAACTAACATTGGGATATGCTTGAACTGTTTTATATCTAAAGATTTTATTTTAGGCAACTCGTGATGATTTTATACGGCTAAATTAATCAAACACAGGCTGATTAACTCACTGCTGCCACTGGCTGCTTGGTCCTTGCTTAAAAAAAATGCATTTAACGAACAAAAAATGCTCCATTCGTTTTTCTAAATTAACTTTATAAAAAAACAAAAACAACAACAACAAAAAAAAATCACAAAAATCATTCCATACATACAAAACTGAACTATTTTAATAACAGTAGCTAGTCTGTTTTGGGAGAAGGGGAATACGGGCTCAGGTAATTCTGATAAGTGCGTGCCCACGGAAGAAATTAATTCGCCCCTGATTGCATTAATATAACTAGAATTTTTACAAGAGTTTGTTACCATTTTAAAGCACGACATGAAATACGGTGAGTCTGGTAAATCGTGAATTAGAGGTCATCAGAGCTCGCGCAGCCAGATGACAGTAATCAGTGTCTGCTCGAACCGCTCTTACTGTGGCCTACTTTGATGAAACACGCTGATCGATCTGCGCAAATCAAAATGCATCATATGCGCTCAGACGGTGCGCATATGCTCCTCAAAATAATTATCTATTCCCGATCTAAATTAAAGTTGGTTAAGAAAACTTTTCTTTTCAGATTAAATATACTAGATCAAATTTGCAGTTTGCAAGCTAAAGTTTACAAGCTTGCATACTTTTTGTCCTAAAATGAAGTCTCTTTTGCAGTGGGTGGGTGGCATCTTGTAAATAAATTGCAAGGGTCAACTACACATCTACACACAAAGAGCCCATATTTCTGTACACAGTGGCCTTCATTCCCTCAGGGTTTAGTTCGCTCGGTTCTCACATGATTGGCCACAGTAATGCCAGACTGCCTCTGGAATCGAAACCAATGAGGTCTGTCATGGGAGCATCCTGCATTTTCTTTTAAAGAAATCTTCAAGTGCTAAACAATTTATGAGGTCCAAAATAATACTGGCAAATTCAGTTTATATGGTCTTTCTTCATCTTCTGTTCTGGTCATTTATTATTTGTTGCATGTGCTTTCCTAGAAAGCCAGGTTGGTGTGAACAGGTTACCACAGTTTAAAGACAAGCCAAACATGCCGTACACAGAAGCTTTCATATATGAAGTGTTTCGTCATGCATCCTACATGCCTTTCACCATACCTCACTGGTGAGTCCATGTTTCTATCTTTATGTTAATGGTATCACTATAACCATAGGACTGCATTGATAAACAGATACCCACATTCCTCTTTTTGTTTTCCATCATGTTATCTAGCACAACTGATAACGTTACACTAAATGGATACTTCATTCCCAAAGACACATGTGTGTTCATCAACCAATATCAAGTCAATCATGACATGTAAGTATCAAGCCACATTCTATTTTATATTTGTAAGATTCTCTCATTATTTATATATATATATATATATATATATATATATATATATATATATATATATTATATGTATAATATAATATATATTAGTGCTGTCAACGATTAATTGCGATTAATCGCATCCCAAATTAAAAGTTTTTGTTTATATAATATACAGACATAGTCAGAATTGTTGGTACCCTTGGTAAATATGATCAAAGAAGGCTGTGAAAATAAATGTGCATTGTTAATCCTTTTGCTCTTTTATTTTTAAAAAATCACAAAAATCTAAGCTTTCATTGGAAAATAAGAATTTAAAATGGGGGGGGGATATCATTATGAAATAAATGTTTTTTTTTCTCAAATACATGTTCGACACAATTACTGGTACCCCTAGAAATTCTTAGGAGTAAAATATATCTGAAGTATATTCCCATTACTATTCACAATTTTGAGCACTCCAGGGTGATTATGAACATGAAATTATCCAGCCATGACTCCCTGTTTCACAGAAATATAAATAGGAGGGAAAACAAAGCCCAAATTCCAAATAAATCACCCATCACTATGAGAAAAACCAAAGAATATATTTCTGATGTGCAGCAAAAGATAATTGAGCTTCACAAATTAGTGAAGTGGCTTTAAGAAAAGAGCTAGAGCAGTGAAAATTCCCATTTCCACCATCAGGGCAGTAATTAAGAATTTCCAATCAAAATAAAATGTTACGAAACTGCCTGGAAGAGGACGTGTGTCTATATCGTCCTAATGCACAGTGAGGAGAGTTTGAGTGGCTAAAGACTCTCCAAGGACCACAGCTGGAGAATTGCAGAAAAAGGTTGAGTTTCGAGGTCAGAAAACCTTTAAAACAATGATCAAATAGCACCTACATCACCACGTTGTTTCCATGTATGTATTTATATTCATATAATCGATATATATAAATATTTAAAATGTATAACCTTAACATATTTTTCTTAAATATATACGTGCATGTGTGTGTATTTATATATACTGTGACGAGCCGGTTGCCTCCTCCCTTATTGTTATCACCACCCCGTCCCTTATTCGCCGCCCTTCACCAGGCTCCCGACGGGAGTGGGTGTGAGAGGAGGGGCGTGGAAACAGCGAGGGCTGGCGGCGTGTGATGAGGCGCACCTGAATCGAATGGAGCCTCATCAACGCCGCTGTTTAAATGCTAAGCGCGCATTCATTCTCTCCTCGAGAGACCGGTCTCTTCCCCCGTGCATGCACGCTGGTGTCCTCGTGGGTCCAGGAAGGGAGTGTAGAGGGACTTCCGCGCCACCGGAGACGTGAGCTGCCGAACCCGCGGTCCGGACGAAAGCCGCACCCGTATTACGGCCGTCGGGCCAGGATGCCGGGCCGTACAAGTCCTGCCAAAGGCCGAGGACAAAGAGGAAGAGCCGACGCTCGCGCCCCGGACCAGAGCGGGAGCGCGTGCGGTCGCCGGACTCCGCCCCTTACCTGGACCCTCCCTTCCAGAACAACTGCCCTCCTTCACAAGCCCCGCAGCACGACGAGGACACCAGACCCCCTGTTTATTTTGGACCCTTTTTCCCCCTTGGACACTTTATTTTATTATTTCTGTTGAATAAATGCCTCTCCGAGGCCTGACGCCACACCCACTGTGTCTGTCGTTGGCTCCTCCCGTCACAATACATAATAAATATACACAGTACACACATGTAAACAAAAACTTTTATTTTGGATGCAATTAAGTGTGATTTATATATTATTATAATTTTTTTCAATAATATTTATTTGATTTTTGTCTTTATTTACTAAAAAGGGATATTTGGGGTGATGCTGAGGCTTTCCGGCCTGAACGTTTCATCACCTTGTCTGGCCATCTAAATAAAAAGCTGACTGAGAAGGTAATGATATTTGGCATTGGAATACGCCGTTGCCTCGGTGACAGCTTTGCCCGTCTGGAGATGTTTGTCTTCTTAACCACCCTGCTGCACCAGCTGCACATAGAGAATGTTCCAGGGCAGGAGCTTGACCTGAGCTCTACCTTTTCCCTCACCATGAAGCCCAGGCCCTTCCAGATAAAAATCTCAACTCGTAACTAAGCTATTATATTTCAGATATTATATGTACACCAAATGGACCTACAATGCACCTCACAATGATTGCTAAAATCGCAAAACAAAGCTGATGTTGGGCATCACTGAACTGCTAAGCTAATTAACCACATTAATTAATTAATTAACCACATTAATTCAGCTCAACTGTAACTTGAATATTTGCTATTGCACATAATTGTGTAATCTAAGCATGTCCATGCATTATTTGTGATAATACATGATAGCTAAGCATCTAAGTTACTGTTTGTACTTTTAGCACAAACAGTAAAGCTTTTGAAAAGCTGCTTTGTGTTAAACTGAATCAGAATTAATGGTAGTGATGATTTTGCATTAATGAACAAATATTTTTTAATAATTAATCAAATGTAATTCAGTTTAATATTATCAATTTGCTATAAAATATTATAGTTTCAAATTATATTTACTGTGAAGTTGTCAAGTCTATCATATTACTGAACTCTGTTAACCATCTTATTTTTATAGGACAAAATTTTTATATACCACTTGTTTCATTTTTCAAGTTTGTGAAGAGAGCGGACTGTTTCAGATCTGTTTGTTTCTTACAATAAAGCATAAGCTGGTATTGATGAAGTAACATTCAAAAGTTTTGGGTTTTAAAATAAATGTATTATTTTTATTTAGCAATAATGCATTAGATTGATGAAAAGGGACAGTAAAGATTTGTAGATTGTAAGAAAAAAAAAAACTATTTCAAATAAATGTAACCGTTTTTAACATTGGTAATAATAAAAATGTTTCTTTACCACTCTACCAAATCAGCATATTAGAATGATTTCTGAAGGATCATGTGACACTGAAGACTGGAGTAATGATGCTGAAAATTCAGCTTTGCCTTCACATAAATAAATTACATTTTAAAATATATTAAAATTGAAAAGTTATTTTAAATTGTAACATTTCACAATATTACTGTTTTACTGTATTACGTTTGAATGGTAGCGTATGTGCATTAAATCAGCTGAAATACAGTAATTGTTGATGTAATTTACTTTAAAGCAAAAATAAGTCAATTTTTTTTTAAAGTCAATTTTAAGTATCCCTACATCTCTCTTATGGTCTTCTCCAGTTACACTGGCAGTTTGTGCACTTGTATTGCTTTATATTTCCCCCGTTTACAGGCTGTAAAACAGGACTCTAAATTTATGGAGATTGCCATTGTCCTCAAACCATCACATGTGCCTGTCATGTCCCCAGGTCAACCTGTGTTTTGCAGTGAGATCTGACTGCATGACAGCATCAGTCAGCACAGCTCTCTTGCTCTCATTTGCCTCCTGTATTTGGCAAATAAGCTTAATTTACGTTCATTACCTTTTCACACATTTGCAGCATAAGTTGGCCAAGTGACTTACTGGGTTGTATGCGATGACCTGGCCCACTTTTGCCATAGACATTAGCTTGACACACACATTTAAATAAGGGATGAAAAGGGACAGACACTGGGTATAAATAAAATTTTAATATTATACACAAAAAGGCCATAACTCAGCTGATATTACTGAAATAAAAGATAAATTTGATGAAAAGATAAGCTTCGATTACTGAAATAAAAGATAACTGATTTTTTTTTTTTTTATTATTAAATGTCATG
The DNA here is from genome assembly GCF_012432095.1 of Onychostoma macrolepis. Taxonomy (NCBI): domain Eukaryota; kingdom Metazoa; phylum Chordata; class Actinopteri; order Cypriniformes; family Cyprinidae; genus Onychostoma; species Onychostoma macrolepis. The sequence continues at coordinate 23,011,754 of NC_081159.1, forward strand.
TTAAAATGTTATGAGAAATGGTCATAAAATGGTGTAACATGTAAATGTGGAAATGGTCCTAATTTAAAACAGCCATATGTCTAGTTATATGATTGAAGTTTACACGTCTTCTTCCACAGGCTGACCTGATTTCAATTTTAAAATCACCTGGGAAATAAACAGAAAATGTAAATAAGAGAAAAATGTTCACCAATTAAAAAGGCGTGATTTTGATCATGTGCACACCTCTTTCAGCTGAGCGATTTCCTTGCTGTCTACGTTCCTCTGAGCATTGTTGGTGATGGCTTTCACTCGAGTTGCATAGCTGTAAGACATAAACTTATTTTAAAGTGTATATTATTGCTTATACCTTGAATAACAACTGAAAACACTCAGCACTTATGTTTTTTATTTTTTTATTTTTATTCAAAACATTCCCAAACGCATTAACTATCATGAATTATCTTGATTCTCACCTTTATAGATTATGTTAGTTGATCTAGTGGGCGATGGTCAAAGTAACCTAATAATGTAATCTATTAACTATGCATAAAAACCTGTCTGTTTACTTAATTAACAGATATGGGTGTCAAGCCATAAAAATATTTTAATATGACTGACTTTATATTTAATGTGAATTTAACATTGAAAGTTAATGTGAATAAAAACATTGTAAGTTAGGCTACTAATCATAACACTTTCATTGTACAGAAAGAGATCAAAGAACATTTTTACTGACAGTCTAGAGTTCAAGCACTCTCAAAAACCCCATTAAAATCACTGAAGCTGTTTACACTATGAAATGAATATCTTACTTACATATTCGTACACACATTTGCACTTTGTTGTTTCTGACAATAGAATTCGCCATAAAGAGATATTCAGTCAGCGAGCAAGTGAAGAAAACACCAGCATTTTTGCGATGACTCATCTGAACGCCTCTGATTGGTCATTGCATTCATAAGCTCAACAGAATCGTGCGTGATTGGTTATAATGCAGCGCTGTACAAACGCGTCTGTATCTGGCTCAGCACCAGCCAGCGAACGCATATTTGAATTAAGAAGCTGACGATATGACGCACGATCTAATCACGCCGGTGTGATTGTATTAAATATAGAAAATATTTGGCTATTTTTGTCTTTTGGAAGTCTTTTTGCATTCAAAATCCACTTGGCTTAAAAATCTGAGGGGGCACGCGCCCCCTCACTTTGAATGGGCATGACGCCTCTGCTGTTCACCCTCTCATCACAGGGCATCACAGGGATTCAACTTCACTGGTTTGAATCCTATCTCACTGGTAGGTCTTTCAAGGTGACCTGGAGAGGGGAGGTTTCCAAAGCACATCGACTGGTCACTGGAGTTCCTCAGGGATCAGTTCTTGGACCCCTCCTCTTCTCCATATACACTACATCACTGGGTCCCATCATACAGGCACATGGTTTCTCCTACCATTGCCATGCTGATGACACACAGCTCTATCTCTCATTTCAACCAGATGATCCAACAGTAGCTGCATGGATTTCAGACTGCCTGGAGGACTTTCAAAGACCACATTGCAAAAACTGCTCGATCTTGCAGGTTTATTCTGCACAACATCAGAAAGATCAGGCCCTTCCTAACGGAGCATGCTGCACAACTTCTTGTCCAGGCCCTTGTCATTTCTCGACTGGACTACTACAATGCTCTTCTGGCTGGACTTCCATCATCCACAATCAAACCTTTACAAATGATTCAAAATGCAGCGGCACGACTGGTCTTCAATGAACCCAAAAGGGCCCATGTCACACCTCTCTTTATCTCCATGCACTGGCTTCCGGTTCAAGTTCAAGACATTGATGCTTGCATATAGAACAGCCACAGGCTCAGCAACCTCCTACTTCCATTCACTTTTGAGAATCTACATCCCCTCCAGAAGTCTGAGATCTACGAGTGAGCGACGTCTTGTGGTACCAGCACAGAGAGGCAAAAAAATCACTTTCCAGAACTTTTTCATTCACCGTTCCTGGCTGTTGGAATGAACTTCCCACCCCTATCCGGAATGTTGAATACCTGACAATTTTCAAGCGACACCTGAAAACTCATCTCTTTCATCACCATTTGACGAAAAAAACAGCTTTCTCTTTCCTTAATCACTCCCCGTCTAGCTTGAACAATGCCTGAAACTTTGTATTGCAAGCACTTCCTGCATTTTGTCTCTTTGATGAATCGATTATTGTATTCCTCAATTGTAAGTCGCTTTGGATAAAAGCATCTGCTAAATGAATAAATGTAAATGTAAATGTAAACTTAAGTTTTAAAATGTATTAAGTAGCCTTTGTGTTCCAAAACTATAAATATGCTTGTGCGGTAACAAAAAAAAAATTATAAAGTTGCAAATTTAATCTGGAGTGTATTAACTTATGTAACTGATTTCTTCAATATTTTGAGTTCTGCTAACTTCTTAAGGTTTACTTTAAAAAAATATTATCAACCTTAATTTTCTTAAGTAGAAAAGGAATATTTAAAGGAATCGGGGCTCTTTTCAACAGTCAAGTTACATTTATTTATACAGCACTTTATAAAATACAGATTTTATACAATTTGGAAAATGTTGTCAAAATATTTCAGCTCAGTTTAGTTCAGTGTTGTTTTAGTTCAATTCAGTAACTATAAATGTTGCAAGGTTCATCAATTATATATGAAACAAGTGCAATTCAGCTCTACAGGAGGCAATACGGTCATTATTCAGCTCAGTTTAGTTCAATAACAGTGTCAGTGTTGAAAAGTGTTGCTCTCGGTTTTTGTTTTCATCTGATGTCAGTGCAGTTAAATTGAATATATCACTGAATATTAATTGTCTTTTAAACCCCAGCGGTGCAAGACAACAGTAAAAGGTGGGATAGAGCAGCCTCATGCTGCCATTACATGTAACTTAGGTGACTGTGCACATAAGGTTCAGGCAAGGTACTTGGTTCTCACATGAGTGAGGTGAGAGTTTCATCCAGGTTGCAGTCAGAGGGAGAGATGTTGAGAAACATGAGGGTCTTGGCATTGCCACCCAGTGAGTCCTGCATGAGCTGGGTCAGCTTGTTGTTACGGTAGGGCACGTGAGGCTGCTCCATTGACAGAGCTGAAATTACATCTCCAAGGGCACTCAGCGATTTGTTAATAGAGTTTGCCTCCTGGGGAAAAACATACACAAGACTTGGGACAAACAGATTGTTGTGAGAGGTGTTAGAAAAATCCAAGACAAAAGTTGAGGGTGAAAAGATTCTGGACTAAAAGTGGGGGAGAATAAAAGTGAATAATTAAGAAAGTGTCTTTGCCTTAGCAAAATATTAAGGATGTTAAAATAGCAGAAACACTTTTCAAAGTAAAAATTTTAAATGATAAAACAACAGTCAAGAAGACAAGAAGCATTTGGACACTTTCTGATTGTCAGACTTTGTGAACATCTTAATAATCTTTGCAAAAGTGATGCAAGAGCATTTTGATGCTCAGGTGCACTTGAAGCCAACATGAAGTGTCCAAATACTTTCTGGGACCACTTTAAGTCAGATTTTATATTTTATTTGGTCCAAACAACCTTCAGCTGGTCATCTTTGGCGCCAGTTTTTGCTGCTCGTTCACTTCCTGCCAGGTCCACCAGACTGAGCTTCCCGAAACTCACGCTCCCATTGGTCAGATTCCGGCTCTCAATCATGATGCCAATGATCAGGTGAGAGCGGGAGCTCTCTACATTCATCTCTACAAAGAGATATCATAAAAAAAAAAAAAAGTACAACTTGCTCTAAATCTGCATTGTTTGAGGAAGACGCTTATATATAATATGACTCTTTCATTCAGGCCCGTTCTCAGACACATCACACAGTTAAACTCAAGGGCCTCCTTTGTTATAAAGTTGGCTTCAGTGCCGGGTCATCATGTTCTTACCATGCATTCATACTGAGTGTAACTAAAGCAATTAATCCAAACCATTTAGCTCGGGTCTTTTAAAGTTTCATTAGCACATACTTGTGGCCGCAATGTGGCGGTTTGCACAGCCCTGCTCAAATAATGCAAAGAGTTCGCCAGCGCTGGTGGCCTCTTTTGTCTCTGCTCCCTGGGTGAACACAAGCCCCTTTCTGTCCCTCTTAATTTCGATTCGCTTGCTGAAAGCTTCAGCAGGGCTCACAAAGAGATCCTGTAGGCGGTCATTGTACAGCTCCAGCATGTAGGCTGAAACCTGAGGACAGGCAAAAAAAGAAGAAAAAAAAGAAGTTTAATGACCATTGTACATCAGCACAGCTCAAGAAACACATACTAATGTGTACCTTAAATTCAAATTTAGACTCATTATCCTGGATGATCTCAAAGATCTTGGTGAATGTCCTTGGAATGATTCCTGGGTTCCTCCGATCTCTGTCTCCAACCATTGTGAAGGTTTTCCCGAACCCGTATGGCCATATGCAAAAATGCATACGTTAAATCCATCAATCGCACACTGAATTAGCCTAGGAAAAATTTGTATCTTAGCATCTTGGGGAAATCTGCCCAAATGTCACATTTTGTATATTTTAAAGAAATAGTTCTCTAAAAATTACATTTTGTTATCATTTAATCATTCTCATGTTGTTAGGATCCTGTCCTCACTGTTTTGTCAGTCTTGTCTCTGTTTCATGTTTCTATGTTTGTTTTGTGTCTGAGCACATGGCTCTGTCTTTGTTGTTGTCTGCCATGTGCTCCTCCTGTCCTGCCTCCTTGTTACCTGTTACCATGCCCCCTTGGTTAGTCTTTGTGGAGTCCTCGTTTGTCTGAGTGTTGTCACCTGCCCCTCATGTCTCTGATCTCGTTTGTCTGAGTGTTGTCACCTGCCCCTCATGTCTCTGATCTCGTTTGTCTGAGTGTTGTCACCTGTTCCTTGTGTTCTCTTCTCCTTTATCTTGTTCTCCCATTTCCTCTTGTGTTGCCAGTTTGCTGTGTTATTGTCTCCATGTGTGCTAGTTAGTCTAATCTTTTGTAAACTGAGAATTCCCTGCCAAGTTGCTTGTCTCATGTCAGCCCCCAGTCCCGTCCTGAAGTCATCTCCCAGACATATAAGTCAGTCCCAGTTATTTCTGAGTCTGTTGAATCAACCTAAACTTTCCCAGAGATCGTCAATAGCGCTGCTGACACTCTATTCCAGCCAAGCTCACTCCAGTCACTCCAGATCCAGTCAAGCCCGCTCCAGTCACTCCGGAGCCAGTCAAACCTGTTCCAGTCACTCCAGAGCCAGGCATGACCACTCCAGTCATCCTTGAGCCAGTTAAGCCCACTCTAGTCACTCCGGAGCCAGTCAATCCCGTTTCAGTCACTCCGGAGCCAGTTAATTTCGCTCCAGTCATTTCCAAGACGGCCAAGTTAGCAGCTATCCAGTCAGTTCCAGTCAAGTCTATGCCAGAGTCATCTTCTGTCATCCCTTAATCAGTCACCTTCACTACCATTATCCAGGAACAAGTTGTCAACCACAGTCATCACTCGGTCTAAGAGGTGTCTGGTGCAAACTTCAGAGTCAATCAAGTCAAACTGTCTTCCCAGAGTCAACTGAGTGCTCTCCTGTTATTCAAGAATCAGTCAAGTCTAATGTTGTCCCTCAGTCCCTAAGGTCTGTTCCTGACTTGTAACATTCTGCCGGGCCAATTCCTGTCTCCACTGAGACTACCAAGATCACTACCTCTCCGCCTGTGTTGGCCAAGTTAGCTACAGATACTACAGAGGTGCTCAACTACGCAGTTTCTATCCGTCGGAAGAGGAAGAGAACGGCCCGTGCTGTGCAGTCTAATGCCCTTACTGTTAGATCCACTGAAGCCTTGTCTTTGAATCCTGTCTTGTCCACAGAATGTGTTCCCGTCAGTCATGTCAAGACTAAGAATGTTCCTGTCAGTCATGTCCACAGAGGCTCTTCCTAAGCTGGCTGCTTTTCCAGTTGCGTCCACGGATGCCATTCCTGCTAGTCAAGTCAAAGAATGTTCCTGTTAGTCAAGTTATGGCCACAGAGGTCATCCCTGAACAGCACACTCTCACTGTGTTGGCCACGAAAGTTTTTCCTGCGGCTCTCATTCAGCCCGTTATGGTCAAGGAGGCCATCTCTGAGTTTCCTGCTGATCCTGTTGTGCCCCTGGAGGCTGTTCCTGAGCAGCCTGCTCTCAGCATTTTGGCCGTGGAGGCCATTCCAGAGGCTCTCATTCAGTCCGTTATGGCCATGGAGGCCATCTCCGAGCACCCCGCTCTCCCAGTCACAGCCATGGAGGCTGGTCCCAAGCAGCTTGTCACGGCTGCTGAGGCTTTTTCTGAATCTTTTGCCAGCCTACTCGGGTCCACAAGAGAGATTCACGCCACCCTTACTATGGCACCAAGTATGAAATTCCTGAAGAGGAGCCCCCTGAGTCCGCTATGGTGGAGGTTATTCCCAAGCCCGCTCCAGAGAGCGCAGTTCCCGAGTCCGCTCCAGCTCCAGTCCCAGAGCCCATTCCGGTGTCAGCTCCAGCCCCAGAGCCCGCTCCTGAGAGAGCAGCCGCAGTGTCGACTCCTGCCCCTGAGTACAGGGTCCTGCCCCATGGGCACTCTAGAGTTAAGTCCTATGTCCGTCCATGAAGCTAAGGAGGACATCTCCGCAGTTCAAGTGAACGCTCCCAAGACTGCCCCTATCAGTCAGACCAGTTAAGCCAGTCCTTGCACCTAGAGGCACTCCCAGTTGAGCTCCCATCCCTCCCTTCCCACCCTCATTCATTCATTCATTCATTGCCAGCCATGAACCGTCTGCCTGGTTCGGTTCCCACCCGCCCCTCCCCCTCCCTCTGTTTCCTGGCTGCCTTGGATTGCCAAGTTTTGTCTGAGACATTGCGAGTGTGGAGTGGCTGGAGAGTGGTGAGGAGTGTCAGGCCACTGCTGCTCCATCCTGGACTGGACTCTGTGGCCGTTCACTCAGGCCTGCCTGTCTACAAGTCGCTCACTGCCTATTGTTTGGACTGTTTAATGAAGTAATTTGTTCTGTTGAATACTGAAGGAAATTCTAAATGTAGGTCTTCGCTCTTTTTAAAAACTATTATAAATTAAGCCTCTGAAACGAAGAATATAGCAGACATGTCACATGGGCCAATATTATTATACTTTTTATAGTGTGTTGTTTTTTTTGTAATTTTGGAACTTGACAGCCCCAGTCCTCATTCACTTCTATTATTGAAAAAAGACCCAAGGATATTCTTCACAAATTCACTTTTTGTGTTCCACAGAAGAAAGCCATTCAGGTTTGGAGCAACATGAGAGTGAGTAAATGATGACAGAGTTAAATTTGAGTGAGCTATTCCTTTCATTTCCATGTTTAGTACAGTTAATTTTTCATCAAAATGAATGGAAATGTTTGGGCATCACACTTACCCACTGGATTCCGTGAAGACCTCCTCCTGTGTGCACTCTGGGTTGAAGATCTTGTCAAATTGAAACTCACGAGGTCCTCGAGGGGTCTCCAGGATCACAGAGTAGTCATCAAGACAAACGACGATGGTGTGACCTCTTTTAGCCTGCTCCGCACGAGTCAATGGCCTTATTCGACAGAATACTCTGATTTTACCTGTACAAGACCAAACTTCAAAGTCAGAGACAGCCTGTTTGATAACTGACTTATAGTGAAATAGTGCACCATCTATTTCACTATAAGTCTACACCATCACCACCACCATCAAAGATTTTTTAATTTTTTTTTCAATATAATTTTTTTTTTTTTTCCACTTGTAGACAAAATCTTGAAAGATTTGTATTACTGTTTCAACACTGATAATAATAAGAGCATCAAATCATGTGACACTGAAGGCTGGCGTAATGGCTGCTAAAAATTCAGCTTTATCATCACAGGAATAAATTATATTTTAAAACATATTAAAATAGAAACATAATATTTCACTGTATTATGTTTTCTCTATATTTTTTATCAAATTAAATGAAGCCTTGGTGAGCATGAGAGACTTTTACCAAAACATTAAAAATCTCTATCGACCCCGAATTTTGAATGGTACTGTGCATATCAAGAATATTCTTCATTCAAGGTTGGAGGATCATTAAAAACTTTACATGGTTAAAAAGTGCCTGTAGCTGGTTGTCAAGTTTTTTATTTATTTTATTTTTTGCCATTCATCTGTTTGAACACAACTATTAAATATAAAAAACAATGTCTGGGAAAGCAGTCAAGGGTCTTGGAGATATTTTGCCCAAAACCGCAGAATAAATATTACAAATCCACAAAAGGGATTTTCCAGTTCATGTTGTATCTGGAAACAGTTCCTATTTAAGAACCATTTTTATGTTTTCAGTCAAACTGTATGAGTGTGATATACTATGCCTTTCATGTCCTCCACCATGTTGTAGTACTTTTTCTTCAAGGTTCTTTCAGTTGTGTAGTTTTCAATAATCTTCTTGTTTTCATCTTTGATTTGTTTCAACTAGAAAAACAGACAAGGAATATGAGGCCATAAATTGCAAAACAAGAAAAACTGACAATGACATTTTAGAGAGTCTAATATTAGTTTAGACTATACACTGAAAGATATGTTTTTCTTGGCTGTCGTCACCTCAGCTTGCAGTAACAACAGCTGCTGCCCCACACTTTTATCAGTTTCAGAATTTAAGATTACATTTTTTCGGAAATCCTCCTCAAATTTCTAAAAAGAGAAAATAATCGTCAGTATGGAGTGAGAATGAGTGCAGAATAAAAGTGTGTGTGCCGTACTCTGACTCTTTCATCCAGCTCTGCTGTCCATACCTCAGTCGTGTCAGTCTCTAAGAATAACACAGAAAGAAATCAATATATAAGCATTCATAAAGAGACTACTATTCATTTACACAGTTATCAATTTATCATATTTACCAATGACAGTGGGGTTAACCCCTGCTCTGATGCACTCCAAAGCCACCTGCGTGACCTCATGATGGCGTAATCTGGCCTGTGAACCGTCCCCAACCTGTGGCTCCACCCTGAGTTATCATGTGCAATTCAGTTAGCAGATGCTTATGTTCAAAGTTTGATAGTTTTAAACTCTAGTGCTGTAAAACGATTATTCGCATCCAAAATAAAAGTTTTTGTTTACAAATATATGTGTGTGTGTATTGTGTATATTTATTATGTACATATCAATACACACACATGCATGTATATATTTAAGAAAAATACGGCAAGTTTATACATGGAAAATATTTATATATTATATCAATTATATGAATATAAACATATACATGGAAATATTTTCAAAATATATACTATATGTGTGTGTATTTATATATACATAATAAATATACACACATATATTTTGTAAACAAAAACTTTTATTTTGGATGCGATTAATCACGATTAATCGTTTGACAGCACTACTATATTCTGACTCTTTAGAAACCATGCCATGATCCCACATTTTCTGCTGTGCTTCCTCTTGTTCCTCGTGGCTCTTCTGGCTGGACTCTTCCACAGTTAGGTCAAAACTTTCTTTAATCTCTGCCAGAATTTTTTGGTTGTCTTCTGCCATTTGGTCAAACTGCTGTTGAGCGTCTGTTAGCTCACCATAAACATGATGAGCCTGGAATAAACAATGCAAGAAAGCTGTTTTGTTCAGAAATATGACTGTGTCAATTCATGTTTGCTATCACTGTGTGCAATTCATGTTGCGGAACAAAAACACAGAAGTGTCTTTAAGTAATGTTTTCAAACTTATTTTTACTCAATATACCTGTTGTATAACAGCACTGAGAAGGCGAGCATATGCTGACTGTTCCACAGGATCTGTCACACTCTCTTGTCCTTCGATGAGCATTGAGATCTCTTGCTCCCTCTTCAAGAGGTTATCCTTCAAAATCTCCAGCCGAGCTTGAGCTCCATCTAGTGGTACATCTGCATCACTGCTGTCCTGTTGGCAGAGATAGCAGAGTTCAGTCTCACATTGCCTTACATCAATAAAAATCAATGCCTGGTAAATACTACAACATGTCCTGCTTGCAGGGAATCTTTCAGAACAAAGACATTCTTCAGAGCTGGAAGTGATGTTTTTATTGATTTTCCTACCTTTTCATCAGATGTATTTTCTGGTTCTTTCTTCTCCTGAATGGCCTCAAGCATCTCCTGAACCTTCCCCATCTCTGCTCTGGCCAAATGCAGCTCCTGCAGTGCTGTTAAACAGACAGAGACTCAAATACCTTCACCTATTCTGAGTTTTCATTCACATCTTAACATTTGTCTTTTTAATCTTGTAAACAGCATAAAATATTAACCTATACAGCTCTTACTTGATGCCTGGTGGTTGTGAAGGAGGTCCAGTCGGGAGGAGAACAATTCCATCATCTTGTTCTGCAAGTTTCCATTGATGCTTTTAGTCTCTCTCTCTCTCTCTCTCTCTGTCTATATACAGTATACACAACACACAAACAGTATATGTATGTATGTATGTATACAGTGGGTACGGAAAGTATTCAGACCCCATTACATTTTTCACTCTTTGTTATATTGCAGCCATTTGCTAAAATCATTTAAGTTCTTTTTTTTTTCTCATTAATGTACACACAGCAACCCATATTGACAGAAAAACAGAATTGTTGACATTTTTGCAGATTTATTAAAAAAGAAAAACTGAAATATCACATGGTTCTAAGTATTCAGACCCTTTGCTCAGTATTTAGTAGAAGCACCCTTTTGATCTAATACAGCCATGAGTCTTTTTGGGAAAGATGCAACAAGTTTTTCACACCTGGATTTGGGGATCCTCTGCCATTCCTCCTTGCAGATCCTCTCCAGTTCTGTCAGGTTGGATGGTAAACGTTGGTGGACAGCCATTTTTAGGTCTCTCCAGAGATGCTCAATTGGGTTTAAGTCTGAGGTCCTGAGCACTCTGGAGAAGGTTTTCATCCAGGATATCCCTGTACTTGGCCGCATTCATCTTTCCCTCGATTGCAACCAGTCGTCCTGTCCCTGCAGCTGAAAAACACCCCCACAGCATGATGCTGCCACCACCATGCTTCACTGTTGGGACTGTATTGGACAGGTGATGAGCAGTGCCTGGTTTTCTCCACACATACCGCTTAGAATTAAGGCCAAAAAGTTCTATCTTGGTCTCATCAGACCAGAGAATCTTATTCAGGTGTTTTAGCAAACTCTATGCGGGCTTTCATGTGTCTTGCACTGAGGAGAGGCTTCCGTTGGGCCACTCTGCCATAAAGCCCCGACTGGTGTAGGGCTGCAGTGATGGTTGACTTTCTACAACTTTCTCCCATCTCCCGACTGCATCTCTAGAGCTCAGCCACAGTGATCTTTTGGTTCTTCTTTGCCTCTCTCACCAAGGCTCTTCTCCCCCGATAGCTCAGTTTGGCCGGACGGCCAGCTCTAGGAAGGGTTCTGGTCGTCCCAAACGTCTTCCATTTAAGGATTATGGAGGCCACTGTGCTCTTAGGAACCTTAAGTGCAGCAGACATTTTTTTGTAACCTTGGCCAGATCTGTACCTTGCCACAATTCTGTCTCTGAGCTCTTCAGGCAGTTCCTTTGACCTCATGATTCTCATTTGCTCTGACATGCACTGTGAGCTGTAAGGTCTTATATAGACAGGTGTGTGGCTTTCCTAATCAAGTCCAATCAGTATAATCAAACACAGCTGGACTCAAATGAAGGTGTAGAACCATCTCAAGGATGATCAGAAGAAATGGACAGCACCTGAGTTAAATATATAAGTGTCACAGCAAAGGGTCTGAATACTTAGGACCATGTGATATTTCAGTTTTTCTTTTTTTAATAAATCTGCAAAAATGTCAACAATTCTGTGTTTTTCTGTCAATATGGGGTGCTGTGTGTACATTAATGAGGAAAAAAAAAAAACTTAAATGATTTTAGCAAATGGCTGCAATATAACAAAGAGTGAAAAATTTAAGGGGGTCTGAATACTTTCCGTACCCACTGTATGTGTGGGTGTGTTACTACAATCTGATACCTTTTCTTGATCCCATGAGGCCAAGTCTTTTTGGTTCCTCTCCTGAAGAACTTTGTGTTGCCCCTCAAGTTTTCCATTTAGATCCTCTAGAGTCTGATCCCGGGAAAATGAAATATTACGTAGCAATAGCAATATGACATAGTAATTAAAGGGATAGTAAAATTGTTGTTTTTGTTTTCTTTACACACAAAAAGCTTCATAAAATGAAGGTTGAACCACTGATGTCACATGGACTATTTTAACAACGTTCTTACTTCCTTTCTGTGCCTTGAATGTGGTAGTAGCCTACCCTTGCTGTCTATAGAGGGTCAGAGAGCTCTCGAATTTCATAAAAAATATCTTAATTCGTGTTTTGAAAATGAACAAGATTTTACGGGTTTGGAACAACATGAGGGTGAGTAAATAATGACAGAATTTTCATTTTTGGGTGAATTGTCCTTTTAAGGCAATAGACAAAAATGTTATACTATACATGTCACTAAGATTACATCATGTGTTTCGGGTTAAGCCCTGAATTAGCAATTACCTGTACTGTGTTCAAGCCCATGAGAATTTGGGAAATGAAGGAAGTAAAACCAATTTGATGATGCTTGTGACTCACCTTGACCTTCTCCTCCCAGTATGCGTTTTTTCTGGCCACCTTTTCCTGGTAAATTTCTAGGATTCTCTTCAGGGTGTTAAGCTTATATTGATAATGTGTCCTCATTCTAAGAGCTGTTTTTCCCTACACACATAAATATACTTAAGCATGCATAAAATCACAATATAGTTGTTGTTTGTCTGACTGAACGATCAGTAAACAAGCATATCACCTGATTCTCTCGTGATGCTATGAGAAAGTTCTCCTCCAGTTCTTGAATCATCTCCTGATGTCTGCTCTTCATTGAGATCATATCATCTCTTATCTGTTGGTATTTTAACAGTCACATAGGCAACTAAAATACATAGTGGCTGTTTTATTTTTCAAGTTTCTTTATGATAAATATTAAATAGTTTAAAATTAAAGCTTTTATTGAAGAAAAAGCCACTTAGTGAGTCTTTTTAACCCACACTATTACTTGTGTAAAAGTGAATCATTATGGCCACTTTAATAAATTGAATTATAGTACTGGATTATGTCTAGTATAATATTAAAGTAACAAATTTATGGTTTGGTGTTGATGAAGAGGCACTTGAGCCTTACTAATAAAGGTACCTACGTCAAAAAGTTGCGAAACGCTGTTATACGTAGTTGCCTGCATACTAAATTTCTTAAATGAGTACCTTCTTTAATGCTATAACAGCTCTACATTGGGCAAGTGGAACAAAAATGACTCAAGGTGTGTACTGGAACCTGTTGAGATTTGTCTTTTTGAGAACTAGTATAAATTCTGGGTTTTGAGTTTTTCAAGAATGTGTGGTCATGAATGGGCCTTGAAGAACCAACAACACATGACATCAGATGAGGCGTCTCATCCCCACCCTATGGCCCCGGGACAACAGGGGAGTGACGGACATGTGACTAGTGCAAGAAGCAAACCAAAACTCTTGGATAACAAAAATAATGCATTCTTGAACCAAAACATTCTGGCTTAGGTTACATTTGATGGATGAATCTATTCATAAATACAACAAGAAAACAATGCAGAGTGCACAATAGTCCATGAAGGAGTGATATCTACATACTTGGGTTATGCATAGCTTGGCAGAGTCATATGGGATAAACATCTTGACATCCATTGGAGCCTCATCTTCAGGATGTCTTACACTTGCACTCACAGAAGACACATTGGGTGCTGTGATTAAAATCGCATGGAAATAAATACTTTTTGATCAGGATTTAAGTATGCCCAATCTCCACTGGCAGGACCTACCTTTGCCACTGCGTTTCGGACCACGGTGCCGGTCTGCGCCGATCCAGCACTTGAACGCATTCCATTTGAGTCTACCTTTCCTCCTCAGCCATGAGACCTCACATTTAGCTGCACCTTCAAATATTAACATGCAGTTACAGTGACATTTAACTCTTCAGGCTCTGTTGGGGAGTCTGGAGCTTATTTTACACAGCCTTGATGAGCACTTTCTCTACATGGGGGATAGATCAGTGACAGTCTATTGTCTAGTATTGATTTGCTAAACAACAGGGTGCAGTAAATGTACAGTAGCAAGGTTAATTAGCTAGACTGGTAATTGTCAAATGCACACACATATCCAATTAAACAATACCATTCAAGTATAGAAATTTATTAAATAATTTGTTTATACATTTTTATTATTCATTTTAAATATTAATTATATACAGTGGTGTGAAAAAGTGTTGGCCCCCTTCCTGATTTTTTTTTTTTTGCATGTTTGTCACACTTTAATGTTTCAGATCATCAAACAAATTTAAATATTAATCAAAGATAACACAAGTAAACACAACATGCAGTTTTTAAATGAAGTTTTTTTATTATGAAGGGAAAACAAAATCCAAACCCACATGGCCCTGTGTGAAAAAGTGCTTGCCCCCTGAACCTAATAACTGGTTGTGCCACCCTTTGCAGCAACAACTGCAATCAAGCGTTTGCAATAACTGGCAATGAGTCTGTTACAGTGCTGTGGAGGAATTTTGGCCCAGTCTTCTTTGCAGAATTGTTTTAATTCAGCCACATTGGAGGGTTTTCGAGCATGAATTGACTGTTTAAGGTCATGCCACAGCATTTCAATCGGATTTAAGTCCAGACTTTGATTTGGCCACTCCAAAACCTTAATTTTGTTTTTCTTGAGACATTCAGAGGTGGACTTGCTGCTGTGTTTGGAATCATTGTCCTGCTGCAGAACCCAAGTTCGCTTCAGCTTGAGGTCACAAACTGATGGCTGGACATTCTCCTTCAGGATTTTCTGATAGAGTGCAGAATTCATGGTTCCATCAATTATGGCAAGTCATCCAGGTTCTGAAGCTGCAAAGCAGCCCCAGACCATCACACTACCACCACCATGTTTGACTGTTGGTATGATGTTCTTTTTATGAAATGCTGTGTTGGTTTTTCGCCAGATGTAACGGGACACACACCTTCCAAAAAGTTCAACTTTTGTCGCATCAGTCCACAGAATATTTGCCCAAAATCTTGGGGATAATCAAGATGGTCAGCTGTGGCTTTTGCCTTGGAACTCTCCCATGGATGCTGTTTTTGCCCAGTCTCTTTCTTATTGTTGAATCATGAACACTGACCTTGATTGAGGCAAGTGAGGCCTGCAGTTCTTTAGATGTTGTTCTGGGTTCTTTTAAGACCTCCTGGATGAGTCGTCATTACGCTCTTGGAGTAATTTTGGTAGGCCGGCCACTCCTGGGAAGGTTCACCACTGTTCCAAGTTTTCTCCATTTGTGGATAATGGCTCTGACCATGGTTTGCTGGAGTCCCAAAGCCTTAGAAATGGCTTTATAACCCTTTCCAGACTGATACCTGTAAACTATTTTGTTTCTCATCTGTTTATGAATTTCTTAAGATCGCAGAATGATGTGTTGCTCTTTAAACATGCTTTACTTTGTCAGACAGGTTCTATTTAAGTGATTTCTTGATTCAACAGGTCTGGCAGTAATCAGGCCTGGGTTTGGCTACTGAAATTTAACTCAGATTTCTAAAATAATGTGGTTAATCACAGTTCTTTCATGATTTAATAGGAGGGGGCAAGCACTTTTTCACACAGGGCCATGTGGGTTTGGATTTTGTTTTATTATTATTTCCCTTCATAATAAAAAACTTCATTTAAAAACTGCATGTTGTGTTTACTTGTGTTATCTTTGATTAATATTTAAATTTGTTTGATGATCTGAAACATTAAAGTGTGACAAACATGCAAAAAATTTAAAAATCAGGAAGGGGGCCAACACTTTTTCACACCACTGTATATATAATTTTTACAATTGTACATGTTTTACATATACATTACAAATACATATACATTATTTTAGTTTTTAATTATTATTTATTTATTTAAAACTAAATTAACAGATTTAAGGTTTAAGTGAGAACTTAAGTGAGAGTTGAGAACAAATTAATTACTGTATGAACTTTATTAAATAAACAATTACATAACTATCGTAATATTTCCACAATAAACCTTTTAAATTAGCTAAACATGTCTGTACATGACAAAACACATTCTTATTTATACCTTGGGTTTGTCCACCCAAAAATGAAAATTCTGTCATCAACTACTCACCCTTCTGTCATTCCAAACCTGTATAATTTTTCTTTTGTCTGTGGAACACAAAGGAAAATATTTTGAAGAATGTTGGTAACCAAGCAGTTTTGAGTTCCATCGACTTCCATGCGTAGTATTTTTTGTCAACTATTGAAGTCAGTGGTACCCAAAACTATTTGGTTACCAACATCATTCAAAATATCTTCTTTTGTTTTACACAAAAAAAAAGAAGGTTTGGAGTAAATGATGAAAGACATTTTATTTTTCGGTAGACTATCCCTTAAAGTACTCAAATACAGAGATTATTTTCACTTTTTATGCAGTTTCTTCTTGTAACATTTTCAGTGGCATAAACATCATGTTGAAACGCTTGTTCCAGATGTGCTCGCTTAAAAGACAAAAAAGAAAAACGTAAATGAATCAAACATTTTTTAAAGAAGATGGTTAATGTGCATTTTTAATGTTTTAAAATTAAGTTTATAAAATTAGGTTAAAAATTTTAATTAGATAAATTATTTTAGATAGGTAGTTAGATTAATTAGGCGTTGGTTTAAATGTTAAGCAAATATTAGACAATATTTAGAGTTTAGGCTATATTTAGATTCTGGGAGGTAACAGGAACATTCAACCCACCTCTATCTTTATCCTGGTCTAGAAGTGTATTATGGATGTTACATGGTCTACGCCACTGAACCTCTTCTCTCAGATCAGGAACACTGCCTGGCAGTTCCTCTGATGACACAATGGGATGAGAAAGTACCACTCGTGTGGAGACCACTGGATCATCCTGATATCGAGAAAGGTCAGTAGTCTCCCAGGCATCTAGATATAGTGAAAGAAAACACTGTGTTTTAGCCTGATATTAGAAATATTAGATGTTCATAGCCATCATGGTGTGGTTTTGAATCCTCTCATTAAGTAATATTTAATACAGTTTTTCTACTAAAATCACCCCATTAACAGGGACAACAGCACATTGATAAAGACTACTGAGTACTTAAGGAAAAATAGGCCTATATATCAGAGGCGTATCCTCCGAAGAGGCAAGAGAGTGCCTCCTCAAAAAATTGGATACTAAAAAAAAAATTTGAAGTACAAATCCCCCACCCCCCAACAAATATTACAAAATATGACAATAAAGTGTAAATCACTTGATTTTCTAAAGAAACACTGTCCAACAGCGACACCAATGGGTACAGCGGGAGTCAGTGTCTGTCATACCTCCCCTGAGCCCATTGGGTTTTTACAGACTCCTATGCGGTAGGTTTAGTAGAAGGTAATTGAGACTGAATGGGAAAAGATCATGTGTGAGGAGGCAATGCCTCCATCGTGATATGATTGGATATGACTAGATATGATCGGCTGTGATTTGTTCATGCAATAAATTCCACTTCTTGTGTTCGTGCGCGTTCCGCATTCGCGAATCAGTCTGAATGAACAATATAATAGTGTTAATGAGAAGACTAATTTAAAAAGAGTTGGTAAAAACTTCACACACTTAGATATAACCACTTTTTTACGTCTAAATAAGTATATGAAATTGCCTAAAAGCATGATCTGTGGGAGTTGGTTTCACATGATCTGAGTGAGTAATCGGCTTGGTGAAATTTAAAGTAAATCTCTGTGTCTGTGACCAATATTTACTGAGCTTTGATGACTGATGATTCGAAAAATTAAAAAACAGTTAAAAGTTAACTATTAAAAAGAATAGCTGAACATAAATTCTTAATAAAATATATATTTTAAATTGTTATTGCCTTGAGTTATTATTTTGGAATAAATGTAAAATGCTTAACAAACACTAACTTGATGAGATTCATACTTGGCTTTAATAAATAGAATGTTGATTACATTTTAACCAAGAAAATAAATTTGCCTTACATAAATTGACATCAATTGACATAAATTTACATTTGATTTGAAAAAAAAAAAAGGAAAACTGTTAGGACTTTGCCTCCTTATTTCAGAACACACACATATATATATATATATATATATATATATATAGTCTGAGAGTCTGATAACACAAAACTCAAGTGATGTATTAAGATGAACGGAAGGCGTAGGCACTTGTGTGAATGTGATATTTACTTACGTTGTTTTGCTGCTGGGGCAACAGTATGGTTACGTAACTTCCTGCCCATAAAGTTCAAAGACATGGACACATTTTCAGCTCCAGAATTGACATACATGATGCCAGAGTGGTCGTATCTCTGTTTTGTTTAGAAATGATACAAAGCACACATGTCACAATGATACATTGCAACACTGTTTGCAGGCTACACTCAGATGTGGCTGTACATGACACCAGCAGGATTCCTTCACACACACAAACATGCAAACTGAGCAATGCTATTCAATAAGATACATGCAACTTAAATAATACTGTAGCTTTTTTCACAACAAATTTTAGGAATTGTCTCTATATTCCCCATCCATCTGAATATATATTTAATAGAACAGTAAAATCATCCCCCAGTGTATTTGATCTTCATAGCATTTTGCTAGCACAGGTTAACCAGGAGGATTAAGCAGTGAGGGTGTGAAGACTCTTTTCACTATATAAACAAGAGCTGCCTCTGGCTATAACACAGACAGAAAAAAAAAAAACAACTTACATTGAATACATTTTGGTGAATCAGTCAGATAAACATTAACATAATCAGTAAAATCATCACTATCGGCTTTACGAATCAGCTCAAAAGAATCAGTAAATCAGAGGGATTACCTGGATTCAGGATGACACTTGACTGCGGTTAGCTGCAGGAAGACCTGGTTGGCAAACATAATAGAGAAAAACTGGAAAGATACTTGTTTTTGTGAGGAACCAAACTCTCAACGCTTGTTAAATATTAACCTCAGTGGATGAGGTTTCAGGTGGGATTAGTTTGCTTGAATGGCCGACACAAGCTGCAGACTGTCATCAGGTTTCCAATGTGTGAGATAGAGATTGTAACTAGATCTAGACAGGTCTATCTCTCTACTACAATGCTAATGGAAAATCTGCATTGTGATCATCCATCAGGTTTGTGAATTACTATCTTCCCTTAATAATTTACTACATATTTTTCATAAATTGAGAACCATGTGATTGGACATCATGTTCTCATGACCTTCCTGGTATCTGTCTCCACGCACCTGCATTGTAAAAAAAAAAAAGAGTAAAAAATATAGGAAAAGAATAGCAGCTGAAATACAGTATGCATATATGATATATGCATAAAGAAAATAATGCAGAAATTTCTGAAAATGCCTCTTTTTTACTATATACAGTCATGGCCAAAAATATCAGCACCCTTGGTAAATATGATCAAAGAAGGCTGTGAAAATTAATCTGCATTGTTAATCCTTTTGATCTTTTAATTTAAAAATTCATTGGATAATAAGAATTTAAAATGGGGGGAAATATCATTATGAAATAAATGTTTTTCTCAAATACACGTTGGACACAATTATTGGCATCCCTAGAAATTCTTATGAGTAAAATATCTCTGAAGTATATTCCCATTCATATTCACAATTTTGAGCACTCCAGGGTAATTATGAACATGAAATTATCCAGCCATGGCTTCCTGTTTCACAGAAATATAAATAGGAGGGAAAACAAAGTTCAAATTCCCTTAATCATCCATCACAATGAGAAAAAACAAAGAATATATTTCTGATGTGCAGCAAAAGATAATTGAGCTTCACAAATTAGTGAAGTGGCTTTAAGAAAATAGCTGGAGCAGTGAAAATTCCTATTTCCACCATTATGGCAATAATTAAGAATTTCCAATCAACATAAAATGTTATGAAACTGCCTGGAAGAGAACGTGTGTCTATATCGTCCTAATGCACAGTGAGGAGGAGAATTTGAGTGGCTAAAGACTCTCCAAGGATCACAGCTGGAGAATTGCAGAAAATAGTTGAGTCTTGAGGTCAGAAAACCTTTAAAAAAAATTTTTGTAAAACAGCAGCTACATCACCACATGTTGTTTGGGAGGGTTTCAAGAAAAATTCTCCTAGCTCATCCAAAAACAAACTCCAGCATATTCAGTTATCAGACACGACTAGAACTTCAAACGGCACTGGCTTCTATGGTCAGATGAAACTAAAAAATGAGCTTTTTAGCAACAAACACTCAAGATTGGTTTGGTGAACACAGGGATAAAAAGTACCCCATGTGTACAATGAAATATACTGCTGTATTTTTGATGTTGTGGGCCTATATTTCTGCTGGAGGTCCTGGACATCTTGTTTAGACACATGGCATCATGGATTCTATCAAATACCAACAGATACAATAATCCAAACACAAACCTCAAAAACAACACAAAAATGCGTCACTGAGCACAAAACCAAGCTTCTGCTGGCCATTCCAGTCCTCTGACCTGAACCCAATAGAAAATGAGTGGTGAACTGAAGAGAAGCAGCACCAACATGGAGCTGGGAATCTAAAGGGTCTGGAGTGATTCTGGATGAAGGAATGGTCTCTGATCTTGTCAGGTGTTCTCTAACCTCATCAGGCATTATAGGAGAAAATTTAGAGCTGTTAAACTGGAAAATGGAGGTTTCAAAAAGTATTGAATAAAAGGGTGCCGTTAATTGTGGCCAATGTGTATTAGAGAAAAACATTTATTTCATAATGATATTTCCCCCCATTTTAAATTCTTATTATCCAATGAAAGGTTAGATTTTTGTGAATTCTTTTAATAAAAGATCAAAAGGATTAACAATGCATATTAATTTTCACAGCCTTCTTTGATCATATTTACCAAGGGTGCCAGTATTTTTGGCCACGACTGTATATACATGCATTGCCTTGTTAAACTTAATATCAATTTCTTCCATAAATAATCAAGTAATTTTTGCTTTTAAGTTGTGCATTTTATAATATTAAATCATTCTACATTAAAGTCAAGTTATATTTATTCATATAGTTCTTTATATAGTACAGTCTGTTTCTATATGCAAAGGTACGATCACGATCCCACGTAGGAGCCAGAGATGAGGAACTTCGGAACAATAGACTTTAAGCCAAACACAGGGAACAGTTTACTTGACAATTAACTGGCATTACATTACTTTACACTGACATAACAAGACTGAACACGGAGACAAGGAAACACAGGGCTTAAGAACGCTGGGGAGACTAGATAAGTTTGGAGGGAGAGAGGGTGCGCTCTGGAGGCCTCAGGGGGCAGAGTACGGGGACGGACAGCCTCCATGGCGGATCAGGGGACTCGGGAGGCCCTCGGCCCCAGCCCCCACCTCGGCTTCTATGGCAGGAGCCCTACTTTGGTTCAGTCTTCTGTCACGATCCCATGTAGGAGCCAGAGACGAGGAGGCGAGGAACTTCGGAACAATAGACTTAATTAAGCCAAACACAGGGAACCATTTACTTGACAATTAACTGACATTACATGACTTTACACTGACATAACAAGACCAAACACTGAGACAAGGAAACACAGGGCTTAAGAACGCTGGGGAGACTAGATAATTAACAACACAGGGCTGGAGACTAATTAACTAATGAACACGACAAACAAGGACAGGAACAGGAACTCCAAATAAGGCCACGAGAGGAGGGGAAACACAAGACGCTGAGACGAAGTCTGACAGGTACATATACTGTAAATTTTTTTATAGTATTTATTCTTTTTTGGTGTGACATTTTAGTCACCTGTCAAACTGAAGGCAACATAAATATAATAAAGTATAGTTCATCCTTCTCTCAATTATTACAGGGTTTTAATAGTAGAAAAACATTCTTTGCAATATAAATTAAAGCTGTCAAGTGACTTATACTTGTTGGAATAAACCCAGTTGATTTCACTGAGTTGTGCAAATGTTGAAAATCATAATTTAATACATATGGAGATGACATTGAGAAACTAGTAAATCAACATAACGGGTTGTGCTAGCGGATGTAAGGCAGAAATGTTTGAACATCACAAATTCCATATAGTAGATGCACGTTCATGTCAAATAAAGAAAAAGGCTAGTTTAGACTAGAAGTATAGGGTGTTAGGAAATACTGGAAAAAATCTAAAAGGGAGAGAACATGTCAAGATCTGTTTGGACAGTGTTAGGTCAGTCCTGTTCCTAAATGCATGTCCTAACAGCTCTGCATTCAAAAAACAGAAAAGACTGGCTGTATCTTTGTAGACCAGTCAGTCAGTCAAAGGAATGTGAATTGATAGGTATGTTGTCTCGCCGTTGCCATAATTTGGTTGGTGTGTATAGAAGAATGAAGTAGAACTGGAAGCATTACTTGTCTCTTTTTGTTCTCCAATGGAATTCTGTTAATTAACCAGTTGTTGAATCTGATACAGTACATAATGTGCTATCATATCCACTGAACCATGGTTAAAAAAAAGCTTAACACAAAAATTGTGTAAAACTGCCTACATCTTGCATGCTTGACGGCGTGTAGCCAGCAGCCAGAGTATTCACATTGTGTACTTTTGGCAACAGCATCTCCTCCTGGGAACAAATACATTTATGGCTGAAAGGTGTTTAACACGGAGGCCCAAAAAATTAATTAATAAGTAAATGTAATAATAGTAAAATAAATAAAGGAATAAATGACTTGAAAAACCAAATAAATTTGGCCCTGAATTTATTTATTTATTTTTTACTTTATTTATTATTTTCTGTATTTATTTTTCAACTTCATTTTTAACTTTATTTGTGACCCTGGACCACAAAACTTTAAAATAGAGAGTTATACATCACCTGTATACTGCAATACACCTGCAATACTTGGCTGAGATACAACTATTTGAAAATCGCTTTTAAAGCTGTCCAAATGTAGTCCTTAGCAATGCATATTACTTTATAACTCAAAAATTAAGTTTTGATATATTTATGGACGGTAGGAAATGTACAAAATATCTTCATGGAACATGATCTTTACGTAATATCCTAATGATTTTTGGCTTAAAAGAAAAATCGATAATTTTGACCCATACAATGTTTTTGGATATTGCTACAAATATACCCGTGCTACTTAAGGGTCACATAAAGCTTGCTTTTTTTTTCTTTTCCTCTTTTTTTTTTAAACCACCTGACTCTAAATTAGCTGCTGCCTTTGTTCATTGCATGCATGTATGCACACAGAAATGTTTAATTCTGGTTTTCACAAGGTTGCACTATATTTAACTAGCCTGCTCTGGAACAGCTTAGAAAACAAACTCAACAGACATGCCTTGAATTTGTGAAGACTCTCTGCACCTAATTTCAGGTTCAAGTGTTGCATGAGCTAAGACAATGGTTGTCTGTTGTTTACTAATCACGCTGACTACCATGCCAGTGGAAAACAATATAGGCCTATGCTTCCTCCCTAAATAACGATAAATTTGAAGTGAGTTGGCCTATGTGATCATACACTGTCTAAATACAGTAGGCCTACATCTCTTACATAATTCACCTGGAGTGTGTATGGGTTGTTAATTCTGTACAGTATGACCTGTAAATGTAATATTTTTGTAATCATTATGGTGAGCATTTATTTCCTTTTAATTTAAAGTATGGTCATGTGATCTCATGACGCGACTCAAATCATGTAAAATAAAATAGCTTTTAATACACTACTGAAATGACTAAAATCTTCTTGTGATGTATTTGATTTAAAATAATTTTTTAAAAAAACATAAATTTCTTTGTTAGCTATTTTCTTTTTAGAAAAAATAAATGACTGATACTGCACCTTTAAAAGAAGAAAAACTATGCAGGTTTTTCTTTTAGCGTACCATGAAAGCGGGTGTTTAATAGGGGAAGGAGGAAAGCGCTGGTCGAGTCAACGCCCTGCTGTAGCGCAACAGTTAAGCTAATGTTGCTAGGTGTGGCTCTGTGAGTATAAATACAGCTCAACACTCTCCTTCTCCTCGCTTGCTGTGCATTCGGTCTTGGTAAGTGGAAAACTGGGATTTTCTTTACTTCTTACACGTTGTGTCCCGACAGTGCTATCAGTTTTTTTTGTTAAATATACAATTGTTTCATATTTATGACAGCGTTGTTTTGTTTACTGAAAAATAAGATGCTAATGAGAATAAAAATGAAGAAAAAAAAAAGTTGCTAATGAAAGTTATGCAACAAAGTTATGTTTATTAAAAGAAGTTATTAAAAACTTCGCACACTCTAAACTATAAAATTCCACCTTCTGGTTTTGTGAATTGTTTTGTTGCTTTAGTATTTGGATGTGCTGTCAGAGTTTAACATTCAGTTCTTTTGGTGAATCATGTACTTCATGTAAGATTAACTAAAACTAGAAAACTTGGATGATTCATTCCTGGAAATTGTTATTTATTTTTTATATAAAGGATTCTGCTTTTTGATATACTGTATGTATTTTAATCTATTCCAATATGCATTGTAGGTTGAGCTGTTGAGTTCCAGGTGCCAAAATGTCCTTAGTCAGTTCTTTTCTTGAGCAGCTTGCCTATCAGGGCATGCAAGACAACACCGTACAAGACATCACAGTAAGTTTATTCCACTTTCTGGAAAATTTGAGCAGCACCAGACCGAATGAGTCAGCGACAGGAATGTACTCCACTCCCCATTCTAGCCACTTTCATCCTGTTAAAGGGCAAGAGCTTCAGTATTTCTGTGTTTCCTTCCTAAAACTTGCTTCTTGAATTTCTTTTTTTTTTTTTAATTGAGTAGGCTTCATACACTGTTCTGCTGTAAGTTAGTTTGTGATTTATACGTAGACTATTTTTAAAGGATTTTAATAAGCGTCTCTCGTGTCTTTAGGAGGGGCAGGGCACAGTGAGGCCTTTTGCTCAGTTTAATGCAGCTGCGGATGCCAGTGTCTTGGACAAGGCTATCAAGGCAAAAGGTAGGTATATGAATGCTGAAAAGTGAAGATGAGTAAAATCCATCTATATCTTTGCATTCTGCATCTGTTTGTTCTATTGAAAACAGTTTCTGTGTGTTCTCAGGTGTGGATGAGGTCACAATCATTGAAACGCTGGTCCGCAGGAACAATGCCCAGCGCCAGCAAATCAAGGCTGCTTACCAGCAAGCAAACAGCAAGGTATTACATTCACTGGACTTGAAATTAACACATTTTTACTGTCTGGATTCTCCATCACCTATCACTACTTCTCCTACGTGCAGCCTCTGGATGTAGCCCTGAAAGCTGCTCTTAAAGGTGAGCTGGAAGAAGTGGTTCTGGGCTTGTTGATGACTCCAGCTCAATATGATTGCTTTCTGCTCAATGGTGCCATGAAGGTAAGATTATTTTCAGAGTGTAGATAAACTTCATGTTTTTACTTCACGTCTGGTGGATATTTTAATAGACACCAGAACTGCATGTCATCTTACACAATACACACAGACAGACAGACACGTCTGGTTTGCTATCCTTGTGGGGACTCTCCATAGGCGTAATGCTTTTTCTACTGTACAGACTGTATGTTCTATAACTTTCTGCATTTTTAGATTTTCAAAAACTTAATTCTGTGTGATTTATTAGCTTGTTTACCTGTGGGGACCTCAATTTAGGTCCCCACCGTGACATGAGTCCCCATGAGTCTGCGTGTATTCGGGTTTAAGTCCCCACCAGAATAGAAAACGGCACACACACACACACACACGATTTGTCATGGGCTGCATAACTTAGTCTTGTTCTCTTCAGGGTTTGGGCACAGATGAAGACACGCTTGTCGAGATTTTGGCCTCCAGGACCAATAAAGAGATCCGAGAGATTAAACAGGTTTTCAAACAAGGTAACATTAGTGCTGGATATCATCCAGCTGTCCTTTTAAATATGTTTGTGGCATGAGTGTCCAATCTTGATTCTGTAGGACCAACGGCCTGCAGAGTTTAGCCAAAACGTGTTTTAACACGCCTGCCTGGAAGTTTCTAATAATCCTGAAGATCTTGCTTTGCTGGTTTTAGGTGTGTTTACTTAGGGTTACTAGCCCCCAAGAGCAGGATTGGACACTCATGGTTTATGGTATGTGAATGCAGTATATATAAAAACTGAATATGACTTGTATTTATAGAATATAAGAAGGATCTAGAGGCGGTGATCAAGTCTGACACGAGTGGAGACTTCAGGAATGCCCTGCTTTCTCTCTGCAAGGTTGGCTTTGCTCCTAGTGTTTCTCAATTCTGCCGCTCCCAGTACTGCATGTTTTGAATGCTTATCTAACACATCTGATTCTGCAGCTTACTGGGAGAGTGATCTGTGACTTGAATTGGCACAAAATGCTTTTGCTTGTTAAACATTTTATTTGAATTTCCAGGCTACCAAAAGTGAAGACAAGGTTGTGCAAGAGGACTTGGCTGACAAAGATGCCAGGGTAATTAAACGTCTATTGTGTGTATGTGGATGGTCATTGTGTGTACATGTCTTTTTGACCTCTGATTCTGCCTGTAGGCCTTGTATGAGGCAGGAGAGAAAAGAAAAGGCACAGACTGTGGCGTGTTCATTGACATCCTCACTTCAAGGAATGCTTCTCACCTGAGGAGAGGTATGGTTGACTTCCACTTTTTCAAAATAACTAGTGCAATTTTCTTCTGATCCACTTTAGTAATAATATAACCTTTTCTTTATATTTAGTCTTTCAACTGTACTCCAAGTACAGTAAGGTGGATGTTGCAAAAGCCATTGATCTGGAGTTGAAGGGTGATATTGAGAATTGCTTGATTGCTGTTGGTGAGACACTGAAACCTTTTTATCCGTTTATTGCATTACATGCTGCATTTTAAAATGGTATGACGTGCAAGAAGTTCAAACTTTTCTTTGAATTGCAGCAGATGCTCTTAGATGTACCATACCATTTAAGACTTGAATTACTTACTTGCAGTATGACAAGAATGCGATTTTTAATGTTTTATTTTTTTTTTTAACTGCAATATGAAAAGAATGTTATTTTAAGCTTTGAGCAATGAAACCGAAGCTGATCTTTGAATGCCATTTTCAAAATATTTTCATCTTTTCTTATTGTGACTCATCTTTTCAACAGCGAAATGTGCTGGAAACAAACCCGTTTTCTTTGCTGAAAAACTAAATCAGGCAATGAAGGCAAGTGTAACTGGCAATCTAATGGATCCATTTAAAATGACATTACAGCTGTTTTTAAATATCGCAATTAAAAACTAAAAGAGACACTTTTTTTTGATTGTTTTCACAGGGCTCTGGTTATAAAGGCAAGCTCTTGACCAGAATATTGGTGAGCCGCTCTGAGATTGACTTGGCCAAAATCAAGCAAGAGTA
Organism: Onychostoma macrolepis; assembly: GCF_012432095.1. Taxonomy (NCBI): domain Eukaryota; kingdom Metazoa; phylum Chordata; class Actinopteri; order Cypriniformes; family Cyprinidae; genus Onychostoma; species Onychostoma macrolepis. The sequence goes on from NC_081159.1 coordinate 23,039,068, forward strand.
CCAGAGTAAGTTTGGCAAGAGCCTCTACCAGGACATCCAGGTAAATAAATCTTAGTTGGCAAATTTTAAATGGGGTCATCACACTCTTCAATGCATAAACCCAAATTAATGAGTGTTATACTGTATAGATTCAGTTGTTAAACATTGTGTTTTTGTTTTTTAGGATGACACCAAAGGAGACTATGAGGCAATCCTGCTAGCTGTGTGTGGCAATTAATTGGTGTCACCTAATGAATGTATACAGATGAAGACCCACCAGCTATCAATATATGAATTATACACCCCATACAAACAAGTGTAGTAGAATGAAAAACATTTTTGATAAATAAAAACTTGACTGACTGCATATGTCTGTATAAATTCATGCAAATCTTCTAAAGTGTTGTCATGTATGGTGACTTTTCATTTTTAAAGTCATGTTGACTCTGAAAAACAAATGCATACACAAAATGGGAGTTTAATGACTCGGTGGTCACCGAAATGGAGATGACATTAGCACAAATAGTTGTACTGGTTGGAATCCAGGATGTAAAGTCAAGTGTGACTCGAGGCACAAAAAAAAAAAAGACTTGTTGTTCACTGGGCTTTAATTTATAAACCAACTAAAATTTGAGGTGCCTTTTAAAAGGGTGCTCCAGAAGAATCTTAATTTTTATATTTTCAGTCTCATGTGCAGTTTTTGTCATAAATCCAAAGCGCCTGTTGAGTAGGTATTTACGAAGGGAAAATATGCCAATATGTTCTCAGTTTTTAAGTGAACTTGTGTGGCTTATAATATGAACTGTAAAAAAACTATTATTTGCAAACGTAAATGATAAAATAATGACCATTTAATTCAAGTAAGTTGTATATTACGTTTGGAAAAAGATGCCTTTGTTTATCAAGACAATCCTTTGATAGCTAATTGAAAAACATTACCCTGCAACAGGGTTTATACATTTTCAGCATATTGAAAACTGTTACCACAAGAGATTGTGGATGACAAAATACAAATTACAACTTAGACTGTGTGCCAGAAACATGTTTGGCTGGAACAATGGGTGTGGTAGGAATGAGAAAGTTTGAGACTTAAGAGAGAGGGAGTGATTTCTTCACTCCATGGTCTAGACTTGCTGTCATTCCTGCTCTGCGCTGCAGTACCGCTGTTATGACGGGCGGCGCTGTTGATTTATTGGCTGTTGGTGTTGGGTCGTTCTTTTTGAACGAATCTTTAATGTGACTCGGGAAGAGCGAGTCGTCTCGGAGATTGATTCGTTCAGTCGCGCATGCGCAACATCCTATAGGTTCTGCACTGAATTAGTTTACCTGTTTCGAGTCTTCGGGTTTGAGTCGTTCGTTCATCACGTGACAGCCTCATAAGCTAAACCTATTCAGTCTGAGGGAAAAATACTTAATAATAACCAACTCTTTAGTTTACCTTTGTTACCACATTCGGTGTTATGGAAAAGAATCATGACAGAAATTCACATTTATAAACTGTAATTAAAAAGCTACAATCTGAGACCAGAAACACATCACATAACTGTAAGAGTAAATAATAATAATAATAATAACAACTATGCACCCGTTTGTAAGGAAGCTTGTAATGCTGTCGTCACGTGACAAAAGAACGAACGACTCGAAAGACTCGAGATGAACGAATCAATTCTCTTTCCGGCTCTGACTGCATAGGTTTAGCTTATGAGGCTGTCACGTGATGAACGAACGACTCAAACCCGAAGACTTGTCAGATAAGAGGTGAGGTGAGCTAATAATAGACCCAGGTAAACAATGAATTAATCTTTTCTGTTTCTTATAGCATTAGTTTTGTTTTGTTTGTAGTGTGATCAACGTTTGCATAAGTAGTAGATGTGTTAGGGAAGTAGCACGTAACATTTTAATTATATTTTGCTAAAATGAACGAAATGACTCGAAAAAAGATTCGTTCATTTTGCTGAACGAGACTCAAAGGTCCGAGTCAGTAAAATGATCCGAACTTTCCATCACTATCTGTGAGCGCTCTCGAGGGCTATGTGTTGATTGGTTGAAAGAGTTCGTTACGTCAAGCGCTCCCGCGGAAGTACCGAGGATTGGAAAATAGAGGTTATGCTGCATAGAGCACAGCGGGTGAAGGAGACATTTACCTGTAAATACAGTAAGGTATTTTCTGAACTTGAACTGTGTTATTTGTACATTTCTATGTACATAATTTCTGTTGTTCTTAATCCTAATTGTAAGTCTCCCTCAAGTAGAACATATGTTGTGACAGAATGGACTGTTTATGACTCTAAATGAAATCGTTCTTGAATATTTAATTCTGTGATATTTATATTTTTGTGTCTAGCAGTTTTCAGAATGTATATGAAACATATCTAATGAGACTTGAATTAGTTATATCAGTTATATCCAGATGTCGTGAATGAATGACAATGTGCAAACAATGAATGAATGAACCACTCAGCACTCTTTGCAATGCTAGTTTGTGTTTTTAAGGTAAGACACCACTTGCAAAACCATTGTTTTTTTTTCTTCTTCTTCTGCTTTTTTCATGCACTTGTCAGTTTTTAAGATTCTGGTCTATTTTGGTTCCATAACATGTCTTCTTTCAAACTAGTGGAAAGTAAACATCCAAGATATGGATGTTCATCCAAGATATGTGTTTATATTATTACACTTTTTATTTTACTACACATCTATTTGCGTCTGATTTCAAATACAGTATCTTTAAAAGTTGCTTTCTCAAAATGAGCTTTTTTTTCTCATGCAGAAATCACGAGAAAGAAATTGTCAGAAATATTCCATTCAATAGCACTTCCATGCACCAAATTTTCCAGTTTTATTCCTATCAGTTTTTAAGGTTTTTATTAGTTTCTGGGTGTTGACAATATTTCCTGATTCATGGAGTGATTAAAAAAAAAAGATACTCCAACAAATATTAACTGTTATTAATCCACTGAGGAAGTATGATGTTATATAATAGTTAAACATTTCAATGTATTTAGTTGTGACATCTTGTCTTGAATAGAAACCATTATGTTAACTTATGTTGACAAGTCCATGTCAAACACTGTACTTGTGTTGCTTACAGAGTACAGCCATGAGCTGAGGCTCCCCAAACCCACCTTTCTAAATGATGAACGACAAACTGGTGTTCCTGGGTCTCCTTTACTTCATCCAGGGCATTCCATATGGCCTGCAGTCGTCTTTGCTCCCAGTGTACCTGCGCGGTGCCGGCCACTCCCTCACCCGCATCAGCCTCACCAAAATCCTCTATTTCCCCTGGGTGCTCAAGGTACTCTGGGCCCCTCTGGTGGACCGGACTGGCACCAAGCGCTGCTGGTTAGTGGGCACAGTGGCTGGTCTGTCGCTCACCTGTTTGGTGAGCGCTGCCATCTCACCTGATATCCAGTACATGGGCGTAGCGGGCTCCCTGCTCGCTATGAACGTGCTGGCATCAGTGCAGGACATTGCGGCGGACGGAGCGGCCGTGCGGCTGCTCAGGGGGCAGGGGGAGCTGGGGCTGGGAAACACCGTGCAGGTGGTGGGCTATAAAGCTGGCTCTGTGTTTGCTGGAGGGGGGCTCCTGGCTGTGATTGATGTTGCAGGCTGGGGCTGGATGTTCGTACTGCTGGCCTGTGTTTACGGTGGTGTTGCTCTGTTCGTGTGGGGCGCCCCGGTGTTGGATGGAGAGTCGGCGCGGGGACAGGGAGAAGGACGGAGAGGGTCAAAGGATGTGATGCAACCCTGGAAGGTGTGGAGGAAGCTCTTGTCTGTGCCAGGAACGCCATGGACGATGTTCTACGTTCTCACTTACAAGCTAGGTAAGATAATTGTCGTAATTCAACATCAGATAGATTGCGTTAAATGATTTGGAGATCTTAAAGTACATTTACATTTCCCACTAATTTGTGTAATAAGTTGAAACACATCTATTGTTGAGTAATGAACTGATTATATTCATACAGTTTAAAAAAAAATGAAGTGTCATTTCTACATCACCAGATAGAACAGCAAAATAAATAAATTCATAATGCAGGTTTTTCCAAAAATTTATAACTTTCCCTCTTCCCCCCTATTCTGATATATGAGTCACTTTCTTTATTAAAATGTGTAATTAATTTAAATGTATTATTATTTTAAAATAGTGTGTGTGTGTGTGTGTACACAGAATATATTTAAATATATATGATAAAAAATGTAAATGTTAAAAATTATTTCTGTGCTCTGACAACTATAAGCAAGTACACAGTAATTCCTTATGTTATTTACCAGGAAAGTGACATTTTATACAATATCACAATAGTGAGGTGATGGAAAAATGATAAATGTTTGGAATTTTTTTCCCCTCCAGTTTTTTCATTCATTACCATGACTGACAATGAACTTGAAAAAAAGTAATGGTAGTGTGTTGTTTGTCCACAAGATGGCAGTCTTGGCCTTTTCCATGCTTACTGTCTCATAATTCTCAATGGCTTTGAAGCCTCAAAACATCAGGAAATTATACACAGTTTGGTTACCCACTTTAGTTCAGAATGTCTTTGCACCAGCGTTTGACCACAAACCTAACTTCTGTGACATGATCTGAATCAGGAATATAGACATAAATAGCAGCTAATGAATCACTTTCAATGAGCTGAATGTGATGTTTGGCACCAGAAGGGGATTATGTCTGGATTAGAGTCTCTTTGTGTCTGCGGTATTTTCATTGAAAACTGAATTTAGAAATATGTGCTGCACTGCTTATGTCAATGTATTTAGTTTGTGCTTCATTTGAGTGTAATGTTTTGTTCAGAACAATTTAATCAGAAAACCAAGCTTTGTGTATTATGTTTTTGTGTCTCTGGCAAAGAGAGAGAGAGGTGGCACTGTAATCGGATGAGCTTCAGCAGACAGGACAAGCGGCAGCCCCCCTCTTAATCTGTCTTATAAGGTTTCTCCCCCGATCATCATCATAATCACTATTAAACAGCACTCCGGATGACACAAACTAGTTTACTAATGCACTAACATCTTAAAAGTGTACACTGCAAAACATAATTTTCTTAATCGGTATTGAGTGCCTTGCTTTTCAGTATAGATATATAAACATCTCTAAAATGAGATACATTTACTTGAAACTAATTTGCGTAAGATAGTAGTACTTGTTTCAGAGAATATGTCCTGTATTAAGTTTATTTTTGTTGCATAAATCTAACAATACTTTGTGCAGTTTATGCTTAAAGCCAAAAACAACAAACACTATTTGCCAGTGGGATAAGAGAATAAACAATACAAAACAAAATAAAAATTTATTCTCTAGAAACAAGTCTAGTAAATATTTTATGTTGTTTTGTTTTTCATTTACATTTTAAGTAAGTTTTTTTAGGAGAGTGTACTTTTTTTCTGAAAAACACAAAACAAATATATTGATTTTGCTGTGTTTATCAATAAATATTAATTAAACAATAAAATCACTTTAAAACTATTAACACACATTTATAGTGATATATCACACACATATATATCCACCCAGCCTTGTCAGTTTTACTTTTATTGCTTGATTTATGTGATCATAAATATTACATAGGAATTCACAAACTAAATTTCCTTGTTATTTACTTTTAAGTTTTAATAATAGGTTTACTGGATTGTAGAATAATGTCTAAGTGTCTTACTAAGGTGAGAAATCAATCACACTTTGCATGAAATGTCGTTGCATGTCATCTAGTGCCTCTATTGCATCACAGGTTGTTACCAAAATGTGTTACATATATGTTCTCTCAGCCCAAGCGTTGATAAAGGGTGATGGGGGACAGTGGTGGGATGGAGGGGGCTGGGATTGGGCCAGACGTGGAGCTTCCCTGGGAAGAGTCCAGCTGGAGGCGGGAGTGTTCTTGTGGGGGTTAAAGTTGGATTCACTATGGGAGTAGAAAGCCACTTTTGCTCTGTGTCTCTCTGTCTTTCACTCTCCTTCTCCAACTGTATATAGACATAACACACACTCATACACACATGTATATCGCCTGATGCTGCCCTCCCTCTGTCCCGCACAGCAGGGGCCAGGGAACGGAGGGGTATGTGGGGGGCGTTGGAGGGGTTGGAGGGGTGACGCGAGCAGGAGGCCAATATTTTCCAGAGGGAACGCAGAGGACTGCAGGGGGGATGAATTAATGAACACCCACCACATGGTCAACTATGAGAGAGAGTGAAAGAGAGAGAGAGAGAGAGATGGTGGGGTGCAGGGGGCATCGGTTATGACGAGAAAACACGTGAGTAGAGAGTGATGGAGAACGCAGAATACCAAGAAAGAAGATTAGTATGAAGTGTAAAGTATGTGATGTCTTTTAGTTGACCTACATTGTTTCTCCATTGTCTGGACCATTGTGTAACTCGGGTGTGAACATTAAAAAGCATTCTGTCTAGATATGTGAGCTTACAGTACATCGCACTTTGAATAGGATGCGTCTCCGTTCCCTATCCATACCACTGTATCTTCGCTCGCATTCACATAGTTAACGGTGCAAGTGATAGTTCTCCGTGCTTTTGTTTCGTCCAAACAATTATGTCATTGTGTCCCAGAATGTAAAGGGAATAACCTAGACCTTTGCGGATTCTAACCTCAGAGGTCCGTAGAGACTTGGTATGGGGCTTGTCGTTGGTTGAGGAGCATTTACAATGGAGTTGTGTGACCTGCTCAAGTACACAGAGATGCAGATACACACAGCATAGTGACCTACATGAACTGGGAGGGGCCCAGGTTCCTCAGGCTGTTCCCATGCTGAAGACACTTTGAGATGTATCGTAGTGCTGGTTTTAGTCAGCATCTCTAACACTTTTGAAGTTTAGTTGAGGTGGTGTTTCTTTGAATTGCATCCTCGTGTTGCTCCAAAGCTGTATGGCTTTCTATTTTCTGTGGAACACAAAAGATGAATATTTGGAGAATTTCCTGGACTTTCTTTTTAATGCAATAAAAACAACTGAGGACTGGAGCTGTCAAGCTTTAAAATTAATTTTTTTTTAAAAAAGTAATCCATTTGATTTATCCACTGTATTGTGCAGACTGAAATGTAAATCATTATTCACTGAAGTTCTTCGTTGAGAACTTTGGTGTTCATTAGAATGGCTTTATGTGCTATAGTGAAATTTAGAATGAGATATTTCCAGTGAATCAGATTATCCCATTTACAAAACCTGTCTCGATTTGGTCATGAATCGGACTGATTGTCAAATTCAGCTCACTGACAGTTAACAAACTACTGGAAGGGAAGATCTCAGTAAATCACTTACATTTTAGTCTGTCCATCACATCAGACTTTTATAAATCATGTGAGCTACTGATAGCCTAATTTATGGTGCTTTTGCTTCCTTTTTGAGAATTGAAAGCTCCTGTCCTTATTCATTGTAATTGCATGTAAATAATTTTGGCTCCACAGAAAAAATAATGTCATACAGTTTGTAACAACAAGAGAATGAGTATTAGATGGTTTTCATTTTAGTTTGAACTATTCTTTGTGTAATTCCTAACCTAATTTCTTTCTTTTTTTTTTTTTTTAGGAAATGCAATGGCAGAACTTAAAAATGTGTTTCAAATCTTGCATCCGGTGAACTTCTCAATCATTACCACACAATTGTAGTGTAGTTCATTACCTATTCGCTGTCATAATCGTTCCATCTCATCTTGAATCTGTTGTCCATTTTTGTCTTCATCTGTTCCCCATTATCTATCGTTGTTAACCAAGGTGAACGGGTAAAGCATCTCTTCTCTCTCTTTCTCTCTCTACCCCCTTTCTCCTCCCAGTGCCTCCCCTCTTCTTCTTTCCTCCACTGTTTTTGTGGATGTCTAATGAAATCCCATGTGAAATGGACAATTGTTGCTCTGAGATTATTTATAGACATAAATAAGCAGCCTTGTTGTTTGTTTTCAATCCCTGCTTAAAAAATAATTAGTTTGAAGCAGCGTAGGAGAAAAAAAAGACTGAGGCAGAATGCTGAAGCACATGTCTTGCTGCGCATATGAGATGATCAGCAGCATCCGAACTGTTCAGTGATCATCTTTGGTGTTTTGTATACATTTACACTTCCATGTTGACACAATGAACACTATTTGTTCTGCAGTGTTCCCTTTACATACATTTTCAACTGTATTTTAGTGGAAATCCATATTCATACTGTCTTTTTATAATATAAAAGATAAGGAATAAGGAAATGTTATTATTTATTTAGTCATATTTATTAAAAATGTTTAAATAATAGTATTATTAATATAATACTTAAGTGTAGTTTAGAAGCCTTTGTTACTGTGATTTTACTATGGTAATGAGTGGCCTCTGTGGTTCTACCCATGGTTACTATGGTCTTACTTCAAGTAAATTATGGTTATGCTGGAACTGTGCCGAATTTTCTCAAGGATTAGGCTATAATTGCCTATTTTGACATTAGTCAAAGCAGTTTTTAAAACTCTTTGTACAAACTGCAAAGTGAATGTGACTGGCTCGTATGTGTTCATCCTTGTACAAAACAGCATCCTTATTCCTTGAACGCATTGGACCTGGGTGGCATAGCTGCCTTATATGAAGAAAAGATGCGCTGAATGTGAAAAACGAGTCCCATTGTTCGTTGTTGCCACCACATTACAGACTTTACAACATCCTTTACAAATTTAGTTCTACTGTCAGACTCAATCCCCCACAAAGAAAGCGATGTCAAAGCGCTCACGTGGCGCTGTCAGCGACCGTAGCAGAACTCCGACAGAAGCGTCTGATTTTTGATTTGATTTTCTGTTTTTGTTTCTCACCGGTTTCATCCCGGGGACCCCGGAAGCGCAGTTTCTTTTTGACGGCGGTCTCAGAGCTGTCAGTCAGCGGGCTGTCTCGCTGTCGAACTGAAGGCAGACTCCATAAATAATGACAATGCCGTTAAATAATACACGGCGACGGGTTACCAAGGCCTCTGTGCACCCGCTATCATGCAGCGACGCAGGACTGCGCAGTGTAGCGGCAGCATTTTCACTGGCAGCTTTTGTTTTTGTCACATTTGTCTGGGTTTAAGTGACAAACGCTCAGAAAAAAAGTGACTGGAAGGTAAGGAGGACTCAAGTGTGAAAAAACGTGGCCTCTGCTCAGGTTATCACTTTTTTCCATTCTCAGATAACAAGTGTTTTGTTTTGACTAAGTTTGTGTTGTGATCTGTGGATATTATCAGTTGTTTAAGACCAGTTTTGAGAAAAGTCTGATGCAATGTGATAAGAATCCAGCACATTTTCAGTTTTCTTGGTCTTCTTATTCTCTCTATCTGAAAGAGCGTTTACAATCGTTGAACTGTGTGTGTATGTGCTGATGTAATCTTATATTTTCTGAACAGGTGAACAGGGGGCTATCACCATGTTTCCTCTCTTCCTGCTGGACCACCACATGACGGCCAGAGAGCTCGGGGTGTGGAACGGGGTGGTTGCCATGGCTTTTTCCATCTGTGGCTCATCAGTCGGGGGTTTTTTGCTGTCTCAGTACAGGTAGGGAGTGTGTTTTGTTTTTTCGGTAATAAAGCAATGGTGAAACTGAGTCCGTTCTAGCTGCAACACCGTTTCCAGCCAAGTCACGCTTTGCCATTAATGTTGCAGGAATGGTGTTGGAAGACTTTGTTCTTTGGATTTCTACACCCTTTTTCTATGCCCCCTCTCGCTTTATCGGTTTCTGTAGCCCACCATCTCTCTGTGAAAGAAACGCGGCCCTTTTCTTTTTCTCAGTGTTTTCTCACTATATCTCTCCACCCATCTCAGCCCCAGGCGCGAAAGAAGGAGAGAGAAAGCGATTGAGAGTGTATGTGAGAGATAGAATGAGAGATAGTAATGGAAGTAAACACAGCCTTTTGTGGGAGCTGAGAGTAAAACAGGCTCAGGTGTGAGCTGAAAGGCCTCCAGGATGCATAAGGTTGGACTGCTTGAATAGAGATATACTTGTTGCTGATACGTTGCCCTTGTCTGCTGACCTGAGACCGGTGTTTACCAGTTATGTCTTGTAGTAGTTAAGATAGGAGTTTGGTTGTTCCAAGACCGTTCCAAGAGCAGCCTGAGTTGCTTATCTTCCTCAGGCGGTATTGACTCGTAGGCCCACACACCTGTGTGTGATCGTGTGCTCAGAGAAAGGTACGAGGAAGAGGATTTTGGAGAAAGACATGTGCAGTGGTTCTGTCTTTTTCATTCCAGACTTGAGGGCAGACATGCAGTCATGTATCAGAGTTTAAAGTGAAATGATACTCTTCATACTGGACATGTGCCATTTTCTCCAGGCTGGTTTGCTTTACCTTATGGCATCATGAAACAACATGCATTTTAACTCCGTTTTACAAACCACTGGAATGCATTACATGAGCTGCTGCACTTGACGCTTACGTTGATCTGTACTTTAGTTAAAATGATGTAATGTTGGTCTATTAAAAGACTGAGAGTAACGTCACTTTTAGTCTACTGTCTCTGTGAACTACAGTTCTCTAACCATCTAAACAAGTTATTAGTGAGGTGATGCAGGACCGCAGATTGATTTCATTTGAACCACAAATCATTTTTCTTTTGTTTATATATATACTACTGTTCAAAAGTTTGGGGTCAGTTAGACTTTTTTTTTAAAGAAATGAATTCAGCAACTATTCAGCAAATATGCATTAAATTGATCAAAAATGACAGTAAAGACGTTTATAATGATAAAAAAGATTTGCGTTTATATTAAGCAGCACAAATATTTTCAACATTTATAATAACAAGAATGGAGTGTCTGTTTTAGCCCGACTTGTTGGCAAAAGCTATTTACACTTTGGCCCACCAGCGTGTGATTGGACTAGTCAACATGACAAAAGATCCAGTGGCGTAGTTGGTAAAGCATGTGCCATAATCTTTTTGATGCGATTGAGTTCGAATCCAAACTTTTTTTTCTCCCTTTTCAAATCTCATATCACATCAGAAAGGCATTTATTTTCAATAAAAATGAAGGAAATAATCGAAAAGTAGAAAATAGTAACGGGTAAGGATAGGGTAGGTGTACGGAGGGCTTTATTGTCCCAATAAGGTGGCATCCATTTAAGAATTTGAATTAAAATGATAATTTACACTCAGTACGTTATTATTGCATACTGTTTTATAATTTACTACAATATTGAGGTGCAGATAATTGCCACTATTTGCATTAAGTAGTATAAATGGCAGAAAATCCTGCTGTTTTAACATAGTGTAAATAGAATCTATAGCTATTTGCACTTAGGGCCAGATTTATTAAACAGGGCAAATTAGCGTTAGAGTGCTAGATTCTGCGGGTGATTTGCTAACAATGCACACATTAAAGAACACAGACGCAACCAGATCATTTCAATAATGACCAGCGCAATGTACCAAGAGCAGTGCAAATTACCGCCTGTTTTAAGACATGCTTTTTTGGGCGTTCAAAAATGGCGCAAATACCAGTAATTTGACGATTGCAAATTTTAGTAAATCACATTGCGTGATTCATTTTAATACTCTCTTCCCACAAATTTTGCTCCTGAAAGGGAAACTCCTACAAATATGTATTCAATAAGGTCAGGCTCAAAAATAACTGTGTCCATGCCTTTTTAGCGCCAAATCTTCACTGTGTGTCTTTAGTAAATCCTGACAGTACGATTTTAACACCAAAAGACGGTTCGCACTGGCGCAAGCTGTTAGTAAATCTGGCCCTTAATGTAAATAGCATAATGCTAAGAAAATACTGCTATTTTCACTTAGTGCAAATAGCCGCTGCCTAACAAGAAATATTTATTGAGCAGCAAATCAGTATATTAGAATTATTTTTGGAAATTAACATTTTTCATTTTCCATAATAAGATATTTTTAATTATATTTTTGATAAAGATAATTTGAATACAAACAAACTTTTCTAACCCAGAATTTAATCCAGAGGTCTAGCTTCTAAATTTACGTCTGAGCAAATATCCAAAAAATCACAACTTGCAGTGCATAAATTCTTGCATAAATGAACATGCCTTCAAAATACCAGGTGAGTGGGACAGATGTGCAGTCCTAAAATATGATAAAATCACAATCAGCGTTAAATATCTGCTCAAATTTTCTTACCTCTCTTTATCTCTCACTCTTTCTTTCCTTTTCTCTGTAACCTCTTCCTCTTTCTCTAGTACCTTCATCTTTTTTTCTCCTCTATCTTTTGGTCTCTCTCTCTCTCTCTCTCCCTCTCTACGCTAAAGGCAGTGTCAGTGAATGGGGAGGAATGTAAAGTTTCACACGCAGGGGGCTCGTTCATTCGACACAGTCGTGCATTCAGGCCTTGCTTCCCACAGATTGGGTTTCTGCCGTTGTCTGTTCAGGGCCACTAAAAGCTAATTTGGACACTTATCCTGGCCCCATCTGAAACGCTTGAGTGGCCAAAAACTGACCCCCATACACTGATCGCCATCAGCAATCTGAGAGTACGAATCTTATCGGGCAAACTGCTCGTGTGATACGCCTGTTTTAGACTCGTTTTCAATCTCTCGCACCCTTCTCTCTCTCTCTCTGACTTGCTCGTTTTCCTCTTTAAGACTGTCTGTCTTTCTTACAGCTCTCTTTCTCTCTCTCTCTCTCCTCTCATCTAAGTGAAATATGAAAGAGTGTTATTGAGTGGATGCAGGGAGGGTGTTTGCATGAGAATGATGGCAGATTGGCTTTCTGTCTGACCGGCTGCTGTTGTTGACTGGGTTCATCTAGATCTAAAAGGCTGGTTTAAGATGACAGACGATTCTTTACTCTTCTCTTAAAGTCCATTTGACCTTTGCCCACATCTCCTTCTCTCTTTCTCGACTCTCTCTTTCTTTCTCTGTCAGAAGCCTCAGAGTCTACTCACATGGAAAGGACGATTATGTAAAGACACAATTTTTACAACCTTAAGGAAGAGTCAAACTAATTTTCATGCAACATGAAAATGTATGCATTACTGATTAAAAATATTAGATGTGGAAAGCAACACTGTAGAGGCCGTGACTCCAGACCCTGTGTTTGATTGACAGGGCCCTCCGGGTGTTCTGATTGGAGCTGGGAGAAATTGAGGTGTGTGATGGTCACTAATTAGCGGGGGGTTAATCAGCCGTGGCTGTGGATCTTGGCGCGTTATTGATTATGTCGTGAAGGAAGTTCCCCTGAGAGATTCTTAACTGTTAATAGAGAATCAATTAGAGTGTGTAAGCAAACGCACTGCATGTAAGCATGTGTACAGGAGTGTTTTTCTGTCTCAGTGTGGCAGTCCTGTGTTGTTGAACCTCATTAATGTCTGACTGATCTGTAAATTTAATAGCCTTTAGTGTGCTGTAATAAAATATATTTTGTCTTGATGTTATATTACATTGCACTACCATTCGAAAGTTTGGGGTTGGTAAGAAATAATGCTCACCAAGACTGCATTTATTTGAGCAGAAATCTATTAAAAACACATAATGTATAATTACAAAATTACAATGTATAATTACAGTTTTGTATTTTAATATATTTTAAAATGTCATTTATTTCTGTGATGGCAAGGCTGAATTTTCAGTAGGCATTAAGATTTGGATTAATTTAATCTGTCCCCAACAAATAATGGTATTAATTTCTTAAAACAAAATTGAACTGTGGTGTATATTACATGTCATGACATTACATTATATTGCATATTTGTGGAGTTTGAGATAACGTAACTGAACTTTCTCTGTTTTATGTCCTCAGTATTGGCATGCTAATGAGACGTGTGTTTATGATGCGGACTGTCAGCATGGTCTTCCAGAGCTCACTTCTAGTAGTGTTGGAGCCCTCGCCCTTGATGAAAGGTGAGAAATACACATACTTGTACACACTAAAGTATACAAACATGGCATTTTACCAGCATTGGTATCTGTGCAGACTTATTATATTTTATTTTGCAATTCAATATTGTGCCGCTCATCTTTATGCTTCCTAACGTTTATTACTGCCTGTCTTGTGGGTCAGTTTGTTCGTAAGAGCCAGGTAGCTCACCTGTACGTATGTATATATAGAAGTGAAATTGACCTGTTCTCTTCTGAGCTTTCTACTGTTCCCCTGCATTTAAACATCCATGGGGCCGTCTCTGGTTTCCAGTGTTTTCCACTGACAAGCTAAAGTGTCCATTTCAGCACCTTGCACAAAGTAAACAGGTGTTCAGGCAGAGTGTGTCTGAATAAAACTCTCAATGCTGCATTAAACAACAGCATGTGATAAAAAGGGAGAGTATTAACATGAATGTCATTCAGACCAGCATAGAGTTTATTGCTGTGTGGTGAGATCAGAATAGAGAAGTTATTTAATGTTTTTTTGTTTGTTTTTGTTTTTTTTAAACATATTTGGTAATTTAACTATAAATAAAATCTAAATGGGTAGGATAAGACATTTGCAGTTTTTTAACGACAAAATTTAATTATCATCAAAGCTAAACGTGTATGTAATTTATTTATTTATTTTTTGCAAACAATGAGTTCATCAAATGACAATGGCAAAAACTTCTTTGGCACTTACTTGACAATTGGAGAATGTTGTTGTTTTTTTAAATATATATAATAACATTTTAGTTTAAAAAAAAAAAAAAAAAAAATATATATATATACAGGTGCTGGTCATATAATTAGAATATCATCAAAAAGTTGATTTATTTCACTAATTCCATTCAAAAAGTGAAACTTGTATATTATATTCATTCATTACACACAGACTGATATATTTCAAATGTTTATTTCTTTTAATTTTGATGATTAGAGCTTACAGCTCATGAAAGTCAAAAATCAGTATCTCAAAATATTAGAATATTACTTAAGACCAATACAAAGAAAGGATTTTTAGAAATCTTGGCCAACTGAAAAGTATGAAAATGAAAAGTATGAGCATGTACAGCACTCAATACTTAGTTGGGGCTCCTTTTGCCTGAATTACTGCAGCAATGCGGCGTGGCATGGAGTCGATCAGTCTGTGGCACTGCTCAGGTGTTATGAGAGCCCAGGTTGCTCTGATAGTGGTCTTCAGCGTCAGGCGAGTTTGCTGCCCAATCAAGCACAGTAACACTATGGTCATTGAACCAGCTTTTGGTACCTTTGGCAGTGTGGGCAGGTGCCAAGTCCTACTGGAAAATGAAATCAGCATCTCCATAAAGCTTGTCAACAGAAGGAAGCATGAAGTGCTCTAAAATTTCCTGGTAGATGGCTGCGTTGACTCTGGACATCAGAAAACACAGTGGACCAACACCAGCAGATGACATGGCAGCCCAAATCATCACTGACTGTGGAAACTTCACACTGGACTTCAAGCAACATGGATTCTGTGCCTCTCCACTCTTCCTTCAGACTCTGGGACCTTGATTTCCAAATGAAATGTAAAATTTACTTTCATCTGAAAAGAGGACTTTGGACCACTGAGCAACAGTCCAGTTCTTTTTCTCCACAGCCCAGGTAAGACGCTTCTGACGTTGTCTCTGGTTCAGAAGTGGCTTGGTAGCCCTTTTCCTGAAGACGTCTGAGCGTGGTGACTCTTGATGCACTGACTCCAGCTTCAGTTCTCTCCTTGTGAAGCTCTCACAAGTGTTTGAATCGGCTTTGCTTGACTGTATTCTCAAGCTTGCGGTCATCCCTGTTGCTTGTGCACCTTTTCCTACCCAAATTCTTCCTTCCAGTCAACTTTGCATTTAATATGCTTTGATACAGCACTCTGTAAACAGCCACACCTTTCAGTAATGACCTTCTGTGACTTACCCTCTTTGTGGAGGGTGTCAATGTTCGTCTTCTGGATCATTGCCAAGTCAGCAGTCTTCCCATTATTGTGGTTTCAAAGAACAAGAGATACCCAGAATTTATACTGTAGGGATGGTCATTTATTCAAACTCAAATGTAAATATTCTAATATTTTGAGATACTGATTTTTGACTTTCATGAGCTGTAAGCTCTAATCATCAAAATTAAAAGAAATAAACATTTGAAATATATCAGTCTGTGTGTAATGAATGAATATAATATACAAGTTTCACTTTTTGAATGGAATTAGTGAAATAAATCAACTTTTTGATGATATTCTAATTATATGACCAGCACCTGTATGTATATGTATGTATGTATATATATATATATATATACATATATATATATTGTTTATTTTATTGTTTATAAGCAAATTCTATGTAAATAAAATAACATTTAAAGATTATATTTATTTATTTATTTTTTATTAAAAGGGGGGGGAAATGGTCAGATTCATTGGAAATTGACCATTTTTGAGTCTGTTCACAGACTTGGTTTCATTTCATCAGTTGCTCCAGGCTCTTTATTTGTTGCCTTAGGTATCGGTTTTAATATAAAAACCAAGTACAAGAGGCTGATATCTAACCAAAGCCAAACTTTCAGTATTGATCCAACCTAAGATCAGCGTGCTCTCTTTTCTGAAAATTTATCTTGAACTTTTATTCCGTGAATCTTCTGTGAGATTCCTGTAGATCTGTTCTGATAACCGTCTTCATAGTCCTAGTGCTTGGATTCAGCACAATTCAAGCTAAATCTTATGCATGAGCTGTATAGAAGTGATCATACAGAAGTTATATCAAACATACTCTCTCCCGGTTCAACTTGCTTAAGTGGATTTGCGTTTCTGTTTCTGTCTGCAGAAGCCAACGCTATTTTACCTTGAGTATTCTCACGGCTCACTTTGATAAATGAATAAACCCATATTCAAACCCTCTGCCTGTTTTTCTTTTTTTCTCGTGCTGTCTCTTTCTCTCACAGGTGCTTTGAATGTTTATTTAATGAAAATGAAAAAAAGGTAATGGGGAAACTCTTGCGTTTTAGCTGTTTTACTCAGTATTTTTTGCCACTGTATTACTTCTTCCCCAGGATGTCGTGGCTTTTTAGTCAAGATGTTTTTGTCAGCGAGCTTCTGTTTGACAACTCCCTCATCTCTCTGTCTCTCTTATTCTCTCTCTCCTCGTCTCTCTTTCTGCCGCTCTCCCAAACGAAACGGAACAAAGCAACTCTGTACCCCATCTAACCCCCCTCAAAAAAAAAAAAAAAAAGATAAAGTTCTGCAGAAAATATTTTTCAATATTGTATGAGACTGGATGCCTCAGAAGAGCTGATTTTCCTTCCTGTGGTTCCTGGGTAAGTAATGGAGAAGTCTTGTTAGGCAGAACTAAACATTTCCAGTGAATAATTCAGATGGAGCTGGATGTGAAAGCTTCATAATTTTTTTTTTTTTTTTTCTTCTTCTTCTTTTTTTCGGCAAATGGGCTTCTGGTAATGATTGATTTTTAGAGGCATTAATGGTAGACTGTCTGTCTCATGCTCTGGGTGGACGTTACTGTGAATTAAATAATCAATTTCAAAAAGGCCAAAAAGACACTAATTTCTAAGTGTCAATTGGGGCATCACGTAGAGTCAGATTTGAGTGTCTGTTAAGTTTAGCTACTAGTCATTTGACATGGTTCTGTCTGCATAAATAATAGTCTGGGATAGCTCGGTGTAATAACTAGCAAGTCTTGTTTCTTCTAACATATGTATGACAGTGGTGAGTTTGAGTGACAGACCACTACCACTCACACAGTTTCCTGTTTTCTGTCATGTTGGTGCATTCCTTCCCAGTCTATAGAGATTTTCACAGTTTCTTGTTTTCTGTCATGCATACTTTCCCTGACTATAGGATCCCGAAATTCAGTTTTCACACAGACATATCAACAAACAACATGAAGGAAAGGCCTGTGGTCATTTTGCATTGATTTGCACAGAACAATTAAAAAACCGTAAGGAAAACCTTGGAGATGATGTGGGAAACAGTTATTTTATTTTGTATTTTGTTTTTATTTTTGGACTCCTTTTTGATTTTTTTAAAAGTGTTTTGCTGTGCTTTGCTTCGCTTTGTTTTGGGGCTCCTGCTTCCAACTGGATTTATTTTGCTACCTTTCACAATTTTATTGGCTGTTGCTCAGTACAGCATGCAAACATGGCGACCAGTCATGTAAAATTGAAATTTGTCATACTGTTTGTTACAGCATGTCTCCAGTGAGATATATGCATTTCAGTAACTGTCTGCTTTAGTTTGGCTACCAAATCGGACAAAAGAAAGATACATTTGGCTGTCAGAGGATTATTGGTGCCCCCAGCCCGTCCTTCAGGTCTTTTACACTTCCAGATGTCAGAAATGCATAGGAAAAATAATTTTGGATTTAGATGGTAACTTCAGAGCACTGAGCACCAGAACATACAGCCACAAGAGCAGCCTCTTCCCAGAGGCCATATTTCTCATGAACAACTAACACCACCAAATTTTCAGTGCAATATTTCAGAGACATTGTGAATTTTTACTTGCAGTATGTAAAGTCAAAGTCACAAATTCAAATTTGAGGACAAGAACACACTGCAGTGGGCAGTATTGTATTAATGTGGATTGTGTCTTCTTTCTCCCTCAGGTATGGCAGTGCTGAGTCTGAGTTTGCAGCATTTCATAGCGGGTCTCATCACCACTCTGACGTTCACCACGATGATGAACTGCACACAGAGAGCTGAGGAGAGCATACAGGTATCACATGTTACCCTCTTCAACTGACCACAGCTCTTCATGCTTCCTGACAGATCAGAGCAAACTGCTTAACGGCATTGCACGTGTTCACCTAAGGTCAACAGCATGACAAATATATTGTTTTCTCTTCAGTTTCAACAGTCAAACTCTGAAGACAACAAAACATGCGTCTTACAGTTTTTGATAGTTGTTGACAGGTAGAGTCTCACAACAGGCCGCGAGCTGCAGAAAGCCTGAGAGTGTTTCCTGTCTGCCTCATACATGAGCACATCACAGCAGTCAAAAGCTCATTTATCTGTCAGTCAATAGCTCCACTCAGAGAACTGAGCAGTTTTCACACTCTCTTTAGCTCTGCACGTCAACCCATTTCAACTCATCAATCACGTACAAAGTATATGCATCAGAAAGTATATTCACATTCATAGATTTGACTTTTTTTTTTTTTTTTTGATCTTTCCTTTTTTTTTAATTTGTCAAGATTATATCTTTGGTTGTAGAAGTAGCCCAGTGGTTGGTTCACATGCTCTGATACATTGAATTATGGTGCTCATGTGGGTAATGCAAGTTTGAGACTGATTTGTTATTTCTTCTACATTTTCTTCTTAAGAAGCTCTCAACAGTAACAACTTGTTTAAGTAACACTACTGTCTGAAAGTTTATTGTTGGGAAGATTTATTTGAAAGATATTTGAAAGAGGTTTCATACGCTCACTAAGGCTGCATTTATTTGATCTAAAGTGCGGTAATAAAGTAATATTGTGAAATATTATTACGATTTAAAATAACTTTTCTATTGTTATATATTTTAAATTTGAGATTACTCCGTTCTTCAGTCACATGATCCTTCAGCCTTCAGAAATTCTAATGTGTAGATATGTGGCTCAAGGGATATTTCTTCTTATTCCAATTGCATCCTTGTTAAATAACATAATTTCTTTGCAAAAAAAAATTATGCATTTAATTTAATTTATTTTTTATATATTTTATACAACTGTTTATACAGATACAGTGTTTATGACTTCTATGCTGCAAATCTATAAACAAAGATGACTTGCAGTGCAAAAGTTTGAAGTAGCCTAATCAATGTCTTGTGTTTTGTAATTGCATGGGAATAAAGCAGCAGATGCATTTTGCATTTGTGCTTCTTGCAAAACAATCCTTATGCAAGGTGCATTAGGTGTGTATCTTACGACAGCTGCTTCTTCTGTGTCACCTTTACAGTGTAAAGACATCTTATCTGTCTATCATTAAACAGTCCATCCATACCAGCTCTATTCTTCACAACAATCAGCTCCCTATTTTGTCCCACTAATCTTGTGTTGCCTAATTTCTTTCCTTGTTGGCTCATTTGTTCATTCTTTCTATTTGTTTATTTACGTGTCCCCTAGATGATAAACTGTAGTTCTCACTATTCATAGATATCTCTCCCCTCCCATGTTCTCTCATTTCATCCTATTTCATCCTCTCATTCATCTTTGACATGATTGTGTTGTCCTGTTTAAATGGGCCTGCGCTGCTTGCATGTGATCTTTCACTGCTCTCTCAGCTAGTTGTCACTCCATCAGCTCAATACGTGCTGAATTAATGGCGCTAACGAAACTCATTAAACAATAAGAGAAGTGTATGTTTTCCCTCGGTCTCTAAGCAATTAATAACTTCAGATTCACATTCTGAGGAAAATAACCAGGAGGAGGATTTTAAACTGTAGGTTAATTCGGAATGTTCTTATGACATACATACCGTAGCGAGAGCAGCTTGTGTGTGTTTGTGTGTGTTTGTCTTAAGGTGGTTTTAGCCGACCGAAAACCGATACTGTGAAAGTTTGTGAAAAGGTCCTGGAGGGAGAAACTGAACACCTTAAACAAGTTTGTAGGAATAAAGGTACTTCACTTAACTTTAGTGCTGAGGCCATGTGAAGGAATGGACTTGGCTTTGCATTCCCAACTTGTGTGCTAAGAGTATGGAGACAGTCTCTGGCGTTCAGACAGGAGAAAGGGATTCAGACTGCTCTTTGATCCTCCTGTTGGAATTGTTTTGATGTGAGGCAAAGTTAAAAATTGATAAATAAGAATCATGTTAAAAAGTCTTCAGTTGCTTTGAAAAGGTCAAAAGCAAACATTTCAGTTGTGTGCAGGCTCATGTCACTTATGGCATCAACCTGAGTTTGATTTTTAGATTTTTTTGACTTTGATTTTTTTTTCCCTGATCCCATGTTCTTTTCTCTATTGTTTCCTTTACTAACTCTGACTGTCCTGTCCTGTGAAGACAAAAAGGGCAATGATATTTAAAATGGGGAAGCACAATGTATATTGGTTATCGGACAATATTAGAGATATTTGTAGCTTCTTGTTTATTTGTATTTAATTTGCATATTTTATTGTGCTTGATCATTTTCCCTATTTTTACATAGTTTATCTTTGCCATCATCTAATGCTTACTTAAAGTTCATGTATTTGTATTTAGCTTTGATATATACTAAATAATTAAATTTTAGATTACGTTTAGTTACTAAGGCATTATTTTTCAATTTTGAAGAATTTTATTTTATTTTATTTAAGATTTATTTCAGTCAGCGAAAAATATTTATAGGAGTTTTAGTTTAAGAGTTTTACATTTAACAAAACTTAACAGTATAATGTTGTGATGTCTACATTTGCTTGTATTATTTAACATGAATGATTGTTTTTTTCTAAATTATTTAAGCAAAATACTATAATTGTAATATGATTTTAGTTCTTCATCAGCCATAGCATGAAAAATATTGGGTTTTTGGGCAGATTTTTAAAATTAGTGCATCCTAATATAAAGATCACTTGCATAATTAAATGCAGGACCTTTGCAGGATTTGAAAATATTTCATAAATAAGTGAATGAATGGCTTGTTTCACACTAGTAACACCTGAATCTAGCCCTACAGCAAAACACATTTCCCTTTCTTCCTTTATAATTTACTGTCCCTTTTTCATTGTTCTCGAGAAAATCCCACGAATCGTCAAAAGTTAATGCTAAACCACTTTCTGTATTTCCTCTCTTTCTCTCTCTCTCTCTCTCTCTCTCTCTCTGTGTCTATGTTCAGGCCACCCACTACAGTTTTCTGGCCACAATGGAGGTCCTGGGGAAACTGAGTTTTAGTGCCCTGGCTGGAGGTATGGTGGACACTGTGGGCTTTCCCATAGCCTTCATCCTCTTCCTCTTCCTCACCTCCAGCAGTGCCCTGCACGTGTGGAGAGCCACAGAGACTGGCGTCCTGAAGGAGCAGCTCAAAGAGCAGCCACAATGACCAGAGTTAGCCTGTGTGAGAGGGTGTATATGTCTGGGTGAGAGAGAGGGAAATTAAATCTTATGTTTTGCATAAGATACTGGTGGCCAAATAGCCAGTGAAATGAATATGTTGATTTTATTTGTATTTATTTATAACTCAACCAGCATTGATGTGACAAGAGCCACACAGCACTCTCACTGAAAGCCAGTACCTCTCTGAAAATCATTGCACCTCTACAGCAAACTAGCTTTAAAGGTACTTGCTTTTCAACAAGTCATCCTGAATGGCAAGCGGACTGAACTATGGCAACACTGTGCACATGTCATCTAGTCTGCCTGATGGACAGCAGTCAAACATTTAAACAACAAAATGTAGTTGATCTATTACATTTAGACAATGATTCAAATTCAATACAATTTTACTGGTTAATCTATATAAGGGTCTAGTCTAATTTGGTTTAGATAATCACCCTAGTCATTTACACATTTTTATTATATACAGCATGCATTCGCCTTAGAAATGCCTTTAGCTTTTAATCTGATGCCCTCTGACACCTTAGATACAATTCCATCAGCTTATTGACCAATCAGCAACACTTTGGGAGCAGTAAGAACATTGAATTATGGTACTATGCTTAGTGGAGTGCATTTTTGTATTCTCAATGCAATACTTAAATTAAAGGGGTCATATCATTGAATATTCATATTGTGTTAATATAAGTTAAGTGTATGACAAAAAAGCACTGGACCTTTTACAGTATTATACATAGACTCATATTTGGTTTTCAGCGACTTGACCCAAAAATATTGTTTAACTCCAAAAGAATTAATGAAAAGTGTGAAATGAGTTAAAAACCTTGTGCTGTTCCTGGTTGAGGAGCACCTGAAAATCCTTAGGATTATTAGGTAATGTTAGGAAAAAGTGGCCCAGCAGCAAATGTGATATCTAGATGGTGTCTGAACATCTTAAAGGCACAGCAGCAAAGATCAAGGGCCGAAAATGGTCATGGCAAACTTAATTAGGACCGTTTCGATGCAGAAAACTTGACTAACATTGCAAGTGGACCTCAGGGAAAAAATCGTTTGAAAAAAGTATGATATGACCTCTTTAATGATTTTAAATACTGTACATTGTAACAGTTAAACTCATCAAGCTCATTTTTTTGAGCCGATACATGTTTGTTTGAAATGTTTGTTTTTGTATGAGTTGTCTGCATTTCCTATGCAATAACACAAAATTATTCATGGTTATTACATATAACTTTGCTTCTCGTACATGAAAAAAAACTTCAAATTGCCTTATTATTATTATTATTATTATTATTTTAATGATTTATTGCAAAGCCAAAACATGTGAAGCTATTGTTGAGAGTACAGGCATACATGTGGGATGTCAGTTTTGGAGGGAAATTCAATTTCAGTTGAAAAAAAAAATAAAATCATCAAATGAAACTGCAGCTATACATGTATATAGCACAGTTACAGTATATGTTTTCCATTCCTGTTGGAAGCAGAAAAATATTTAATACACTATAATATAGTAATATTATAGTCTATCTAATCTTCTACTTCTTTTTTGCATTTGTTTTCTTGGAGAAATAGAAACAGACAGTCCCAATTAAATGCTACATTTTAAAAATGGTTACAAACTCATAACACTTTATGAAATAAGTGGAAAAGGTGATGGTTAACCAATTGATGGTTATTTTGTCATTAAATCGTCTGATAAGCAAAGCCCTTAACAAACAAGAACCATTTTTGTCATTTTACCTTGGACTAAAGGAGACTCAAAAATAAAAGCTATTACTGAACCCAGAGTGTGTCTGCGCTTTTATGAGTTTATCAGACAAGAATTCAAAGCCATTAGTCTGTGTTATTAAGAGATCCTGGGCCATACCGCTTACCTTTAGTCTTTAGAAAATCCAATATTTTCTTGTGTACATTTATGTTTTATACACAGATCTCTAGATGATAACTCTCAAGTATTTCCTCCAGATGGAGCCTGGAGACTTTTCCCCATAAGGTGACGTAATATCATATGCTGTTGATGGGACTGAACCGTATCCCCAGCTTATACCGTGACATTGTATACTCCCTCACCATGACAGAGAGATGATTCTTCCCAATCTGTCAGAGGGATTAGGAATCCTTACGTAATTCATGAATAGACCTGCACTTCACCCTTTCACCGTGACATTATTTCCTGGGTGGTTTAGCTGGAGAGAAAACACTGGGAAGAAAGGAAGGGAACGTCGTCTTCACACTCCACTTTCACAAAACCACAAGAGACCAAAAACTGGTCAAACGGAGAGTGTGTATGTTTACATATGAGAGCTACTGTGGGTTTCTGCAGAGTCGTCAAAAGTAGGCCTATATTCAGAAATATAGATTTAAGTATACATTTTCATAGGATGTAGTTTATAGTTCTGACAGTTCTGAGCCAGATACAGGCTGCTGTTTGCTTTGAAGTACATTGCGATGGAAGATCTGGGCCCACAAATTTGACCTAGATTGAAGCACATGTCATTCACGTATATACAGTATCTCACAAAAGTGAGTACACCCCTCACATTTTTGTAAATATTTTGTTATACCTTTTCATGTGACAACACTGAAGAAATGACACTTTGCTACAATGTAAAGTAGTGAGTGTACAGCTGGTATAACAGTGTACATTTGCTGTCCCCTCAAAATAACTCAACACACACCCATTAATGTCTAAACCGCTGGCCACAAAAGTGAGTACACCCCTAAGTGAAAATGTCCAAATTGGGCCCAGTGTGTCAATATTTTGTGTGGCCACCATTATTTTCCAGCACTGCCTTAACCCTCTTTGGCATGGAGTTCACCAGAGCTTCACAGGTTGCCACTGGAGTCCTCTTCCACTCCTCCATGACGACATCACGGAGCTGGTGGATGTTAGAGACCTTGCACTCCTCCACCTTCCATTTGAGGATGTCCCACAGATGCTCAATAGGGTTTAGGTCTGGAGACATGCTTGGCCAGTCCATTACCTTTACCCTCAGCTTCTTTAGCAAGGCAGTGGTCGTCTTGGAGGTGTGTTTGGGGTCGTTATCATGTTGGAATAGAAGGGAGGGGATCATGCTCTGCTTCAGTATGTCACAGTACATGTTGGCATTCATGGTTCCCTCAATAAACTGTAGCTTCCCAGTGCCGGGAGCACTCATGCAGCCCCAGACCATGACACTCCCACCACCATGCTTGACTGTAGGCAAGGCACACTTGTCTTTGTACTCCTCACCTGGTTGCCACCCCACACGCTTGACACCATCTGAACCAAATAAGTTTATCTTGGTCTCATCAGACCACAGGACATGGGTCCAGTAATCCATGTCCTTAGTCTGCTTGTCTTCAGCAAACTGTTTGCGGGCTTTCTTGTGCATCATCTTTAGAAGAGGCTTCCTTCTGGGACGACAGCCATGCAGACCAATTTGATGCAGTGTGCGGCGTATGGTCTGAGCACTGACAGGCTGACCCCCCACCCCTTCAACCTCTGCAGCAATGCTGGCAGCACTCATACGTCTATTTCCCAAACACAACCTCTGGATATGACGCTGAGCACGTGCACTTAACTTCTTTGGTCGACCATGGTGAGGCCTGTTCTGAGTGGAACCTGTCCTGTTAAACCGCTGTATGGTCTTGGCCACCGTGCTGCAGCTCAGTTTCAGGGTCTTGGCAATCTACTTATAGCCTATGCCATCTTTATGTAGGCAACAATTCTTTTTTTCAGATCTTCAGAGAGTTCTTTGCCATGAGGTGTCATGTTGAACTTCCAGTGACCAGTACGAGAGAGTGAGAGCAATAACACCAAATTTAACACACCTGCTCCCCATTCACACCTGAGACCTTGTAACACTAACGAGTCACATGACACCGGGGAGAGAAAATGGCTAATTGGGCCCAATTTGGACATTTTCACTTAGGGGTGTACTCACTTTTGTGGCCAGCGGTTTAGACATTAATGGCTGTGTGTTGAGTTATTTTGAGGGGACAGCAAATTTACACTGTTACATAAGCTGTACACTCACTACTTTACATTGTAGCAAAGTGTAATTTCTTCAGTGTTGTCACATGAAAAGATATAATAAAATATTTACAAAAATGTGAGGGTGTACTCACTTCTGTGAGATACTGTAAATGCAAGTATTCAGGTATACATCCCCTGCACTGTGTGTTTTTGTATATTGCATATTCTGGGAAATTTGGCCATGCTTTCAGCTATGAAAAAGAGATTAGTACTTTCAGCTCTATTTAACGTTTTCAAAATGTATACTGTAAATCTATGGACCGTTTTCACAGACTGTGCCGAATCACTTCCACAGTTATTAAGAGTTTAAATGCAATAGATAGATAGATAGATAGATAGCCAGTTAGATAGATAGACAGACAGATAGATAGACACACTGAAAAAAATGATACAAATTTTTTTTTAAGGCAAGCGGTTGTAAACAATTTATTTTAGCAACATTTAAAAAAAAAAAA
Source organism: Onychostoma macrolepis (assembly GCF_012432095.1). Classification (NCBI taxonomy): domain Eukaryota; kingdom Metazoa; phylum Chordata; class Actinopteri; order Cypriniformes; family Cyprinidae; genus Onychostoma; species Onychostoma macrolepis. The sequence continues at coordinate 23,065,333 of NC_081159.1, forward strand.
AAAAATGTTTAAAGTTAGTCAACTAGATTTGTTTATTTAGCTAAAATAAATTGATTACAACCACTTACCTTAAAAAAGAAAAATAATAAATTCAATGAATCTTTTTTTTTGTAGATGGATAGATGGATGTAATGCACATTTAGAACACTATACTTTGTGTTACCATGGCATTAAATTACAGAAAAATAGTTAATACTGCTGTGTGAGTTTTTCTAATACAATGGCTGAGGGAGTGACAGCAAATTTGATGTCTTTGTCTCCTTTGACCAATTTTTTTTCCTCTTTTGTAAAGTCATAGAATGCTATCATTAATGGCTATTTTGCTATAGGAGCAAATGGAAATGTGAAAAAGAAAAATGTTGTTGTAGTTTTCATTCACCACTAATGGAGTTTGCCCAACTACAACCACTTCTGCTTCTGAGGACCCTATAAATGTGAAAAGAGTCCATTCTGAGAAAAAACTTGTGAAAATAGATGTAAAAAGTCTGCTGAATCCATCTGTACCTGATTATGGTCAGAATTTCTGTTTGTACAAAAAGAAATATCAATTATTTCACTGAATACTGCCTACAGTTTCTTTATCTATCTGCATACAGTGTTTTTTTTTTTTTTTTTTTTGCTGTTTTCTTCTTAGACCACAGTCAAATAGCCAGTTAAACTCCAATTAGCTCTGAGCATGAAATGTGGCCAGGATTCTCGACTAAAGACGAGGAACGTGGCCATCAACTGTTTTTAAGGTAGCAAAGCTGTAGTAAATTGACTTGTCTTACCTAATAGCAACAAACAATAGGTATGACATGAAACAGACCTCAAGTTGTTTCTTGTGCTTTTCCCAGGCATTGAGTTTCCATTTTCACAGAAATACAAATAGGAGGAAAAACAAAGCCCAAATTCCATTAATCAACCATCACAATGAGAAAAATCAAAGAATATATTTCTGATGTGCAACAAAAGATAATTGAGCTTCACAAATTAGTGAAGTGGTTTTAAGAAAAGAGCTAGAGCAGTGAAAATTCCCATTTCCACCATCAGGGCAGTAATTAAGAATTTCCAATCAACATAAAATGTTATGAAACTGCCTGGAAGAGGACGTGTGTCTATATCGTCCTAATGCACAGTGAGGAGAGTTTGAGTGGCTAAAGACTCTCCAAGGACCACAGCTGGAGAATTACAGAAAAATAGTTGAGTCTTGGGGTCAGAAAACCTTAAAAAAATTGTCAAACAGCACCTACATCACCACATGTTGTTTGGGAGGGTTTCAAGAAAAATTCTCCTCGCTCATCCAAAACAAACTCCAGCATATTCAGTTATCAGACACGACTGGAACTTCAAATGGGACTGGCTTCTATGGTCAGATGAAACTAAAAATGAGCTTTTAGCAGCAAACACTCAAGATGGGTTTGGTGAACACAGGGATAAAAGTACCCCATGTGTACAATGAAATATACTGCTGTATTTTTGATGTTGTGGGCCTATATTTCTGCTGGAGGTCCTGGACATCTTGTTTAGACACATGGTATCATGGATTCTATCAAATACCAACAGATAAAAAATCAGTAAGTGACTGACTGTTAGAAATCTTATAATGGGCCATGTTTGGATCTTCCAACCCACAAACACAAACCTCAAAAACAACACAAAAATGGGTCACTGAGCACAAAACCAAGCTTCTGCTGGCCATTCCAGTCCTCTGACCTGAACCCAATAGAAAATGAGTGGGGAGAACTGAAGAGAAGAAGCACCAACATGGAGCTGGGAATCTAAAGGGTCTGGAGTGATTCTGGATGAAGGAATGGTCTCTGATCTCTTGTCAGGTGTTCTCTAACCTCATCAGGCATTATAGGAGAAAATTTAGAGCTGTTAAACTGGCAAATGGAGGTTTCAAAAGTATTGAATAAAAGGGTGCCGTTAATTGTGGCCAATGTGTATTAGAAAAACATTTATTTCATAATGAAATTTCCCCAGTTTAAATTCTTATTATCCAATGAATTTTTAAATAAAAGATCAAAAGGATTAACAATGCAGATTAATTTTCACAGCCTTCTTTGATCATATTTACCAAGGGTGCCGATATTTTTGGCCATGACTGTAGATAGACAGACAGATAGATAAACACACTGAAAAAATGATACAAATTTTTTGAGGTAAGTGGTTGTAAACAATTTATTTTAGCAACATTTAACATTAAAAAAAAATAAAAATGTTTAAAATTAGTCAACTAGATTTGTTTATTTAGCTAAAATAAATTGATTACAACCACTTATCTTAAAAAGAAAATTAATAAATTCAATTCATTTTTTTTTCAGTGTAGATGGATAGATGGATGTAATGCACATTTATACTTTGTGTTACCATGGCATTAAATTACAGAAAAATAGTTAATACTGCTGTGTGAGTTTTTCTAATACAATGGCTGAGGAGTGACAGCAAATTTGATGTCTTTGTCTCCTTTGACCAATGTAATCTCTTGATATTTTTTTCCTCTTTTGTAAAGTCATAGAATGCTATCATTAATGGCTATTTTGCTATAGGAGCAAATGGGAATGCAAAAAAGAAAAATGTTGTAGTTTTCATTCACCACTAATGGAGTTTGCCCAACTACAACCACTTCTGCTTCTGAGGACCCTATAAATGTGAAAAGAGTCCATTCTGAGAAAAAACTTGTGAAAATAGATGTAAAAAGTCTGCTGAATCCATCTGTACCTGATTATGGTCAGAATTTCTGTTTGTACAAAAGAAATATCAATTATTTCACTGAATACTGCCTACAGTTTCTTTATCTATCTGCATACAGAGTGTTTTTTTTTTTTTTTTTTTTTGCTGTTTTCTTCTTAGACCACAGTCAAATAGCCAGTTAAACTCAATTAGATTTGAGCATGAAATGTGGCCAGGATTCTCGACTAAAGACGAGGAACGTGGCCATCAACTGTTTTTAAGGTAGCAAAGCTGTAGTAAATTGACTTGTCTTACCTAATAGCAACAAACAATAGGTATGACATGAAACAGACCTCAAGTTGTTTCTTGTGCTTTTCCCAGGCATTGAGTTTCCATTTTCACAGAAATACAAATAGGAGGAAAAACAAAGCCCAAATTCCATTAATCAACCATCACAATGAGAAAAATCAAAGAATATATTTCTGATGTGCAACAAAAGATAATTGAGCTTCACAAATTAGTGAAGTGGTTTTAAGAAAAGAGCTAGAGCAGTGAAAATTCCATTTCCACCATCAGGGCAATAATTAAGAATTTCCAATCAACATAAAATGTTATGAAACTGCCTGGAAGAGGACGTGTGTCTATATCGTCCTAATGCACAGTGAGGAGAGTTTGAGTGGCTAAAGACTCTCCAAGGACCACAGCTGGAGAATTACAGAAAATAGTTGAGTCTTGGGGTCAGAAAACCTTAAAAAAAAATTGTCAAACAGCACCTACATCACCACATGTTGTTTGGGAGGGTTTCAAGAAAAATTCTCCTCGCTCATCCAAAAACAAACTCCAGCATATTCAGTTATCAGACACGACTGGAACTTCAAACGGCACTGGCTTCTATGGTCAGATGAAACTAAAAAATGAGCTTTTTAGCAGCAAACACTCAAGATGGGTTTGGTGAACACAGGGATAAAAAGTACCCCATGTGTACAATGAAATATACTGCTGTATTTTTGATGTTGTGGGCCTATATTTCTGCTGGAGGTCCTGGACATCTTGTTTAGACACATGGTATCATGGATTCTATCAAATACCAACAGATAAAAAATCAGTAAGTGACTGACTGTTAGAAATCTTATAATGGGCCATGTTTGGATCTTCCAACCCACAAACACAAACCTCAAAAACAACACAAAAATGGGTCACTGAGCACAAAACCAAGCTTCTGCTGGCCATTCCAGTCCTCTGACCTGAACCCAATAGAAAATGAGTGGGGAGAACTGAAGAAGAAGCACCAACATGGAGCTGGGAATCTAAAGGGTCTGGAGTGATTCTGGATGAAGGAATGGTCTCTGATCTCTTGTCAGGTGTTCTCTAACCTCATCAGGCATTATAGGAGAAAATTTAGAGCTGTTAAACTGGCAAATGGAGGTTTCAAAAAGTATTGAATAAAAGGGTGCCGTTAATTGTGGCCAATGTGTATTAGAAAAAACACTTATTTCATAATGAAATTTCCCCAGTTTAAATTCTTATTATCCAATGAATTTTTAAATAAAAGATCAAAAGGATTAACAATGCAGATTAATTTTCACAGCCTTCTTTGATCATATTTACCAAGGGTGCCGATATTTTTGGCCATGACTGTAGATAGACAGACAGATAGATAAACACACTGAAAAAATGATACAAATTTTTTTGAGGTAAGTGGTTGTAAACAATTTATTTTAGCAACATTTAACATTAAAAAAAAATAAAAATGTTTAAAATTAGTCAACTAGATTTGTTTATTTAGCTAAAATAAATTGATTACAACCACTTATCTTAAAAAGAAAATTAATAAATTCAATTCATTTTTTTCAGTGTAGATGGATAGATGGATGTAATGCACATTTATACTTTGTGTTACCATGGCATTAAATTACAGAAAAATAGTTAATACTGCTGTGTGAGTTTTTCTAATACAATGGCTGAGGGAGTGACAGCAAATTTGATGTCTTTGTCTCCTTTGACCAATGTAATCTCTTGATATTTTTTTCCTCTTTTGTAAAGTCATAGAATGCTATCATTAATGGCTATTTTGCTATAGGAGCAAATGGGAATGCAAAAAAGAAAAATGTTGTAGTTTTCATTCACCACTAATGGAGTTTGCCCAACTACAACCACTTCTGCTTCTGAGGACCCTATAAATGTGAAAAGAGTCCATTCTGAGAAAAAACTTGTGAAAATAGATGTAAAAAGTCTGCTGAATCCATCTGTACCTGATTATGGTCAGAATTTCTGTTTGTACAAAAAGAAATATCAATTATTTCACTGAATACTGCCTACAGTTTCTTTATCTATCTGCATACAGAGTGTTTTTTTTTTTTTGCTGTTTTCTTCTTAGACCACAGTCAAATAGCCAGTTAAACTCCAATTAGATTTGAGCATGAAATGTGGCCAGGATTCTCGACTAAAGACGAGGAACGTGGCCATCAACTGTTTTAAGGTAGCAAAGCTGTAGTAAATTGACTTGTCTTACCTAATAGCAACAAACAATAGGTATGACATGAAACAGACCTCAAGTTGTTTCTTGTGCTTTTCCCAGGCATTGAGTTTCCATTTTCACAGAAATACAAATAGGAGGAAAAACAAAGCCCAAATTCCATTAATCAACCATCACAATGAGAAAAATCAAAGAATATATTTCTGATGTGCAACAAAAGATAATTGAGCTTCACAAATTAGTGAAGTGGTTTTAAGAAAAGAGCTAGAGCAGTGAAAATTCCCATTTCCACCATCAGGGCAGTAATTAAGAATTTCCAATCAACATAAAATGTTATGAAACTGCCTGGAAGAGGACGTGTGTCTATATCGTCCTAATGCACAGTGAGGAGAGTTTGAGTGGCTAAAGACTCTCCAAGGACCACAGCTGGAGAATTACAGAAAATAGTTGAGTCTTGGGGTCAGAAAACCTTAAAAAAAAATTGTCAAACAGCACCTACATCACCACATGTTGTTTGGGAGGGTTTCAAGAAAAATTCTCCTCGCTCATCCAAAAACAAACTCCAGCATATTCAGTTATCAGACACGACTGGAACTTCAAACGGGACTGGCTTCTATGGTCAGATGAAACTAAAAATGAGCTTTTAGCAGCAAACACTCAAGATGGGTTTGGTGAACACAGGGATAAAAAGTACCCCATGTGTACAATGAAATATACTGCTGTATTTTTGATGTTGTGGGCCTATATTTCTGCTGGAGGTCCTGGACATCTTGTTTAGACACATGGCATCATGGATTCTATCAAATACCAACAGATAAAAAATCAATAAGTGACTGACTCTGTTAGAAATCTTATAATGGGCCATGTTTGGATCTTCCAACCCACAAACACAAACCTCAAAAACAACACAAAAATGGGTCACTGAGCACAAAACCAAGCTTCTGCTGGCCATTCCAGTCCTCTGACCTGAACCCAATAGAAAATGAGTGGGGAGAACTGAAGAGAAGAAGCACCAACATGGAGCTGGGAATCTAAAGGGTCTGGAGTGATTCTGGATGAAGGAATGGTCTCTGATCTCTTGTCAGGTGTTCTCTAACCTCATCAGGCATTATAGGAGAAAATTTAGAGCTGTTAAACTGGAAAACGGAGGTTTCAAAAAGTATTGAATAAAAGGGTGCCGTTAATTGTGGCCAATGTGTATTAGAAAAAAACACTTATTTCATAATGAAATTTCCCCCCAGTTTAAATTCTTATTATCCAATGAATTTTTTAAATAAAAGATCAAAAGGATTAACAATGCAGATTAATTTTCACAGCCTTCTTTGATCATATTTACCAAGGGTGCCGATATTTTTGGCCATGACTGTAGATAGACAGACAGATAGATAAACACACTGAAAAAAATGATACAAATTTTTTTTTGAGGTAAGTGGTTGTAAACAATTTATTTTAGCAACATTTAACATTAAAAAAAAAATAAAAATGTTTAAAATTAGTCAACTAGATTTGTTTATTTAGCTAAAATAAATTGATTACAACCACTTATCTTAAAAAAGAAAATTAATAAATTCAATTCATTTTTTTTTCAGTGTAGATGGATAGATGGATGTAATGCACATTTATACTTTGTGTTACCATGGCATTAAATTACAGAAAAATAGTTAATACTGCTGTGTGAGTTTTTCTAATACAATGGCTGAGGGAGTGACAGCAAATTTGATGTCTTTGTCTCCTTTGACCAATGTAATCTCTTGATATTTTTTCCTCTTTGTAAAGTCATAGAATGCTATCATTAATGGCTATTTTGCTATAGGAGCAAATGGAAATGTGAAAAGAAAAATGTTGTAGTTTTCATTCACCACTAATGGAGTTTGCCCAACTACAACCACTTCTGCTTCTGAGGACCCTATAAATGTGAAAAGAGTCCATTCTGAGAAAAAACTTGTGAAAATAGATGTAAAAAGTCTGCTGAATCCATCTGTACCTGATTATGGTCAGAATTTCTGTTTGTACAAAAAGAAATATCAATTATTTCACTGAATACTGCCTACAGTTTCTTTATCTATCTGCATACAGAGTGTTTTTTTTTTTTTTTTTTTGCTGTTTTCTTCTTAGACCACAGTCAAATAGCCAGTTAAACTCAATTAGATTTGAGCATGAAATGTGGCCAGGATTCTCGACTAAAGACGAGGAACGTGGCCATCAACTGTTTTTAAGGTAGCAAAGCTGTAGTAAATTGACTTGTCTTACCTAATAGCAACAAACAATAGGTATGACATGAAACAGACCTCAAGTTGTTTCTTGTGCTTTTCCCAGGCATTGAGTTTCCATTTTCTGGGAGCAGAAAGAAGCATTAGAGCCTCAGGTCTTTGGGAAAGAAGCTGAGAAGAGAAGAAAGGACACAGTGTAGAGTGAGAAGTAAAGGGACAGTTTGTCTCGTGGTGTCGATTGGAGACAGACCCCCGACTGGGTCCGAGAAATTGGGAGGAGTTGTCCAGCTGAGTGAGTGAGTCCAGAGACTTTACAGTCACCAAAGCCTATTCTGCGGCTCTCCGTTTCAGCCTGTCATTGCATGTCTCATCCAAACCTTGCATAGTATTTTTAACTTGAAACATACCCGATCTGGACCCATACATGTTTATCTTGTGACCAATGTTATTTTAATATCATCGAGATGCTATTACAGTTTTTATTATTATTTTGAATTACCTTTTATTTTTATATTTTCCATGCTTATTTTAATTTGGGTTTTTGTTTTCTTTTTTTAAATATGTATGTGCAGTTTTCATTATTATATTATTTATTCCAATATTACTTAATTTCTTTTGGCAACTAGCTAAAATCAAATAAGTGTGTGTGTGTTATATAATTTAATTTTAGTTAACAATTCAAATAACTTTTTTTTCTTTTGTTTTTAGTTTTAGTTAATTATACTAATTCTGCTTGTAAATTAAGATGTCTTAAAATGCTATTAATATTTACTCGCCCTCAAGTCTTTCTTAACCTGTGTGACATTTCTTCTTATGGAAAACAAGATTGATTTCAATTCATTTAAATTCAATTCAGTTCGATTCAATTCAATTCAATTCAATTCAATTCAATTCCATTCCATTCCATTCCATTCCATTCCATTCCATTCCATTCCATTCCATTCCATTCCATTCCATTCCATTCCATTCCATTCCATTCCATTCCATTCCATTCCATTCCATTCCATTCCATTCCATTCCATTCCATTCCATTCATTCATTCATTCATTCATTCATTCTCTCTCGTTTGGACCCCACTGACTTTTAAAATACCTTTTATGTTCCAAAGAAGAATGTAAGTTGTACAGGTTTGGAACACCATGAGGGTGAGCAAATAATGACAGAATAAATTTTTGGGTGAACGTTTCCTTTAACAGTCTCATTACAGCTGAGCTTCTTCTAAGTTAACTCTAACTAACCATACAGTCACAAACTGACCAGCCCTCTCCCCCAATGAAGTGCTTAGTATATATATATATTAAAAACCAGCCAACTAGCAACCTCATCATGCATGTGATAAAGTTTCCTTTGTGAGACGAGGGCTGATATTGCAACATGTTTTAATATCGACTAACAAAAGTTTTTTGTGGAGTCCCCGAAGGGAAGAGGTGTTGGCTTTTTCAGCGCAGCTTTTTATGGGCAGGCCGGCAGAATGCGCTGGTGGCTCTTTGTCTGCCAGGGAAACCCTAGCCGGGAGGTGCGGACTGAGCGCAGAGCGGCGGCATCGGATAACCACGCATTTCCTCTCCTGCTATTTACTGGCCTTTTGTTTGTTTGCCGAATGCGAAATATATACATGTCGCCAGATCAGATCTGCTTTCCACACGTTGCCCCCTCTCTTTGTTTAGTTTTTTATTCATCATCCTCCTCCTCTTCTCCTCCTCTTTCTCCTCTGCCTTTGCAAACTCTTCACGCGCTGTCAAAAGTCTGTGCGCATGTTCTGGAATATTTCTGACTGAATTTGATAACCCTCTCAGAACTGTTCAGATATCATTTACATAATGCGGTCTATTATTTAGGAGGTAGAACACTTGCATTTGTGTGCCAACATTGTAGAAAAGGTGTTGTTATTTGTTTGTGATGAAGAGAGATGGGTAAGCTTGAGATGACCTAAAGGTCATGTTGTCGCTGTTCAGTACATGAGACAGTCAGTATGTTGAACAATAGCAGTTTTAAGATCAGCTGTACTGAATTCCCAAAATATTTCTCCACTGCTAACAGAATGCTACTGAACAGCAGGTTCCAAAAGCCTGAGAACGAAGAGAAAAACCGCACTGTGTTCGCTAGGTTTTCTATAGCTTGGTCATTTTACTAGAAAAAGCTTCAGTGACTTAAACAGACTGGTTTTCTACACCAGTTCTCAGACTGTTGTTTTCTTGAAATGGTTTGTCATTTGTATATATCCGATATTTCAAATTATCCTTCAAATGTGGTTTAAATATGTACATGTTTAAAAAGATGAAATAATCACTTCAGACTCATCTTATTTCCCTGGTAAAAGGAGAGATTTTTTCTTTTTGTTCCTTCTTTAACCATGTGCCCACACAATAATCATATTCAGCTATTTTTACCAACCTGACTTTAATCTGCATAAATATTCATAGGAAAGACAAGGGAAATACATGCATAAAGCCTCAGTCTGTCAACCAGGGTTGTGCTCCATTCAAAACTGGGTTGAGAATTTATTTTAAATTTCAATTCATGAATTTGAATTGAGATATCAAAAGATGTGAAACAGCGATTTGAATGTTGATATATAAACCTTGAAATATAATTAAAATGAAGTGATATTCATACTAATGTATGAAAAGTGCAAAGTTGGTCTAGACAAACTATGAAACTTGACTTTAAGGTTTATAAGGATGATTGATGGGTTAGATGGGACAGATAGAGAGAGAGAGATGGATGGATGGATGGGTAGACCAATGGATAGATAGATGGATAGAGGTTTCAGAAGCTTCATTGATTGCAAGAGCAGATCATGTCAATGATGATGAATATTGCTATAACAAGCATTTTCGAGAGCATGTAACTGATTATCATTGGCCTGATGACGGCGCTTGGTGTGGACAAGGAATGCTGGTCGATTCTGATGTGTTTATCACACTTGTGCTGGTAACGTGAAGGGGCTGCGGAAGCAGGTCTGGTCTGATGTGTAGGATAATGGGAATGTGTCTGTGTCTGCGTTTGTGTGATGGGTTGGGTTGTGACAAGCTGCCAGCTCATATGGCGTTGAAGCAGAGTCACCACCGCCTCACCCCTGGCTTCACTCCACTGCTCTCCCCTCCACCTCGTTTGGGCCATTACGACGGTGGCAGCAGAAGCCCGCAGACCTCTCTCGTCCCCATCTCATCCCCCTCTCTTTCCCCCTCACTGCTCCCACTGTTCATCCCCATCCCTTCCTCCCTCCGCCATGTCCTGTCCCTAAATCAGAGCGTTTCTCACTTACCCCTGCCTCCCGGTGACATCACTGCGCATTCTTTGCTCAGAGTGTGGAGCGGAGATGTTCATCGGACCACGGCAGCGTGATTCAAAATACTATTTCTGTTCGCTTCGTCGGGCCGGCCATTGTGGCATTGCTGCTTTGGAAATGACGGGGCAAAGGGTGCTTTTCAATGGCGTGTTCATTAAAAGTAGCTGCTGCAAACTAGATGTGACATTTAACAGAAATTTGAGATATATAATTGTTGTTAATTTTAGTGAAAATATTCTATTCTATTCTATTCTATTCTATTCTATTCTATTCTATTCTATTTGTTTACAGTGAATAGGTACTGAAGCTTTCAAGCCAAACAGTGTGCCAACCTATTTTTCATTGACTGTAAAAAGCACTGTATTTGAATCCAAACAGTAGCTTTATGTGCTAGAGTTGTCATTTACTATAAATCTTGATATTTTCCCAAGCTCATAACAAGTAGTGATGTCCAATTTGAGAACAAATCGTTCTTTTAAGTCTAATCTTTTCAATTTTTTCACATCGAACTGAACCGTTTCACTTTTGTGTACCACATGAGGAAGAAATTCAGGTAACACTTTACTTATAGCCTTTATGTATAATGCATTATAAAGGGTTATTAAAGGGTATAATGCATTATAATTATTCATAATGTGCGTTGTAATACATTATATCTTGCCATAAATAATTATAACTGAATTTAAAATGCATAGTGTGACAATGAATTGATAAGTGTTATAATGTATTAACTGTGGTTATAATTATTCATGAGATTGTACAATGCATTATTGTGCATAATAAATGCATTAAAACTACTTGTAATGCATTATACATATATGCTTTAAGTGTTACCGAAATTCATATGAATTTGAATAACATAATTGTGAGTACGGTAAGTGATGAATGATGCATTTTCAATTTTGGTTAAACGATGCCCTAAAGTAATGTAATCTGTGGTCATATTCAGTGTTGTGACACAGAGAGAATGTGGTTTTCCATTGGGCTGTAGTGATTGCTCTGCTAGTGGGCTAAAGCTGCTCAAGTTTCTTCTAATCTCACAATAACACCTGTAGAAAAGTTTAGGGATTACCTGTTTCACAATACAGCCCAATTAGTCATTATAATGTGTCATTTAAACCTGTATTATTACGAACTGAATCAGTGAATGGACCGAATTTTTATCTCCTGCCATAAATCGCTGCGTATAGATTACTGCAGGTTTGAATTAGTATTCAGAAATTGTTTACAAATTCTATAAAGTGATTGATCTTTCTAACATCATTTTGTCCTGCTGCACTGCCCTTTTCTGAAAACATAAATGGACCTCATTGTCTGTTTCTTTATGTGAGAGGAATGCAGTGCTTGACTTTCTAAAGTGATGACCCAAAGGACATACCAGTGAATGTGGAGATGTCAGTGCATCCTGGGATATAATTGGATAGTGATCCACAGACGTGTTAGAATGATGAGACGGAGGAATCATGAGCTGTGTCTCAGTGATTATGGGATGGCCTTTCCAAAGTCGCTGGTTTTATTTCATTGGCATAATTCCTTCCAAAGTCAAAAGGCGATGATAAATCAAAACATTGCGCCATGACTTATCCTTCAGTGCCAGGTTTATGAATTCTAATTTGTTCCATACTTAAAAATTTATGATTGTATATTCATGAAGATGTTTGTGTTGTATCTTGTCATCTGCATACTAAGTATGAAAATAAAAATTTGAGGGTCAAAAGAGACCTTGACAGTTAATGTCCCTTAAAGGGACAGTTCACTCTTTAATGACAATAATTTACTCATTCTTGTGTTGTTCTAAACCCATATGATTTTCTTTCTTCTGTGGAGCATGAAATGACAAATTTTGATTTCTTTTTCCTTGCAGTTACAAGTAATGGGGGGTCAAGCATCAGAAAGGCTGCAAAATTAGCATAAAATATACAAATAGTCAGCAAATACACTTATACTTAAGGTCTTATACACCTAAAAAAGGCTTTGAAACAATTTTCACCCAGAAATTACTAGTATACTTCACAAATAAATTGCAAGTAACATTAAATTAAACATGAAATTTTGAAATAGAAAGACTGAAATTGT